>NC_086376.1:3435483-3780644 GCF_036588685.1 Mytilus trossulus | reverse complement strand
TCTTGGTTTAATAGCTTCCTTGTGAGCAGTCACCCCCTATCAAGAAAATCATAATAGGAAATGCAAGCACGGGAATATTGTATCATTTGGGAGATATATACCCCGTATGCAGGTGCTGCTGGAATGTTGCTACTTAGAAATGGAAAGTTCACAATTGGAAAGCTGAAATCATCTCTTTTGTCGTAAAGTTTTGTTTTCAACCGACCCTCATTGTCAATTTCTAGATGTAAGTCAAGATATGAAGCCGACTTAACTGTATTTGTAGTATCCTTTATCGCCAATTCGATGGGATAGATGCGTTCCAAATAGTCACCAAATTTTGAATTGTTTGTTGAAAGAACGTCATCTGTATAGCGGAAAGTAGAGTTAAAGGATATTGCTAACTTCTTATCTTTCTTCCTAAGAAGTTCCTGCATGAAGTCAGCCTCATAATAATAAAGAAACAAGTCGTGTCTATACAATGTACGAAATAAAGGCAACAGTAGTATACCGATGTTCGAAATTCATAAATCGATTGAGAAAAAAAAAACAAATACTAAGCGTCTTAATAAAAGCAACAACACGTACTGATCATAAGTGACGTATTAGAAACAGCGTGACATCTGTTTTCAAACAAAGAGTTTAGAAAAGAAGCACAGACAACTGCAGTTACCATTTATGAATGAATTTGACATACACAAAAATGTACAGGACTAAAACGCAATACGGTTTTACCTTTAATTTTCCCTTTGTAGTACTTCAAACTAAGGTTATTATAAGTATACAAAGATGATTTTATTTATACAAACAGATTCTAGTTATTCTAGGCAATAATTGTTTTGCAACTAACAATTCGCCTTTTAAACAATAAACATTGCCTCGTTTGTTATAATGTAAATTTTCTAAAGTGTTTATTGAAAAATTGTTAGTAGTAAACCCTCAATCGAAATGGTCTTGAATTAGTGATGTACAACAGCCTACGATAAATATTATACGAGAGGTAAAATGTTTATTATCAGCAAAATCCTGTCCTCCTCCTTTTCCCAGGTTTGATACAGTTCAATAAATAGTTTGGTAAATTATGTAATTGATATAAGCATATATTGTCAAAAGACACTTTACGCTTGGTTCTTTTTCCTTCGAAGAGTCAAAAAAGTAAAATTCCAACAAAATATCGAGCTCCAAGGAAAATTCAAATCGGAAAGTCTTTTAGCATATTGCAACCGGGTTCACTTGTATGACAGTGGTATAAAATTCGATTGTATCGACAACAATGTGTGAACAAAACAAACAGAATTATAGGAATAGAAGTAAAAAAGGGGTATAACAGTCAACATTGTACCATTATTGGAACTCTATTTATGCTACCCCGGTATTCCCTTTAGCATAGACAATCAATTACTCTTTTCTTAACTACACGGAAATTTTGATCGAATTGCACTGCTTTATCAAAAATTAAGGTAAAGCATTAAAATCGGGTTACTTTTTACCTGTTATTACGCAATTTCCAATAATGTCTACCTATTAGATGAGCCATATCATTTTCTTCTAATTTGAAGATTTATTTCTCCCTGAAGTACTCATAGTGCAGCAAGTTGCATAATGTTGTTGTTTCTGTGCATAATGATTCTGGCAGAATTAAATCAGTTGTTCGAAGGAGTAGTAAATGGGAGAATTTGAAGAAACACTCAAAGACAAAATAGATACTTATACCCTTAATTCACTAATTATAAACGATGACTGCGCTTTAACTGGTACATACTTTCGGCAATTGCCAATTCATGTACTATTTATAGATAAAATAGTACTTTATAACGAGATCCGACAATTGTTGGTTTTCAGATGTTTCAATTCAGTTTAGGTACAATGTTAATAATATAATTAAAATGCCCGAATAATTGCTTAGTGAAATCTTAAGTGTATTATATTCTTCTTTTGAAATACGCAGCCTGCCAATTTACTTGTACGTCAATATTAACATTGAATCTAAATATATTGATGACACAAATTAATGACACCTTTCTGAATTTTAAGAATAAACTGAATGCTCCCTTGTCAGAAAAAGCCATCAAACCGTCAATTAAATTTCTAACTTTGTTCAGTATTATTGTAGTTTTATTATCACAGAAGTAGGAATGGTATTTATTGTCGTTGGTATTCAAGAAGAATGCCCATTCAATGCCACCTTTTAAACTACTAAAAATTTACATTAATTGAACATCAAACTGGTCATCCAATTCTTAACACCATACGATGGTCTACGATCTTCACAAAATGTTGTAAATAATGAATGAATATATGTTAGTAGTTCGAGTGGATCGTGACGAATACCCACTCTTTGAAGTTGTATATATCTAACTAGGTTGTCATCAATACATGTACGATAATATATAATTGGTAAAATTTCGCGATAATGTACTATTTCAAAGACGACATCGTGCAAATTTAAACACCAATCATATTCTTTACATAAAGTTTCCTTAAAACTATGAAGAAGGATGTGCTGGTTAAATATCGCGACTGCGTACAACTCAGCGACGAAATCGCTTATAATTGTATGCAAAAAGCAACAGTAGTATACCGGTGTTCAAAGTCATACATAAATCGATTGATAAATCTGGATTACAAACTATAAACCGAGAAAAACACATCAAATATGAGAGGAAATCAAAGAAACAACCAAAGTGCAACACAAATAAACGTCAACACACACAGCAACGAACTATTTGATAACAACGGCCATATTCATGACTTGGTACAGGACATTTTAACAAACACAAAAAAATAGTGGGTTGAGCTTGATTTAAATGGCTTACCAAACCTCCCGCTTTACAACAATATAAAAATGTGTTGCTAAAATGGCACACTACCTGACAGAATTACAACATAAACATCACACGCATAAACATTCATGACAGAGAAACGCACAAACAACTATAGTCGCCGTCAGCTAAAATTCGTAGCGGTTATCGGCTAAAATAATCTAAACTATCAATCGCGTTCACTCGAGATATAGGTTTTATCATTCCATTCATAAATCGCAAAAAGAAAAACCACTACTGACCTACCTTTAAAGTGATCACACTGTAATAATCCTGACCTTCACATTTTCCAGAATGTTTTACATTGTAATTCCGCCATCTTCGTTTCTATGAGGATCATTTGTTTACATGTGAAATTCGTCACTTGCGCAGTTTCCTGAAATGTTCTTTTCATTGATGTGATGCGGTTTCCCGCCCTTTATGCAAATGTTATGAAATTGAACTCCACGGAAACACTTCCGGAAAAAACAATGGCGGATTACACCATTCAATATAGTCTTGGAAAATGTGAAGGTCAGGATTATCACAGTGCAATCACTTAACAGGTAGGTCAGTAGTGGTTTTTCTTTTTGCGATTTATGAATGGAATGATAAAACCTATATCTCGAGTGAACGCGATTGATAGTTTAGATTATTTTAACCGATAACCGCTACGAATTTTAGCTGACGGCGACTATAATATAGTAGTAGATACAACATGCAAACCGCGAAACAACGACGAACAGGACCAGGACAGTCGTATACTAGTATACTCAAATATCTGCTTTCTAATGCACCAAATATATGATATTTCAGAAGTTTCAGGAGAAACTCTGATGTTAAAAAAAGTCCTTGTATAAAGTTTTCCAACAATATCTAAATAATTGTCGACATAAATTGGTCAGGTGTTGGTTATGTATCCGAAAAAAGACTTGACATTGATTTGGTGCAGTGAATGCAATGCGTCCTAATCGTTTTTCTTGGTTATCTTCTTTACTAACGCACAAACCTTAAAAAATTTGAAAGTCAGAGATACGTAAATACTCTGCAACGTTAGGAGCTATATAATGCATTCGATCGTAGGTATTTGCAGCTTACATGTTTTGAGGCTGAATTTTCAACCTATACCAACGCTCTCGTTTTAAATGAAAGTTCATACTGTAATTATTTATCAAGATTCATCCATATGACAGCTCCTATTAACTGATACATTTCTAACATTTTTTTCCGAATTTGAATGATTTTGATGCAGACAACAGTAACTCAAATCTATTAAACTTCATTTTTAACTATATAATACACGTATTCTACCCTTATGATATCTAAATTCTTTAAAATACGATTAGATACTAATTATAAATATAAGTACGCAATTGTGTCTATAATGACTGTAATCAAAACATGCCATAGTAATTAGGTTTTAAAAAACTTGTATTTTATACTGACTAAGAACTGTGTCTTATCATTAAGATAGACATAATTTTATTGACTCTTTGTATAATCAGCTTCATGCTTTCTTTATGCATACATTCACCTGTTTGAAGAACATTTCTCTTCAGAACAACAAGGCATAACCGATTTAATCTATCACTATAATGCAATTTTCAATGTATTAGATTACAAAAATACCAGAAATGCAAATTGTAGGCGTAAATATTTTGTTTACTTTACCTTTGCTTTCGTCATGTGATTCTAACTATTGTACTCATTATACCTAAAACCAGACCAAACTTTAAATTCTGCATTTTGCATTAGTAATATAAGCTTTAAAAACGGGCATAGGTGGTTCGGGGAGATTAATCGAAGACATAGGTATATGTAGCATGAATGATTACCATTTATTCAACACCGTCAACCGTGATTATAATAAACAATTAAGTTGATTTTTGTTGTTACTTCATTTACACCAAAAAGATATATAAGATGGTATAAAAACACCAAAACATCAAAACATGGACAAAAGAGAGAGAAAGAGAGAGAAAGAGAGAAAGAGAGAGAGAGAGAGATTGTAACAGTAGTTGATCAATAAAAATGGACAGAACATGTGTCAACTGATAATGCGATCGTGGTTCTAACACTCTTATATTACGTGTTATAGAAAGGGTATGAAAATTATTTTGCACATATAAGTAAAACTTTCATTTGAGAAGAAGGCAACACCTTACATAAACATTTCAAAATATTAATTGCAAATTCATAAAATCAAAATACATGATTCAAATGCTTTCATTAGAAAAGAGTAGGTGTATATTTACTCTGACCAAAAAAAAAAAGAGAAAAACACCTTCTTTTCAATAGGGACCTCCTACTTATCACTGTTAAATTTCGTCATTTGACTGGATTCGTAACTTTTAATTTCACAAATACCTTCTTCGTTCTATGTGTTCCAATAAACTCATCATAGATACCAGGACTAAATTTTATATATATACGCCAGACGCGCGTTTCGTCTACAAAAGACTCATGAATCAGTGACGCTCGAATCCAAAACGTTTTAAAAAAGCCAAATAAATTACAAAGTTGAAGAGCATTTGAGATCAATAATTCCTAAAAGTGTTGCCAAATACAGCTAAGGTAATCTTCAAATGGTATGAATAAAGTTGGAATTTTGGCTTTAGTTAAAACTGTCTATTTCAGTAAAAACCGGTTAAGAACGTGTGAATACCTTATACCAAATTAATCAATCAATAATCGTACTTAAAAAGTAAAATCACAAAAATACTGAACTTAGAGGAAAATCAGTTCGGAAAGTCCATAATCACATGGCAAAATCATTTAACAATACGCATCAAAAACGAATGGACAAGATCTGTCATATTCCTGACTTGGTGCAAGCATTTTCAAATGTAGAAAATGGTGGATTAAAGACATTGTGTTTCCCGTCGTAAACAAAACAACACTGCATAGATCGTGATTCGATGTCTTTTCGGTTATTGATTATACCATACATCTCATTTAGAATCATATTCAAAACAGTGTGGTCCTGGCCATTGATTGACGACCTAAATTATCCCATTGACTGGGACAGATTAGGTGAACGTTTGTCTGTAACGACCATTGCTCACTTCTTACTTATGATAGAATTTAAACTGTGGGGTCACCAAAGGTTCTTAACGCCTTTAATAATAAAATTATTCGAAAAATTATTCAGGAATAACCTTTATGTTTTGATTTATATTATTAATATAAATCAACACATCGTATTATTCCGGATTCGTTTTTCGAATTGCTTTATTTAGGTGTTGAGAACCTTTGGTGACCTCACAGATTGACTGTCTTTAACAAGTACATAGTGAGCAATGGTCGTTACAGACAAACGTTCACCTAATCTGTCCCAGTCAGTGGGATAATTTAGGTTGTCATTAAATGGCCAGGACCACACTGTTTTGAATATGATTCTATTTATATACACATGTATATAAATTTTTATATATATGTAATCCAAATATATTTGAAAATTTTAATATAATTTTCGTTGACGCTAGGACGTAGGTGGGAGTTTTCACAGCATACTTAATATTTAGAACTGATGTACATGTATTGTATTGTACAAACAATGAGTGCATGAATTTAGAAAGCCAGTGTTTGAACCATGAAATTGCAAAAAGAAAATCTTTGTAAGCGTTTAAGATTTTGGTTGATTTTATTGATGTATAATAATTGAGATCATATATTAATATTTTATCACTTTGATGTGATACATATTACGAAATTGACAAACAGTGTATATGACCTAATATAGCATATAGTCTTTGAACTTGTTATATATGATGCAAGACTTTGCCGAAAAATATATATTTCCCACAATAACATTTTGAATAAAACACCACGTAGCTAATAATCTTTTTCGGGACAACACCTGAAAATGATACTATTTTTGTTGGATTTTGCAATACAGATTTCTGTCATACATGTATATCTGACTATTTTATGAACATACCAAGAATGTTATTTCATACATTTGAAAACATTGTTTTTAAATAATTCCTGGGGTTTTGAAGTGCATTTTTCTTTAATTCGTTAAATGAAGAAATACGACTAAATAATTACTCAATATACTAATAGATCCATGGTAATTAAATGTACCACGTTTCGAGTCTCAAACATTTCAATTTAGGTGCAATACAATTTTATTTACTTTTAACTGAAAGTTAGCCAATTACCGTCACTTTTAATTTCATTTTAATTTCAAACTATTTTAATAAGGTTCATAAATATATACCAGGTTATAAAATTTAGCAAATGTTTATTGTCAAAGTTAGTGTAATTGTGACGTTTTATACATGTACAAACGAGCTTAAGTGTAATGAAACCTTTTATGTTCCACTTGCCTTCACTTGACTTAAATTTGGAACTTAACTGTACAGTAATTTAATAATAAAAAAAAAAAGTTATGTAATAGTCTACATGTTAATTTATAATATGTAAAACATGCAGACACAGTTTTTATAAAAATGGAATTGATTTTTTAAATATTTAATTCAGCATACTTCACAGTCCATGGCTTGATCTCACAGGTGATAATCTTCGAACGTGCCCAGAATATACAAACACATATCTGCTATATAGTTATTTCGATCCTTTACAAATAACAAATTGTAAATATTGTATTTGAATAAATCCTTTGACTATAAATTACATTTTTAGCATAAATATTTGCAGATTTTTTTCATATCGGTGATAAGTAAACATACGATTATTGTTTCCATATACGAAATATGTGTAAGTTATATTCATACAAATTGAAATAGAAAAAGTTACACTTTTAACTTTCATTTACAGCTAATGTATCGAAAAGAAGAATATTTAACACAGATTGGCATGTACAATGTAAAAAAATAAGTACATGTTTATTTAAGTAGGATTAAAGGGACCCTCCAGAGGCAACTAAAGAATACAAATAGAACGCACAGATCATAATAGTATAATAACATGGTATACATAGTTATCATAGCAGGTTTCATTGTATTAATAAAACATATCTATTTATTATATGCTTTAAATTCTATAGATATTTATCCACTGTTTTTACAGTCATGCATACTTTTTTCTTAATTTGACAGTTTAATACCTATAATTCGGATCTCTCCACGGGTTTAAACGTTTCCGAAGTACATGTCGGGCACCAGACTTTCAAATATAAAACCAATACATGTGTCGAGGATACCAGGTGGACATTGAAAAATCACAAGCCAAAGCTTTGGCAAAAAAAAACCCCAAGACAAGTCGGCAAACACTGCATAGAAAACCACAAGATACCAACTAACGTAAGAAACTTAATCATTGGTAATCCATGATAGGACCTTCATCGATACTTTCCCTGTAAACTGAACATCCAAATCGTACAGATGATTCAAATCTAGAATAGTGTCCCTCTAGTAGCTTTTAATGTATCTTTTAATATATTTGGTGTTTTAATATAGTTGGTGATAGTTGCAATGCTTTGCACACTTATGCTGTAAAGTTAAGGTACCCTCAAAATAAATAAGAAGTAATCAACTACAACAATAAAATAGGAATGTGTCAATGAGGAAACTTGCATATGAAGATTACGGGAAATAAAACGACGTGTAGATTTGTTTTACCAATTGAGCTATCAAAAACGAAACAACCGAGCGGTTTTTTATTCAGTCATCTGGAACGCTGAAAGCTGAATATTTTCAAGCCAAGGATGTATAATAATAGATCAGAAACAAATGAAGAACTATATTACAGGTTACTGCTCGGTGTGAGCCAAAGCTCCATGTTGAAGGCCGTACCTTTGCCATAATGGTTAACTTATACATATTGTTATTTGGATGGAGAGTTGTCTCATTGGCACTCACACCACATCTTCCTATATCTATTTAAAGAAAAATAAAATTGCCGAATCACAAAGTGTTAATTTATAACCAAATGAAACTGGAGTGTCATTTATGATCTTTCGAACTGTCTTAAGGCTCATTGTTGATGATACAATTGCCGTCAGTGACAGACAACCACATCTGATCGCTTACACTTTATAAATGATTAAGTCGCTGAGAGTGGGTCCGCTACTAAAGCTTAAAGCCAGCTATAAAAAGACATACCGAATCCTCTAACAATTCTAAACAGTGCAATCGAAAATCAATAGCGTGAAAAGTAAAATATGAATCTGACATATTAAAGACTTTGATATACTCCATATAAAAGCTTTTAAACTGCCGAATCATAATTCATTTGAATAAATTTGCCTTTTTAAAGACTGTAACTATCATCAAAGTTTTTTTACGCAGTTAAATACTTACATTTTGTATTTGAGGCTTTCAATGTCTGTTACAGAAAACGAAGTTTGCCAAAATACATATTGCTTTTGCTATTTGTGTATAATATATTGAACGTGTTATATAACCACTGACTGGAATTCATGATACATGATAATTAATTTCACACAGACAAGCGAACGTTGACACAACCATGTATAATAAAAAATAAGTATATTAAAGTAAAGCGTGTCCCTTTTTTGTATTTGATGTGCATTTATAAATTGACCTTCATTGCGTCATAATTAAAAGTGGATTGGAAGTAAATTAAAGATAGAAAAAGATACGTCATAAGTCAATGCTATGAGCAATCTTGATCTTCGCGAGTTTTACTTGGATCATCGCTAAAAACCCTCAAGCAACTACTAAGACGAAGAACATCATTAAAGAGCAAAAGGATTTGAATTTACTCTAAGAAGTTGAATAGGGCAAAATGTATGTCAATGTGCCCGGGAATTACGTCGAATTTCCCTTTTTGGTTTATTTCGGGAGAATGCACAGCAGTGATAAAAACGAAAGAGGCAAAAGTTTAGAAATCAGGCCAAAAATAGGATACAGCGCTTGTTGATGCTACATTGTACGCCCGGGACACGTTTGCCGCTTGCCAGTTTTTCTCATGGATTATCGCAAAAAAACCTGCAGTAACTTTTAATCGGAAGAATGGCAATACCTGCGACGTTTATGTTTTTTGTCGTTCATTAGTTATTCCTATAAATTCGATCGGTCTCGTGCATATCAACTTCATAATATCATCCTTAATTTTCATATATATGTTGTGTTTTACAGCTAAAAAAGACCATAACACAATTGCAAATAGTAATTTTAAGTTATTTTAACATCATTAATTATTTTATTTAACAAAAAGGCAAATAAAAGTTATTGTAACGACATAATCAAAGATTAAGGAGGATATATAGTTTCTCATATATAGACGTCGCTAATCTATATATTTATAACATGAAAAAACTCTCGTTTGAAAATCATTATATGCAAGAATTGTATAAAGATTATAATAAGGTTTAAAAACAGACATGCTAATATATAAGTAAATAAAACACATGTCCTGTTAACATGACATGCCTCAATACCTTCTTTCCGAACATGAATTAAAGTATGATCTGGTAATAAATTAGATAAAATCTAAACAACGAGTTATTGTTAAAAAGATATGTAGATTTATATTTACTTACCTAAAATATATCATTTTGTGTCTTTATTAATGTACATCCGAAAATCGAAATTAAAATCACAAAAATAAAATCAAGTAAGTTCTCTATGTAATAAAAATCTTATCTTAGTCATTTCACAAAGTATGAAATATGTTTGTCAATGTAAATATTAAAACACACTATTTTGCCTATAATCAACGAAATGTACCACATCAAAGTATGAAATTCGCCCCGATAGTTAGATACATCGTATTAATCCTGGGAGAAAGTTGAAGAGTCACTACGCCTGTTGCAATACTTAATGTTTAACTAACGCTCCAACACACACGATGGATGAGAGACTCCCCTTTATAACAACATACTATAACTTTCTCAACAATGTGAAAAAGGTTATGAAGTTTTTCTTTGTCGCAAAGGTCATCAAACAAGATATTTTCTACATCTAAAGGCTGTGCATAACCTTTACGTATTTGTTCACTTAATGAATGAACAATGTTGTTAAAGAAAAGGTGTGCCTTTTCAAGTCGGCGAATTATACAAATTAATTTGACGGAAGAATGAAGGTTTTCAGTCTACCTATAGTATCAGTAATTTATATATATATCATTTATAGGAAATGTGTGTAGGTTTTATATAAATTGGGAGTGGGTAAAGACCCAGAATAAAAAAAACATTATGAACTTATTGTATATGTGTAGAACTTTATGTTCCTTATATACATAAGAAATCAAATCAGATAAGCTAAGTAAATTTACACTTATCTAAGTATTTTAGTTACTTATTTAAGTCGGTGTATTATTAGACGGCAGAAAAAGGCAGACGATACCAAAGGGCCAACAATAAACAACTATTAGACTTAGTCAAATTCATCGTCGAAAAGATGACAACAAAACGCCAACCAAATGTCTATAAAACATTACACGGAAACCTATAGACTGTGCAATTCGAACCCTGCAAATAAACAGATTGATCTCAATTGTTCCGTAAAGCCTCGGTCACACCTTAAGGCGTCCGTTCGTGCTATCCGGTAAGGTGTGACCTAGACTTAAAAGATAGCATAAACTGCTCCCGATAGCTAAATCAGTCGTATTGTCCAAAGCAAGTCGAAAATAGGTTATTTAATGACATCGCAGTCGTTGCATACAGGACAGCTTTTAGCTACAACGAAATAGAGCACTAGGACGAATCATACTCAAGATTTAAAAACTTAAAACACTTCGAAATTAAAAAGCTCGAAACACTTTTCATATCGTTTGCAATGCCATGTCTAAAACATAACTCTTTTACATGTAGTTCTTTGGATACGTTACAAGGCCATTGCTTAAATCAAAATCAAAACAAAGACATTCGTTGTTTTCTTGGTGTCCACAAATTTTCACCGACATTGACAGTTAACGGTAAAGTTTGATGAAGTTTCCAAAATTTAGAACGAAGAGACTCATACAATAAGATTGTAGCGAAAGATCGATGTAAGGTCAGATCAGGTGTGGCATTCTTTCTCTATAGGGTTAGAAACTTGCCGTTTTGTTGGTAAATCAGAAGACGAACGATTGCGATGACAACGACATAGAAAATGTATCTCATATAGGCCTACTGTAACTATTACAACTATTTACGACCTCAATTTTTCTAAAAAAAAAAAAAAAATGGCAATTGATATATTCTGTCAAAAGATTAACAGTTTTGGATATGTACTTTGTCAGCATCCGAGAAAAAAAGCTGCTGAATAGCTATTGGACGCTTTCAATGCGGAAATTTCTAACAAATTTTCGAAATTGATATTGTTCGTCGAACTATAGATATCAAATTTAAATGGCATTATAGTCTTAAAGGGTCGGGTATATTAATAAAAACATTTTTAAACTAATCTGTGTTATACACTTGTCACAAACCCATGTTGTAAGCCATGTAACTATAATAAATAATTTTGTTTAGTGTGTAAGTTATTTAATCTAATCGAAACAAAAAGTGTATAGTGCAATAATTAATTAGTTTTGTCAATTTTCCCTAGTAATTATAGACTGACTGATGCTGATTATGTTTTTGATGAACGTCCAGCGGCAAATATATTTAGCCTATTCAGATCAAACAAAATTAATTCATTATAAATTAGTGACGTAGGTTCTACATATTTGATGTTTGTGATTCAAAGAGTGAAAATAAAACTTAAAGAAAACGTGGAAATGTAGGAAATGTGAAGTAAACGTCAATGGAACGACAACCTCACATGTACTTAAAAAATAACTAAGACACGTTTTAAGGACAACCTAAAGTATACATTGAATTAACCAGTATCCAATTATTTTTTTATTTATCTATCGTAGTTCAACATCCATTGAAGTGGCTACACACAAAGCTAAAGGTGTGTACACATGATCGCCTTAAACTGCATATCAAACATATTAAACATAGAGCACATTTTTCATAATAAACAATTTATCAGATACTGTCCGGAATTTATGACACTACCCCTGGCTAAGGCGAACTGATTGTGTGTGATGTCTTCATCCTTGGTAATGAAATTAAGATTAAGCATTAATATACATTTTTTTTGGTAAAACTAAAATAAACCAAACTATATCTTAGTGACCTTATAAGGTAGTATTTGGTTTTAAAACGATATATATTTCAAAGCTCATACATATGAGAGCTTAAAAGGAGAAAATTTAGAAGCGATCCTGGTAAACTTTTCGATCCTTTAAATAAACTTTGTATTATAAAAGGTTACCAATTCAACTCTGTAATTGTATCTTTTGAATATTGTTTTTATTGGTATTAATATCGACTTTGTGTACGAAGTTGATGTCATTTGTTGTTGGGATGTAAAAGTACCCGGCTACGTCCACTCTGTGGTTTTATTAGATGTATTTCGATTTGTATCTATCTGATGAGTTAAAACCTTTTTATCTGATTTTGATACTGCTTTCTTACATTTGTATTTGTACTGTTTCACCACTGTCCCATGTTAGGTAGAAGGTTAACCTCTTTAAATGTTTAACCCCGCCATATTATGTATGTATGTGGCTGTCCGAAGTCAGGAATTCTTGTAATTCAGTGGTTGTCGTTTGTTGCTGCTTCACATATTTGTTTTTCGATATTTTATTGAACAAAAATTGCCCATTGTTGTTAATTTCTGTGTCATTTGGTCTCTTGCGAAGATAGAGTTGTCTCATTGGCATTCATACCATATCTTTTATGTATATATATTCTAAATAAAAATTATTACAAAAGAAATTATGAGGTGATCAGAAATCGAAAAAAAAATCAAAGTAGATCATGGTCTATTAATTAACTTTAGTAAGTCCTTCAGTTCGTTTTATTCGTCTTCAGACTTTGGTTATAAGATAAATAAAATTGCTAATTCATCAATATATTTTTAAATAATTGCGAAAACATAAAGTATATTTTCTTTGACTGAAAACTTGAGATATGATAATCGCTCAATTGCGGTAGTTCTTTTTTATTTCATTTTAAAGTTTAACTATATTGTTGAATCGGTGCGTGCACAGATGTTGGAATCATGATACATACAAGTTGTGCATCGACATTTTCGAATTTATTTATTTGAAACTAAAGTTTTGCTCAATGTTGAAGGCCCCGTACGTAGCCCTTTGTTTGCTGACCATTGACGGTCATTTAGTCGTTGGAGGATAATTGTCAAATTGGAAATCGTGTCATGTTATCTTATTTCATAGCCATTGACCTTTTAATTTTAAACAAACTTTCGTATCACCCAATATCAAATAGTTCAGGCAAATTCTGAAGAGAACAGAAAAAAGGGATAAATGCAATAGATGTGTTTTGCAAAGTGGGTAGACGAGTGTAAAGTGATGAAATAAAGACTGCCACTAAAAAAATACGTTGGATCAGGATAACAAAAGTTCCTTTAAACAGGGGAACAAGGAACTTCTGAAAAGGGACAATTTTTGTTTCATTGATTTGTCGTCATTTGTGGTTACTTTCATCATGAAATTTCCTTTAAATTAACTTCAGCTCTCACAAAATCCTGTAAGGTGTTACCCACTAAGATCCACTAACTCTGATATGTTTATGTTAATAATTGCGTAACAATTGTAACAATTGCAAAGTCAATCTTCTAGGTACTAGATTTAAAGTTGTGGTTAAATGGCTGAAAATTTGAGAGAATATGATTTAAAATGACCAAGATTCCCATGACGCAAAAGCGTTTTTGCCTTATGCAAAAGATTGACTTGACAGAATTTAATATTGCAATTGGGAATTGATATATGGCTTAAGGTCTTGCACTTGTTCACTTGACTTCTGATGTCCATTTGCCCTGTATGATTAAACAAGGTTCAAAGCTAGGCAGACCACATTGAATGCAACAGTAATTATTTTATCCAGTGTAATCTTTCTTATCAAATGCGGTTGGAAGATCGTGGTAATTCATCTATTCAAATATTTTACAGTATATCATAAAATCTTTCGACTCGAAAATTATTGAGAATAGTAAATATGTGAATTAATTTCATATGACTTGAGCAGCGATGACATTTGATCGACATTTTTATAGATTAACTGATTTCGGCGTTAAAAAGATAGACTTATTGTGTGTGTGGTGACTGTTTGATTGATATCTAGGCCGGTTAAAATACCATTTTAAAATATTTTATTATTTAGAGTTTATTAAATGACGTCTTTAGATGATGACTTATGATTGATTCTGTGTTGTATTTACTTTAGTTACTGAAAACGATATTTATCATTGTGCTTCTTGTTTACCTCTTTTCTATAATTAAAAACCTTACTAACTATATATATGACGGATATTGTAACACTATTGTATTTGAAATGGAAAATGTATAGTTGGTGGTCGCCGATGAGACGAAAATCTAACAAATAGTATTTTTTTGTAATGGTGAACGTGAGCTTGTAACAATAGGGGTTTATTTCGATAATATTGTGTTTGATTGGTTGCCTTTACAAAGATATTTTTTTTCCATTTCCTTACTTTTTATAAGATTGTGTCAGTAATATTTGACTTGGCATCACAAGTTAAAAAGTTGTGTTAATTGTTTTTCTACCAGAATAAATACATGAACGTTTAACTTACTAAATCAGCATAAAAAACAACAGAGAGTCTATCCGTTTTCTTACCTCGGACACACGGCAAAACTTCGAAATATCTTGCATATAAAATTAATTTCATTTCTATGACCTAAATAGTTCTGTCAGTCGAAGGACGATTTGTTTTGGCAAGGATTTTGAAAACAATGCTCGATTCATCAGACTTCAAATAACATGTACCCACGTACAGTTCATTACACATTTCGTTATTTTTAGGACTTACAAGGCCTTCCAGACATATTTTACTTTAACTCTTGCACAATATGTGTTACTTAGAATACATATACAAAATTATGTAAGATATCAATTATAATAAATGATTTATGTAGAAGACAAAATGAGATTGCTTTTTATTTTATCACCGATTCTTCAGTTCTTAAGACGGTCAGGGGACAATATGTCACACATATTCATGAACGAATATAAAATTAAATCACGTGATAGATTACTCAAGATTATTCGAGAAAGCAGGAGGAAACTGGTTGATGCCGTTGCTTGGGAATAATTTGTGGTTTATATGTTATCGTCTGAAAATTGATATGTAACAAGGAGGTTCTAACTTCATATAAAAATATTTTAAAACATCATGTGAGTGGTTTTTTTTAAAACTTTTATCTGCAAAACAAGATATTTACCTATTACACATTTAGAATGTTCAAATTTAACCAGTTACCTCCATACATCATTACCAGCCAAAAAGATCATCAAATAGTATTTTGACATGATTTTAAGATTTTCCTTATACTACTAAAACACGACAGGTCTGTAATCCAGATTTCATTAATGTATGAAAAGGTGGCTGTACATAAGTGCACTTTATACAGGTCTTTGGGTTTTTTTTTTTTATATACAAAACATATAAAACATGTATAGTCGTATGTTTTAATTCAACACGGCAACCCCAAGAGAGACTGGGTATATACGTATAGTAACGTTTGTTCTTCTTCCGACCGACAGAAAAAACTTTCCAAAGCTGGTCGTCCGTTTGGCTGTTTGGGATATATCAATACGCAACCACGTTCAGTCAGAATAAGGACTTTTTTTTATAAAAACTGACGTCTCTTATTGATAGCGTTCACTATTCTCCATAATTTAAAGAAAACTTGGAATATTCTTTCAGGGGTCTTGTTACGAGGGGATATTTCTGTACTACTCCAATATTACAACATTTTCTTGTAGCTTTTCAAATTTCCCTTCTTCATCTACATGTAAGTACATTGTACCCACAACCCGCATTAGACACTTGTATCCTAATAAAACCCTTAATACACTTCTAAAACAAGAAACTGCTGTTTGTTAAAATCATTTGGACAAACAGTATATAAAAGTTAACGAATGCAATTATTTTAAAAATACATTTTTCAGTGTTTTCCATTGCGAACAAGATTTGATGTACACTATCAAATGCTATAATTTAAAATACATAATGTTTAAATCCTATCGGCTCATTTTGTGCAATGTGAGTGCTGTGGTAGTCAACATATTAATGTGTGGTTTATTGGAAATTGGAATTTTGGCAGAAGACTTTATAAAGTTTTCAATATTAGACAGATGCTTTGGATCAAAGGGAAAACACGCATATGAACATTATACCACATATGTATTTCATATGATACTTGAGTATTTATTTCATTTAAACAAAATCTCATTAAGTGCAAAGTGTGGTGAAACTGAAAGACATTTGATAATTTAGTTAGAGTATTTCTAAATTTCCTGTTAATAAACTGTTTTTGTACTTACACGTAAATATACAGTATCATAGATATTTTTGATATTTTTGCTAGAAGCGCGTTTCGTCTACAAACTCTCATCAGTGATGCTCGAATCCAAAATTGTTTAGAAAGCCAAATAAAGTACGAAGTTGAAGAGCATTGAGAACCTTACATTCCTAAAAGTTTTGCTAAATACAGCAAAGGTTATTTATTCCTGAGTAAACAGTTAATTTATAAATATGACCATATCAATGATAATTCATGTCAACACAAAAGTGCCGACTACTGGCCGCTGGTGATGCACATGGGGAATAAACAATCAGAACAGTAGATGTATTCATACTTGACTTGATGACATAGTTATTGCATTTTATAAGGCATAAAAAGGAGGCTAAAGATACCAAAGGATATCCCAACTTATAAGTAGAAGACAAACTGACAAGGTCATGGCAAAGAACGAAAAACGGCAGTACAGTAAATACATTTAATATTAGATATAAAAAAAGATGTTGTATGAGTACCAATGAGACCATTCTCCACCCAAGTCATAATTTGTAAACGTCAAACCATTATAGGTCAAAATACGGTCTTCAACACGGAGCATTGGCTCACATCGAACAGCAAGCTATAAAGGGCACACAAAGCACAGTTGACCTCAGGTGCTCTAGAAGGGTGAGCCAAACCTACTCCACATGTTTCACCCGCCATAATTGCTCATGTAAGTGCAAACCTGGTGATAAGTCTCATTATGCAGATTACATTTGAGGACAAAAGAATTTCGAAGGGTATAATCAGAGTGATCAGTATTTTATATTTTTTTTAATGCAAGTCAATATCTCACTCACACTATTTAAAGGTTGAATATTACAGTTTGAGTATAAGATAAATGTCCCTGTGTAAAACTCGTGATACGTATGGTTGCAAAAACAATTCCCCCAACTGATTGCGTTATATATCTGAAAAGAATAACTATCTGACTATGACTGATGTGTTTATCGCTGTTAAAGTTGTTCCAGCCTCTCAGTATTAATGCTCCTTCAATATTAGTGTGAGACTAAAATCATCAAAAAATAGATTTTCCATATTGAATCAACTTGAATTTGGTAGATTTGTTTTATATGTAATTAAATTCAGTAAAAAGTATATTTAAAATTTTGTAAAGCCTGTTATCTGCTTTAACGGTTCTGCACCAGAAAAGACTATGTATATAGAAAAAAGATAGAATGATTGCTGTTTAAAACTCTTATGAATAATAATTTGGATTTGTTCTAAACGTTTTGCTAGGCAGATTGTTAAATCTCATGATTTCAAAAAGCGGTTACTTCTCTTTATCTGAAGTTACTTCTACTGTATTATTTGAACACAAACCATGTTATTTTAGTCGAACCGTCAGTGTTGAACATGTAATTCAATGGTTATCGTTTGTTGCTGTATATCATATTTGTATTTCGTTCATTATTTTGTTTATAAATCAGGCTTTTAGTTTTCTCGTTTGAATTGTTGTACATTATTTTTCGAGGCCTTTTATAACTGACTTTGAGGTATGAGTTTGCTCATCATTGAAGACCGTAGTTAGACCTATAGCGGTTGAATTCCGTGTCATTTCGGTCTTTTGTTGAGAGTTTTCTCCTTGGCAATCATGCCATATCGTCTTTTTATATGTAGGAAATGAGAATAACATTTTTATATATTTGGGGCGTCCAAAGTGCTTTTCTAAATTGAAACACCCATTTGGAATACAGTATACTAGTAGTATTTAAAGTTGCTGCAAAGCAGTTTTAGTTCATGCCATTTTTCTTACGGCTTTTGTCAGAAACATACGGGATATATATCTCCCAATTGACACGATATTCCAGAGCTTTGCATTTCCTATCATGATTTTCTTGATAGAGGGTTGCTGTTCACAATGAAGCTATTAAACCAAGAGTTCCAAATTTGAAATCATCCCGTAAATTTAACGGACGCCTTCACGAGTTGGTTAACCGTTATGGAATAAACGTTTCACAAATGATATCGGATATCTAAAATCCCCTTCCCTTTCATGAATGTGACCTACCGATTTATACTATTTACCGGATTTTCTATCACATAAGTATCACGACGGGTGCCACATGTAGAGCAGGATCTGCCTAACTTTTTGGATCATCTGAGATAACCCCTAGTTTTTGGTGGGGTTCGTGTTACTTATTCGTAACTTAGTTTACTATGTTGTGTCATACATGTACTATTGTTTGTCTGTTTGTCTTTTTTTCATTGTTAGCCATGGCGTTGTCGATTTGTTTTCGATAGATGATTTTTACTGTCCCTCTGATATCTTTTGTCCATCTTTTGTTAAAGACGATCAATTTCTGTTATCAATCTTAAATTAACAAAGAACTATATTTTGATGTTGTTGGATTTTCGATTTTATAATTGTTTAAAGTTCATTTGAATTTTGGCATTCGTTATGACATTAAAATAACGATTTAATGTTTATTAAATGACATTAAAATTTTGTAATGTCATCAATGAATCTGAGTTTTTCGATACATCAAGAGATTTTATTTTACACAATTATAGTTGATATACATTACTTTGATGACAACTAAATATCAAATGCATCCAATTTATTACTAACACATCATTCTGAAACATAGTGAAAGTCACCACAGCATTGACAGACCAGCAGAAAAAATCATGGTTCGTATAACAAATATCTTGCTTTTGTGTTTTGCACAATTCATCCATTCGTTTGCTTTCCGAAATGAGTCACACTGTACATGTACGACCGTTGGAGAATTAGACACCTCTAAATTGAAGAGTTTCCGAATCACGACAATTGGTGTACCATTTCCTATGATGTTACGAGTAATTGATTTCGAAGATTATTCTTCATTCGTTCTTGAATCAAACAAACCAAAGTGTGTACAATTATTTTTGAATTATGTGAAGACTGGCCTTCAATTCAACGAAATTACAAATTTAAAAATGGCTCAAATGCTTAGAACGTCATATTGTAAAAACAGTACACGGATTTGTCCATTAATTGATCCACCAAAATTAAGATTTGAAGATAAGCCGATTCATGAATTAAAATGGAACAACAACATTATTCAAATACATATTTCATAGATTCAAAATGTATGGCGTCGTTTACAAATCTGTTTGATATCGAAGCATTGCTGACACTATCTCAGTTGAACGCATTTCTACAGGAGTATTCAAACTGTCAACGATTTTTAAGACTTGTGAATGAAAATCATTTTCTATTCTCATCACATAGCCATTTCAGTGAGCAAGGAAATGGTTCATTGTACATATTGAAAGCGTATGATATGGTTGACGCTAAAATCCTTAATGTCCAGTTCTCTGACCAGGTTTGCGCAAATGAGTTCTTGAGACAAATTAGAAAAGTGACCAACCAAACAATCTTACTAAGCGTTTCAAAAATCGGTCAAATTTTAAATGATATTAACTGTACAGCAAGTTTAGATTTTGAATGTTATAATGAATGGTCTTACATGCCAAAGGAAGAAATAGTATACGCTGAATGTGTCATAGCTGTGGAAATTTTACTGGTTAACACCATAGTACTTTTCATATTCCTGAAAAAAGAAAACCGATCACCAATCACAGTTTGGCTGTCCGGGTTGGCTTTGACTGATCTTTTAACTTCGATCTCAACAGTTTCACTAGATGTGTTAGGACTTTACAAGCCCATGCAACATCCGGCTGGAGTATTAATGTGGTATTGGTGGTATCCGTCATGTGTGACATACACTATTATAAGAACTAACTCATTTGCATTTCATTTGATGTCAGTACTTTTTACAACAGTACTTTGTTTGTACAAGGCTGTAGCAATTTTATTTCCATTTTGGACAAAACGTTATATTAATACAAAGTTTTCTGCTGTGTCGTCTGCCGTTATAGCCATCTCATCAATTGTCATGTTCTGTCCTAGTATGGTAGATAAATGCAACATCCTGCATGATCTAAATGGTATGTGTTGTTCTGAAGCTTTACCACGTGACACACAACTAGTCACGTCACGGATTATGCACATAGTAAACCTTACCTTAATGGCAGTAGTAGTTTTCTCTACAATTTTTATTAGCTGCAGACTGACTTGCTTAAGGAAAATTGTTGGTACATCAGAATCATTGGCCATTCGTAAAAAGAATAAGAGATCTGCTGTAGTTATTTTGATAATCTGTATCGTATTTCTAATGTCAGAATTCATTCAAACAATCCTGTATGTAAAGTTTGCTATGTTTCCAGACTTTGAAAACTCTTACGAATGGTTCAGTATCTTAGTAAATTTCAAAGACATTAGTTTATTTACAGGATATGCTTTGAATTTTATTGTATACTTATTACTCAGCGAAAGATTAAGAACCATACTTATTAAATGCTGTTGTAATGTTTGTAATATTTTCAAATAAAACATTTACTTGCACCGACATCACTAGACTCGTGTATCCCTTGATGTAATAAAAAAATGTTTTTTTTTAAATTATTTTATCAGATACTTTTAATCAATATCAACCATAAAAAAATCAAAATGTAAAGCTGAAAAGACAAACGAATAATTTGCATGGCATGTTTCCGTAATTTTGTAAAAGCCTTTTAATTTAACACATCAGCATGGATTGATTGTTGATTAGATTAAGATATATATTATTAGCACACAAATCATGTTTGGTACAAAATCATGCTATAAGTATTCTAGATTGAATTGTTTCACATTTGTATCCTAGGAAATTTTATAACTTACTATGTGTTATGGGTTTTGCTCATGGTTAAAGTCTTATTTAGAGCATTAGCTGTTAGATTTAACGTAAATTGGTCACTGAAGTGGTGGAGAATTGTTTCATCGGCAATTATACCCAGTCTTCTGAGTTGTATATATAACATCCACAAGTCCAATAAAAACAGACAAATAAAACCAAACATTCACAATCGTATACCCCTCAAATTGACCTGCTCACCTAGTCCAAATAATTATGACGTCTTGAAAGGCTATTATAATATTTTTCTTTGACGCCTTACGATACTCACCATAATGATCTCTATAGAATACTAAATTATCTATATATTAAGATTCACAAAACTTGGAACTTTAAAAGGAAAATGCTTTAAATTGTTCACATATACTACGCTTTACGAAACTGCATCAAACTGTATCGAACTACATTTAGCTGCACTCGACACATTGTGAATGATTAAAACCATACGTTATTCAATTTAATCTATACTTGACTTTTCTATATACAGTTTTATGCTCTTACTATTAAAGATAAAATTGATAATGGAAATGGGGAATGTGTCAAAGAGACAACAACCCCACCAAATAAAAAACAACAGCAGAAGGTCACCAACAGGTCTTCAATGTAGCGAGAAATTCCCGCACCCGGAGGCGTCCTTCAGCTGGCCCCTAAACAAATATATACTAGTTCAGTGATAATGAACGCCATACTAATTTCCAAATTGTACACAAGAAACTAATATAAAAATAATACAAGACTAACAAAGGCCAGAGGCTCCTGACTTGGGACAGGCGCAAAAATGCGGCGGGGTTAAACATGTTTGTGAGATCTCAACCCTCCCCCTATACCTCTAACCAATGTAGAAAAATAAACGCATAACAATACGCACATTAAAATTCAGTTCAAGAGAAGTCCGAGTCTGATGTCAGAAGATTAAAGAGCTTATTTAAGGGGGAGTAATTTTATGCCACAATTTAAATGAATAATTTCATGCAGGGGCTCATTGTTACACTATCCTCTGTATGAAAGCTTCTCAATGTTACTCTTGATTTATATTGTTTATATTTTTTTATTCTTGTTTCAATAAATATGCAAAGCTGCTAGATATTCCCACATCAGATTTACAATAATTAAACAATAAGAGTCTGGTGCCATTATCATATGATTAGTATTAGCATTTAACGTCATACTCTGAATTACCAATTGAAAGAAAGCAGCCAACAGTGTTGAAGAGGTATGACGAATATGGTATACACTAATTTTAATGGAGAAATATTTTGTATATTGAAGTCTGAACGCTTTATGAAGAATTAAATAATCACCTATCGTTGTAAGCTTGGGGCCTCAATATAATTTTTAGAGTCATACTTTGTACTGCCTACTTGAAGTCTTTCTTTCATGTCGACTTTCTAAACATACCATTTTGTTGTATCCCTTTGACTTGTTGACTTCTTACTAAGCATACAAAAATAGTGACATACAGTTTATTTTTGAGAATAACTATTTAGTTTTTGATTTCAAATGTTGTTGTCTCGAGCATCACTGAAGAAACATTTGCACATTTTTTGAAGTAACATCCGCAGTTTAATCTGATTTTATTCTGTAAACATTTATCAATTGACACCTGTACAACTCGCTTTTACAAAATCATTTTTTTTTCGTGTCTGATAAAATGATTTTGCTCCAAATTTGATGGCAAACGTAATTTCTGGAAATCACATAACATATAAGCTGCTTCTGTTATGGCAAAGGATGAACGTCAATATCTCTTTCACTAAAGTTGAATAATCAAATACTCGCCCATTAAAATGCAGACATTAAATTATTGAATTATAGTACTGCATCATGGAGATACTTTTATCTGAGCATTGTACGGGTGCCACATATGAAGCATGATCTGCTTACCCTTCTTTAGAACCTGCGATCATTCTCATTTTTTCGTGGGATTTGTGTTGTTCAGGGCTTAGTTTTCTATGTTGTGTTTTAATTGTGTGTATAACTGTTTGCTTTTCTTATTTAGTCATGGCGTTGTCAGATAATTTTTTACTGAATGTGAGTTTGAATGTAACATTGGTATCTTCCACGTTAGCTGATTTGTGCAAAGTACTGTTCAAATATAAAAATAAGAAGATACGGTTTAATTTCAAATGACTACTCTCTACCATGAACCACATGCTGTAGGTCACAATACTAGAAAGCCTCGACGGCAATCCGTAAATGAATAAATTGTAGACATTGCGAGTTTTTAAGTAGTGGATTGTTGTTTGATTGACATTCGTACCAAATCTTTTTATTTTATTTTATTCTATTTTAGGTAAACCTAATTTTGTTAAAGTATTGAATAAAGGGATAATCGGATATTTTTGCGTCATATTATTTATGCAAACAATGTTAGAATTTAATGTTGTAAAGGACTCCAGAAGTATACGACGTAATGAATGATATTTGAAATATTTATAAATAACTAGAACACACCCGTGATATCGCGGGTCCGTGACTGAATTAAAGTAAATAACAATGCGTAAGCCTTATTTTAGTATTGGTATTATCATCTGATAAAGTCATACCGATTATAAGATACAAAGTTTTCTCTGCTTTCAAGATATTTCTGTTTGAACCCGTCGACCTGGAACTTGTGAATTATTGGTATTTATTAATTATTTGGATAACAAAAGGTCCTGGAATGGAGTATTTTTTAATCAACAGCATTGTAAATAAAGTTGAATTCTTGAAAATGAAAACTGTACCTATGAATATACGCTTTATTTTAAGTCCAGATTTTTAGTATTCGTATTGTTATCTTAGAAAGTCTTACTGGTTAAAATACTACAATAGGGAACAATTTGACAATGCTTGAATTTAGGAGTGTCAACCCTGTGATTATGACTCGTCTGCCTAATACATCTTTTGGTGGTGCGCCTGTCAAATGCGGAACGTACAGATAAGGTAATAGGTAACAGTCAGGTGAATACACTATTGGTATCGGTATCGGACTCGACCCGGAACTTGTTAAATAAATTATTGGCAATATTAAGGTAGCACAATACAAAGATTTTATAACTCCAACAACCAAGTTTTAAAATGCTGTTACTTTCTTAATAATGCTTGAAATTTTATAGAAGTGGTAGTTTTGGATAGCTAACAGATCACTCTTTCAAATCAATGCAATGTTAGCATTATGCAACAATTATGACACCAATTATAATGTTAACGGTGTCTAAAATATTTTTCACCAAATTCCCATTTTCAAATGAAATTAGCTTCTGCATAGGTATCCCTAGAGGGTTGATTTTATTATATGTTATTCCTATGGCCATTATCTACAAAAAAGTGTCTCAGATTTCAGATAGAATGTATAGAACAAATTTTACACCTAATTAAACATTATCTTCTTTTATGTGGTTAGGATGTTTCACTAATTGGAGATTTATGAGAGAATAGAATACCATAGAGACAATCTGAGACACCCTTTTGAAGCCCATGATGTGTTGATTAAGATTTCGTTAAAATTTTCTGTATAGTTAAAGAGATGAAAGAGCTAAATTCATTCAAGTGACCTTACCCAGATTTTGCCACTAATTACATAATAATTGATTACATAATGATTGCATAATAAAAATATTACATTCATTTAAAAGATTAATCTTTTATCTATCTATATGTACCTCTTTTATTATTTTCTATGCATTCATAAGAAAGTTACAGCATTTCAAATGTTAGTGATTGGAAGTAAAAAAATCTTTGTATTGTGCTACCTTAATTATGTGGAAAACAAAAGGGTCTGGAGTGGTGTAATTTTTAATCTACACCATTGCCCTATATTAGTTATATATAAGGTTGAATTCTTTGATTTGTCGTTTTTACCCGATGAAGGCTGACAAATTTGACCTCGTAATTTTAGAATTATAGATACTTTCTTGATAAACGATAGAGTAACCCTGTTTGAACCATGTTTTATCATCAATTGTTAATATATATATAAATAGATGTGGTATGAGTGCCAATGAGACAACTCTCCATCCAAGGCCCTTGCTGCTACAATTTTGCCTAGGATGCTAGACCCTAGTTACCATGTGCCGTCTTTAGGAGGCACAGTAGAAGTCGTGAATAGTGCAGAGGCTAAGTACTGGAAAAAAGACTTGCACACTCGGCTACCTCTTTACCTGCCAAAGCAGGCTAGCCAGCGGTGCATTATCCTGTGGTACAAACCACCAGCACAATCATTCCAGTGTCCCCTGTTCTTTGTTCTAATGATTTTTGATGTAGGACCCGAATTTTTAACGTGTGATGGTGTTGATGGATTCGGTATATAAGCCAAAATCAGATAATTCTTTAACAGAAAAGTTCAACTCCAAATTGTCCAAAAAGTTGGTTCTTAACTCCCTGTAGCTATTTACATGTAGTTTACTACGATCTAAATTGAAATGTTCTTCGTCTTATATCATTTTTCCTATGTCTGTTTACTTCTCCAACACAATTGTGCTGTACGATTGTCGATATTTTTTTAGGACATAGCATAGTTCAGTCACAGCACACAGAGAAGGCGAATTAGATATTTGAGAAAGTTATTTCTGTTTACTAATAAATCTTTGTGCATAACACGGACACTTTGGTTGCCTTCCGACCTCTTTTCTGTTCTTTGGTCGGGTTGTTGCCTCTTTCAAAAATTCCTTATTTCCATTCTCAATTGTATTTGAAGAATTAAGAATATAAAATTCATTTTCAAAAATAAAAATAGCACAATATAGACGGTGTCCGCTAAACTCGCCTTCTTACATCAGGAGCTGTCAAGGTGAATATTTATAAAACATTTATCAAAGATATCAGACGTATTATTTTGTACGTCAGACGTGTTTACATTATCCTTACCAGTGACATTGAAGCAAAATAGTTCGAATGCTAA
Organism: Mytilus trossulus; assembly: GCF_036588685.1. Taxonomy (NCBI): domain Eukaryota; kingdom Metazoa; phylum Mollusca; class Bivalvia; order Mytilida; family Mytilidae; genus Mytilus; species Mytilus trossulus. Next base: position 3,753,963 of record NC_086376.1, on the reverse strand, counting down.
TCAAATGCCAAGTTAAAGAGCATTAAAAACCAAAACCTTTGAATAAAAAGACACATGGAAACTCTATGGAAGCTGCATTACCGAAGCTGCAAAGAATAACAGAAGTCAAATCAACATACGAGCAATATATGACAATAATTATTGTACTTTACCCTTATATTGTTATGACCAGTCCCTTAATAATATTTTTTGGCATTTGTTACAAAAACACATTATAGATACCACGATTGAAAATTTGTAGTGACACCAGATACAAGTTTCGTCTATAAAAGACTAATCAGTGATGCTTGGATAAAAAACGGTAAAAAGGCCTAATAATGTACGAAGTTGAAGAGCATTGAGATCCAAAATTCCTCAAAGTTTTGACAATCACAGCTAAGGTAATCTATGAATGAGGTAGAAAAACCATAGTATTATAATGTTTAAAAGTTTTTTACACAGGTAATATATGATTGTGACCATATGAAGGATAATTAACACTGCCACGGCTGGTAATCTACACACGCAGAACATTTGGTTCTGCAATGAAATCCGTGAGGGGATTTTCCGGTTGTGCTTGAGTGGAGCAATTGTCACCGCTTCAAAGGGTATAGACATTTCTAAATCGCAATTTTCTTATTCGACTGATCAAAATATTGAAAATCGGAGAATGCTATGCTGTGGTGAACACTTTAACGAAGAGATACATGTATCATTTACTGTTGTTCGTGGAGTTGAACTCCTACAACATCAGTTGCCCCACGAGAATTTGCCGAAAAAAGTGACATTCAGATTTTGAAATGGTTCTATTAACAGACCTACAAGTTCAAATTTACTTTGTATTCTGTCAATGGGTATGAATATCGATTTTGGCGGCGTGGACGCTGTCCGGTGTTGATAGACATCTTAATAAATCTAAAAACCTCATATTTTCATTTTGTCATGCGTGAGGGGATAGGTTCTGATTGTGGACATCGTGAATGCGTGAGGGGACTTGGAATTATATCTTTATATATAAGCTATCATTCGTTGAAAGTTGCCTTGATATGGTTAGATTGTTCATGAAAAAACAAAGCAGTAGGTCTGGTAAGGACTGAATTTGGCCTCAAATTTCAGGTTCATCTTTTGAAAGATTTTGACCACTTTTTAAACACTTAAGTGTCTATTTTATTTGATTCAATTAGTTTATGTGAAAGATTTTAAGGTAGCAATAAACAGTTAGGAAAAAATACTAAAATTTGTCCTTATGAATTTTACCATTCCCTTTTCATTGCTTTCTTGCAATATGACGCTTACTGTTTGTGTCATATATGGGCATATGTATGTAATCAGAATCTTCCATAGATTTTATTTCCAGTATATAAAATGGTAAAATATAATTTCTTTTTGGTGTATCCATGGCAACAATCTGCATTTATTTGTTATAAAGTATTGCAAAAAGGGGGAGAAAGATGTCACATATTTCCCCAAAATTTGACTAAAAGTAGAATTTCAATTGCTTGAAGTAATACCTTTTCTGAAACTGTGTACATATATCATTCAGCAAATGCAATGAAAATCATATGTCTTTCATCTCATTGTTTTGTAAAATTGCGTCAAAAACTTCGTGTAGAAAAAGAGTGTTTGTAAACAGTACATTAATTTCTGGACCGATGGCCGGTCTAGCTATGAAAATACGGACTGTCAAACAGAAAACAGCCCATAAAACATGTACAAAATAATCTTGATGCTCTTATAAACCACCTTTGAAGGCTAAATTAGCACTCATCTGTCTAAAAATGAATTTTATTTCACAATAACTTTCCTTTTTGAAAAATCCACAGGGGCCATAATGCGAAACTAAACTCCTAACTGTGTATTGCTACCTAACTGATTTAGTCACAAGAAACGATCCGATTCAAGCTTAAATATGAAAAACTAGCAAATATGCCGAAACATGTCACTTTTCATATGTTTTTTGGTGAAATGAAAGTGGCTGCATCCGTTTTCATCCACAACCTTTATATATGTTATGTATTATCATCAAATACAACTCACATTTCAATATTAAGGATAAACACGAATGCGGCCACTTTCGTTTTACACAGAACCGTCAAAAATTCAAATAAAATGCTAGAATTGTGGAGATTTCAGTAATTTAGCATGACTTAATGGTGCTACTACCCGATATATGTGCATTGTATAGTCAAAAACAGCCTACTCCTTTGTGGTCATTAATAAAAATTTTGAGATAGAATTTTGAAATAACAATAAATCACCAAGTTTTCTTTTTATGAATAAAAGTCTAGCCAATAAATTTCAAATATGTCTCCAAATTCGTAGATTTGGGCAAATAATCGGTATAGTTTACTACCACAATTTGATATTAGTTAATGTTGTAATTTTCATTGTTATATCAGTATTGCAAATCAAATGCTGAATTTTGTCTATCCTATATTTTGAATATTGTTTAAGAAATTCATGTGACGCCACTTTGTGCGTTGATGGTATGGCTAACTCGGCTGTGCTGGTTTAGGTTGTTTTATGTATCCGTTTTTATTGTGTAGTTAGTCACCACTTCGATTTTATCATGGATATCTATTATATAGTCATTTTATAAAAGATGTTCTTATGCCAGGCAGAAACCCTAGCCGTATTAGGCACAACTTTTTGGAACTTTTGTTCCTCAATGTACTTGTCTTGGCTTTCGAAGCATCTGAGCGTCACTGGTAAGCCTTGTGTGGACGAAAGACGCGTCTGGCGTATATTTATTTGTATTGTAGTCCTGATATGTAATAATGTCTTTAAATGATATATTTACTATTGCCGTCGAAGCGGGAGGTTTGGCATGCCACAAAACCGGGTTCATCCCACCATTTTTTCTTAAAATGTCCTGTGCCAAGTATGTGTGTTAAAGTTTAATGTTAACTTGTGTTTCTGTTGTGTCGTAGTTTTCCTCTTATATTTGATGTGTTTTCCTCAGTTTTAGTTTGTAGTCCGAATTTGTTTTTCTCAATCAATTTATGAATTTCGAACAGCGGTTCACTACTGTTGCCTTTATTGGAGACATATTTGCAATTTATTGGTTAGACTGTTTATTCATATGCAGAAAACTTTATGATGTATTGTATAAAGCAAAATATTCAAACAAATATCAAAATTTGTATTTTAGCAATCCATTTTTTTTTTACATACGCAATATAAGGAGAGTTAACTCTTTTGGTAAAAAAATTAATACTGGGCTGATGGGCTGATATGAAATTTGTCAACTTTTATTTGTAGCTAGAAACAAATCGTTGACATATTTTTTCCTTTTACTGTTCGTAAAACATATCTTTCCACAATGTATTTCAAAATTCTATTTCATTAGTTTTGTTTATGCACACAAATGTGTTTTTTCATGAACAATCTGACCACATTCAAAGACTTTGCAACTTTCAAAGACTCATTGTTTGGAAATAACATTATGATTTCACGTCCCCTCACGCATTCACGATGTCCTTAACCAGAACCGATCCCCTCACGCATGACAAAATAAAAATATGAGGTTTTTAGATTTATTAAGATGTCGATCAACACCGGACAGCATACACGCCGCCCAAATCGACATTCATACCCATTGACCGAATACAAAGTAAATTTGAACTTTTAGGTCTGTTAATAGAACCATTTCAAAATCAAAATGTCATTTTTTTCGGCAAATTCTCGTGGGGCAACTAATTTTGTAGGAGTTCAACTCCACGTACAACAGTAAATGATACATGTATCTCTTCGTTAAAGTATTCACTACAGCATAGCATTCTCCGATTTTCAATATTTTGATCAGTCGAATAAGAAAATTGCGATTTAGAAATGTCTATACCCTTTGAAGCGGTGACAATTGCTCCACTCAAGCACAACCGGAAAATCCCCTCACGGATTTCACTGCAGAACCAAATGTTCTGCGTGTGTAGATTACCAGCCGTGACTGCTATATTTCCTGACTAAGGCCGTGTTCACACCAAACGCCGTGTAGAGTAAACATGTTTGCAATTAGTTTAGTGTAGTGTACACTGGTTTCACATTACATTTGCTCACATCTATACACCTTGTTTAGCTACCTGTACATAAGATTTGTTCCCACTTGTAAACTATATGTCATTTAAATGTTCATTACGTAGAACTGAATTCAAAATTTTTGAACAATTTTTCTAGCGGTAAGGGAACAACCATTCGACTTCAAAAGCGGGTTGGGGGTGGGAATGGAAATATTCCGATTCCAAATTTGATAAAAAAAAAATGGTCATACAGATGATAAAAAAAATATTCTAAATCAAGAGTTTCCCCATACATTATAGTGTTAACTATTGAAAAAAATGTATTTAATCACCAGCATCGAAAAATAAGGAATAAAAACGTACGCGCGAAAAAAAAATCTGACTCAGATAAAAAAAAAACAAAAAAAAACCTCCCCCTTTTTTAAGTTAAGTGGTTGCTACTTTAAGAAAGCAGTAATTTGAAGTAGTTTGAATAAAATAGAGATGTCTCGGTTATGCATTAGAAAACATTAGCCGCAGCAGCGTGCTTACAGTCGAAAAAAAGGATTGAGATATTAGGGATCACTACATTTTTATCTTTTCTGTTTGTTTCAAATTGTATTTCTTCTCCAAAGAGCATTTGGTAAAAGAAAAGAGTAACGTTTTTTTTAAAATTTATTTAAAGTGTTATTTAACGGATCTGAGATACTAGACAAACATATCTTTTACCCCACACTTTTTTTAGTCATGCATTTATGCGTGAATCGTTGTTTGAGTAAAGACCAGTGGCGAATATTTCTGTGTACGTCGAGTCGATTCGGGAAGACCTTTTCAAATGAATTAAGCAGCAACTATTTACTTCATGTTTTGGGGAGAGGGAGACGGAGTGGCGAGGAAAAGGAGGGGGATAGGGGGGGTGGGGATTAGAGGGGCGTGGGCTTTTGATTTTTGTTTCAGGACAAATTTTGGTGACAAGTCGAAATCAATTTTAGCATTAAATATAGTGGCAGCTGAGGGTGAAATAAATAAAAAAAAATTCAGGGCCAAAAACTTGAAACATTTCTTGCTTCCAAAACAAAATCCATAGCTCACCACCCCAACCCCTTGCCTTTATGTTTTATACTCAAATATAATAGCCCCCCCCAAAAAAAAAAATAAATCAATTGGTTGCTGCCTTATGGGTTTGGCAATGATGCTGCTTTGAGTCTTGATTAGGGGTTAATAAAGTACGTGAATTTTTTTAACAAAAAAAAAATCTGTAAAATTTAGACAACAATTTCTGTAAAGAACTATACTAATACTTATCAAAAATATCAATTTTACTCAAAAATAGTTTCCTCCTTAAATATATACACGGTAAAACTAATATCATAAATGCCTAGTTTTGTGTTCACTTACCCTACACAATGCCTACATTGACTATCGACTGTGTGTAGATAAAACATGATTTAAACTACATGTAAACATTGAGTTTTATCAATGGGAACGCAATTGTGTTTAGTTTACGTGTGAGTTACACTAACACAACACCGAATTTAGGTCAATGTGAACACGGCCTAAATTGTAAAACACCTGTAATGTCACTTCTCTAAATTATAATTTTTGTGCAATTTTCACATTTTTTCATCGGTGTCACTGTGAGAAAAATATTTCTCCTCACTAGTGAAAAATCTGTTCTCGGCAAATAATTGGTTGAAGTTTAATTTTGACGGTAAATTTTTTTGGTTTCTTTTGAATTTTCCTATTGTGACGTCCTGTATAAAGGCGACCATGCCTGATGACGTCAAATAAAAAGCACACAACTTTCTTCAAATCTTTACAATTAAGGAAGTATATTAGCATTACAGAAACAGATTCCACAACTATAACTCGTGTATTACGATATTTCTCCACTCTTGACAGTTAAAATATAATTATTTAAAAAGCTCGACAAGCCTCGCTCTTTAAATATTACAATTTGACTGTCTCGGGGAGGGGGGAGAAATATCGTAATTACACTTGTTGCAGTTGTGGAATCTATATCTAACTTTTAGACAATACACACGTTCACTTTGTATTGTGCTATTATTTCTAATTAAATATGCAATAAATGAATGCAAAATGCATTCTGTAATATATCATGGTTTTATCATCTGTCTATCAAATTTACAATATTGTTTGACGTCTTTCAAAAAAAAGTGCATAATAATTTTTCACACACTAAGGCCGTGTTCACATTGACCTAAATTCGGTGTTGTGTTAGTGTAACTCACACGTAAACTAAACACAATTGCGTTCCCATTGATAAAACTCAATGTTTACATGTAGTTTAAATCATGTTTTACCTACACACAGTCGATAGTCGATGTAGGCCTTGTGTAGGTTAAGTGTACACAAAACTAGGCATTTAGGACATTAGTTTTATCGTGTATATATTTAAGGGGGAAACTGTTTTTGAGTAAAATTGATATTTTTGATAATTATTAGTTGTCTAAATTTTACAGATTTTTTTTGTTAAAAAAAATTAACGTACTTTATTAACCCCTAATCAAGACTCAAAGCAGCATTATTGCCGAACCCATAAGGCAGCAACCAATTGATTTTCGGGGGGGGGGGGGGGGTCTATTATAGTTGAGTATAAAACATAAAGGCAAGGGGGTGGGGTGGTGAGCTATGGATTTTGTTTTGGAAACAAGAAATGTTACCAGTTTTTGGCCCTGAAAAAGAAATTGTTTGTTTCACCCTCAGCTGCCACAATATATAATGCTAAAATTGATTTCGACTTGTCACCAACATTTGTCATGAAAAAAATCAATAGCTCACACCCCCCTCCCCCTCCACAAAAAATGAAGTAAATAGTTGCTGCCTAATTCATTTGAAAAGGTTTTCCCGAATCGACTTCACGTACACAGAAATATTCGCCACTGGTCTTTACTCAAAAAACGATTCACGCATAAATGCACGACTTAAAAAAGTGTGAGGTAATTTATATGTTTGTCTAGTATCTCAGATCCGTTAAATAATACGCGTACGTAAAATAAATTAAAAAAACATTACCCTATTCCTTTACCAAATACTCCTTGGAGAAGAAATACCATTTGAAACGAACAGAAAAGAAAAATGTAGTGATCCCTAATATCTCAATCCTTTTTTTCGGCTGTAAGCAAGCTGTTGCAGCTAACGTTTTCTAATGCACTATCTAGACATCTCTAGTATATTCAAACTACTGCAAATTATAAAAATGGCTTTCATAAAGTAGCAACCACTTAACTTAAAAAAAGGGGGAGGGTTATTTTTTATCTGAGTCAGATTTTTTTTTCGCGCGTACGTTTTTATTCCTTTTTTTTCGATGCTGGTGATCAAATACTTTTTTTTCCAATATTTAACACTATAATGTATGGGGAAACTCTGGATTCAGAATATTTTTTTTTATCATCATTCTGTATGACCATATTTTTTTTTATCAAATTGAGGATCGGAATATTTCCAATACCCATCCCCCCCTTTTGAAGTCAAATGGTTGTTCCGTTACCGCTAGAAAATTTTTCCAAAAATTTAAATTCAGTTCTACGTAATGAACATTTAAATGACATATAATTTACAAGTGAGAACAAATCTTATGTACAGGTAGCTAAACAAGGTGTATAGATGTGAACAAATGTAATGTGAAACCAGTGTACACTACACTAAACTAATTGTAAACATGTTTACTCTACACGGCGTTTGGTGTGAACACGGCCTTAGTTTAACTTTGAATACTTTTGAAGTTATTTGAATGCTGTCAATATTATTTCAATTCATAGTTTTTTTTTACGTAACAATATCTTTATTGCATATTTGCTGTATCAATTTACTGGGTGTACAGCTTTAACTTAGTATCCCTCATGTAAGCTTACCTAATAGTTAAGGAAAGCACTATTTGGCAAGATATTATTTCTTCAAAATATTAGTATTCATAGCATTAGTCATTTCACAAAATATATTTGATAAAATATTCTCCTTTTTTATTGTTTCTACCAGTTTTCAAAATGGTATATTTCAAAACCAGTTTTTGATTTTTCTTTTCTTTGTGTTTGTTTGTTATATTTCAATGGATTTCATTAGGGAATTAGGGAATTTTAGTTTTACAGATAATTGTGTAACACTCTTTAAAAAAAAGAATTGTTGCCATCATTATTATTATTATTGTTGTTGTTGTTGTTGGTTATTATTATTATAATTATTATTATTATTATTATTATTATTATTATTTTTATTATTATTATTATTATTATTATTAAAAATGAAAAATCAATTTATAGAAAGAAAAAAAATACACCAAACTTAGTGTATTGTTATTTATGGCAAAATGGAAGTCAGTCATATTTCACAGAAAATATTGTTTACATAGTGTTGGAAATATTAAGGCGTTCTACTTTTGAAGTTTAGGTCACCTCACCAGAGGTTTCAAACCTTGCATAAAGTAGGCGAGACACTCTCGTGTATTACAATATGCTCGACATAGGTATGCTTTTTCGGCAGCAGCTAATTTTCAATGATAATTAAACTATTCATCTACTCATTATTTGAACACAAATGTTATGGTCAATTTAAATCATTTCTTTTACTGAATTTATATATTATGTACAGTTTTTAGTCTTAATATTGTTAATTTAAGAAACGTATATTGTTTCATATACAATTTATATTTGTTTAATGAAGACAACTACAAATTAATGAATAATTTATATATTTATGTTTGGCATTATTTAACGGGAGATAAATTGAAAATTTAGCGGTTTCCTATAGAAGTTTATGATTGTTTTATCAGAATACTGATTATAACAAAATGCATTTAAAGCACATGTGGGTTCTTTCGGTATTTTCTTTTTATTACTGTTACTTCTGAGAAAGTGGCGCAACAATGTCCGTTAACAAGGTTGTAGAAATCTCTATTCAATTGTCAATAGTATTTTGTGATTTTTTTAGCATGTGACAAAAAAATACTCTGCTGAGTAACCCTCCATTCAAAATTAAAGACTCTCAAATGCTGTTCTATTACGTCGTCGTTCCGCTGAAAACTGCCTAATGTACTTGTAGATACATTGCGTTAATTTGTCCAAACGACGTTAACTTTCAATTCGTATTAACAAAACGTATTTCTAATTCCAATTAGGTAATTCGATCAATTCGAATTAAGAAAGGAGAGCGTGTGAACGCGATTAGCAAATTCGATTCGCATTCAATTCAAATTAAATATCCGTGTAAATTTTTACCATTATTTGCATCTTTGTACAAAAGTTTATAAACTTCATATACAATATGAGGTTTATAAGTTACAATATGAATCCAATATTTCAGGATTTTATATTATCTGAAAATATGCAAAGACAAGTGCCCAAGTTCACCATATAAAAAATTTGTAGGGACTTTTTTACCAAGTTTCAAAATAAATGATGTTACACGTTTAACCTCTAAAGAATTGAAATAACCAAGTATTTACCTACCGTCAAAAAATACGGAGTTAATTTTACATTTTTTTTTTTACCTAATCCTGAAGGGAGATGCATATAGAATGAAATTCAAAACAGTGTGGCTGAGGCCATTGGTTGACACATTAAATTCACCCATTGACTAGGACTTGTATGTAATAACCGCTTCTCACTATGCACTTTTAAAATACTCTTTAACTAATAAACTTGTGGAGAGTTGTCTCATTACCAATCATTCCACTTCTTTTTAACTAATAAACTTGTGGAGAGTTGTCTCATTACCAATCATTCCACTTCTTCTTAACTAATAAACTTGTGGAGAGTTGTCTCATTACCAATCATTCCACTTCTTTACTAATAAACTTGTGGAGAGTTGTCTCATTACCAATCATTCCACTTCTTCTTAACTAATAAACTTGTGGAGAGTTGTCTCATTACCAATCATTCCACTTCTTCTTAACTAATAAACTTGTGGAGAGTAATCTCATTACCAATCATTCCACTTCTTCTTTAGCTAATAAACTTGTGGAGAGTTGTAACATTACCAATCATTCCACTTCTTCTTTAACTAATAAACTTGTGGAGAGTTGTAACATTACCAATCATTCCACTTCTTCTTAACTTATAAACTTGTGGAGAGTTGTAACATTACCAATCATTCCACTTCTTCTTAACTAATAAACTTGTGGAGAGTTGTAACATTACCAATCATTCCACTTCTTCTTTAACTAATAAACATGTGGAGAGTTGTAACATTACCAATCATTCCACTTCTTCTTTAACTAATAAACTTGTGGAGAGTTGTAACATTACCAATCATTCCACTTCTTCTTAACTTATAAACTTGTGGAGAGTTGTAACATTACCAATCATTCCACTTCTTCTTAACTAATAAACTTGTGGAGAGTTGTAACATTACCAATCATTCCACTTCTTCTTTAACTAATAAACATGTGGAGAGTTGTCTCATTACCAATCATTCCACTTCTTCTTAACTAATAAACTTGTGGAGAGTTGTAACATTACCAATCATTCCACTTCTTCTTTAGCTAATAAACTTGTGGAGAGTTGTAACATTACCAATCATTCCACTTCTTCTTAACTAATAAACTTGTGGAGAGTTGTAACATTACCAATCATTCCACTTCTTCTTTAACTAATAAACATGTGGAGAGTTGTAACATTACCAATCATTCCACTTCTTCTTTAACTAATAAACTTGTGGAGAGTTGTAACATTACCAATCATTCCACTTCTTCTTAACTTATAAACTTGTGGAGAGTTGTAACATTACCAATCATTCCACTTCTTCTTAACTAATAAACTTGTGGAGAGTTGTAACATTACCAATCATTCCACTTCTTCTTTAACTAATAAACATGTGGAGAGTTGTCTCATTACCAATCATTCCACTTCTTCTTAACTAATAAACTTGTGGAGAGTTGTAACATTACCAATCATTCCACTTCTTCTTTAGCTAATAAACTTGTGGAGAATTGTCTCATTACCAATCATTCCACTTCTTCTTTACTAATAAACTTGTGGAGAGTTGTAACATTACCAATCATTCCACTTCTTCTTAACTTATAAACTTGTGGAGAATTGTCTCATTACCAATCATTCCACTTCTTCTTAACTAATAAACTTGTGGAGAGTTGTAACATTACCAATCATTCCACTTCTTCTTAACTAATAAACTTGTGGAGAGTTGTAACATTACCAATCATTCCACTTCTTCTTTAACTAATAAACATGTGGAGAGTTGTCTCATTACCAATCATTCCACTTCTTCTTAACTAATAAACTTGTGGAGAGTTGTAACATTACCAATCATTCCACTTCTTCTTTAGCTAATAAACTTGTGGAGAATTGTCTCATTACCAATCATTCCACTTCTTCTTTACTAATAAACTTGTGGAGAGTTGTAACATTACCAATCATTCCACTTCTTCTTAACTTATAAACTTGTGGAGAATTGTCTCATTACCAATCATTCCACTTCTTCTTAACTAATAAACTTGTGGAGAGTTGTAACATTACCAATCATTCCACTTCTTCTTAACTAATAAACTTGTGGAGAGTTGTAACATTACCAATCATTCCACTTCTTCTTAACTAATAAACTTGTGGAGAGTTGTCTCATTACCAATCATTCCACTTCTTCTTTAGCTAATAAACTTGTGGAGAGTTGTCTCATTACCAATCATTCCACTTCTTCTTAACTAATAAACTTGTGGAGAGTTGTCTCATTACCAATCATTCCACTTCTTCTTTAGCTAATAAACTTGTGGAGAGTTGTCTCATTACCAATCATTCCACTTCTTCTTAACTAATAAACTTGTGGAGAGTTGTAACATTACCAATCATTCCACTTCTTCTTAACTAATAAACTTGTGGAGAGTTGTAACATTACCAATCATTCCACTTCTTCTTAACTAATAAACTTGTGGAGAGTTGTCTCATTACCAATCATTTCACCTCTTCTTAACTAATAAACTTGTGGAGAGTTGTAACATTACCAATCATTCCACTTCTTCTTTACTAATAAACTTGTGGAGAGTTGTAACATTACCAATCATTCCACTTCTTCTTAACTAATAAACTTGTGGAGAGTTGTCTCATTACCAATCATTCCACTTCTTCTTAACTAATAAACTTGTGGAGAGTTGTCTCATTACCAATCATTCCACTTCTTCTTAACTTATAAACTTGTGGAGAGTTGTAACATTACCAATCATTCCACCTCTTCTTAACTAATAAATTTGTGGAGAGTTATAACATTACCAATCATTCTACTTCTTCTTAACTAATAAACTTGTGGAGAGTTGTAACATTACCTATCATTCCACGTCTTCTTAACTAATAAACTTGTGGAGAGTTGTCTCATTACCAATCATTCCACTTCTTCTTAACTAATAAACTTGTAGAGAATTGTCTCATTACCAATCATTCCACTTCTTCTTAACTAATAAACTTGTGGAGAGTTGTCTCATTACCAATCATTCCACTTCTTCTTAACTAATAAACTTGTAGAGAGTTGTCTCATTACCAATCATTCCACTTCTTCTTAACTTATAAACTTGTGGAGAGTTGTAACATTACCAATCATTCCACCTCTTCTTAACTAATAAATTTGTGGAGAGTTATAACATTACCAATCATTCTACTTCTTCTTAACTAATAAACTTGTGGAGAGTTGTAACATTACCTATCATTCCACGTCTTCTTAACTAATAAACTTGTGGAGAGTTGTCTCATTACCAATCATTCCACTTCTTCTTAACTAATAAACTTGTGGAGAGTTGTAACATTACCAATCATTCCACTTCTTCTTAACTAATAAACTTGTGGAGAGTTGTCTCATTACCAATCATTCCACTTCTTCTTAACTAATAAACTTGTGGAGAGTTGTCTCATTACCAATCATTCCACTTCTTCTTAACTAATTAACTTGTTGAGAGTTGTCTCATTACCAATCATTCCACTTCTTCTTTAGCTAATAAACTTGTGGAGAGTTGTCTCATTACCAATCATTCCACTTCTTCTTAACTAATAAACTTGTGGAGAGTTGTAACATTACCAATCATTCCACTTCTTCTTAACTAATAAACTTGTGGAGAGTTGTAACATTACCAATCATTCCACTTCTTCTTTACTAATAAACTTGTGGAGAGTTGTCTCATTACCAATCATTCCACTTCTTCTTTAGCTAATAAACTTGTGGAGAGTTGTCTCATTACCAATCATTCCACTTCTTCTTAACTAATTAACTTGTTGAGAGTTGTCTCATTACCAATCATTCCACTTCTTCTTTAGCTAATAAACTTGTGGAGAGTTGTAACATTACCAATCATTCCACTTCTTCTTTACTAATAAACTTGTGGAGAGTTGTCTCATTACCAATCATTCCACTTCTTCTTAACTAATAAAGTGGAGAGTTGTCTCATTACCAATCATTCCACTTCTTCTTTAGCTAATAAACTTGTGGAGAGTTGTCTCATTACCAATCATTCCACTTCTTCTTAACTAATAAACTTGTGGAGAGTTGTCTCATTACCAATCATTCCACTTCTTCTTTAGCTAATAAACTTGTGGAGAGTTGTCTCATTACCAATCATTCCACTTCTTCTTAACTAATAAACTTGTGGAGAGTTGTAACATTACCAATCATTCCACTTCTTCTTAACTAATAAACTTGTGGAGAGTTGTAACATTACCAATCATTCCACTTCTTCTTAACTAATAAACTTGTGGAGAGTTGTCTCATTACCAATCATTTCACCTCTTCTTAACTAATAAACTTATGGAGAGTTGTAACATTACCAATCATTCCACTTCTTCTTTACTAATAAACTTGTGGAGAGTTGTAACATTACCAATCATTCCACTTCTTCTTAACTAATAAACTTGTGGAGAGTTGTCTCATTACCAATCATTCCACTTCTTCTTAACTAATAAACTTGTGGAGAGTTGTCTCATTACCAATCATTCCACTTCTTCTTAACTTATAAACTTGTGGAGAGTTGTAACATTACCAATCATTCCACCTCTTCTTAACTAATAAATTTGTGGAGAGTTATAACATTACCAATCATTCTACTTCTTCTTAACTAATAAACTTGTGGAGAGTTGTAACATTACCTATCATTCCACGTCTTCTTAACTAATAAACTTGTGGAGAGTTGTCTCATTACCAATCATTCCACTTCTTCTTAACTAATAAACTTGTAGAGAATTGTCTCATTACCAATCATTCCACTTCTTCTTAACTAATAAACTTGTGGAGAGTTGTCTCATTACCAATCATTCCACTTCTTCTTAACTAATAAACTTGTGGAGAGTTGTAACATTACCAATTATTCCACTTCTTCTTTACTAATAAACTTGTGCAGAGTTGTAACATTACCAATCATTCCACTTCTTCTTAACTAATAAACTTGTGGAGAGTTGTCTCATTACCAATCATTCCACTTCTTCTTAACTAATAAACTTGTGGAGAGTTGTCTCATTACCAATCATTCCACTTCTTCTTAACTAATTAACTTGTTGAGAGTTGTCTCATTACCAATCATTCCACTTCTTCTTAACTAATAAACTTGTGGAGAGTTGTCTCATAACCAATCATTCCACTTCTTCTTAACTAATTAACTTGTTGAGAGTTGTCTCATTACCAATCATTCCACTTCTTCTTAACTAATAAACTTGTGGAGAGTTGTCTCATTACCAATCATTCCACTTCTTCTTAACTAATAAACTTGTGGAGAATTGTCTCATTACCAATCATTCCACTTCTTCTTAACTAATAAACTTGTTGAGAGTTGTCTCATTACCAATCATTCCACTTCTTCTTAACTAATAAACTTGTGGAGAGTTGTCTCATAACCAATCATTCCACTTCTTCTTAACTAATAAACTTGTAGAGAATTGTCTCATTACCAATCATTCCACTTCTTCTTAACTAATAAACTTGTGGAGAGTTGTCTCATAACCAATCATTCCACTTCTTCTTAACTAATAAACTTGATGAGAGTTGTCTCATTACCAATCATTCCACTTCTTCTTAACTAATAAACTTGTGGAGAGTTGTAACATTACCAATCATTCCACTTCTTCTTAACTTATAAACTTGTAGAGAATTGTCTCATTACCAATCATTCCACTTCTTCTTAACTTATAAACTTGTAGAGAATTGTCTCATTACCAATCATTCCACTTCTTCTTAACTTATAAACTTGTGGAGAGTTGTCTCATTACCAATCATTCCACTTCTTCTTAACTAATAAACTTGTGGAGAGTTGTCTCATTACCAATCATTCCACTTCTTTACTAATAAACTTATGGAGAGTTGTCTCATTACCAATCATTCCACTTCTTCTTAACTAATAAACTTGTGGAGAGTTGTCTCATTACCAATCATTCCACTTCTTCTTTAGCTAATAAACTTGTGGAGAGTTGTCTCATTACCAATCATTCCACTTCTTCTTTAACTAATAAACTTGTGCAGAGTTGTCTCATTACCAATCATTCCACTTCTTCTTAACTAATACACTTGTGGAGCGTTGTCTCATTACCAATCATTCCACTTCTTCTTAACTAATAAACTTGTGGAGAGTTGTCTCATTACCAATCATTCTACTTCTTCTTAACTAATAAACTTGTGGAGAGTTGTCTCATAACCAATCATTCCACTTCTTCTTTAACTAATAAACTTGTGCAGAGTTGTCTCATAACCAATAATTTCACTTCTTCTTAACTAATAAACTTGTGGAGAGTTGTCTCATTACCAATCATTCCACTTCTTCTTAACTAATAAACTTGTGGAGAGTTGTCTCATAACCAATTATTCCACTTCTTCTTAACTAATAAACTTGTAGAGAATTGTCTCATTACCAATCATTCCACTTCTTCTTAACTAATAAACTTGTGGAGAGTTGTCTCATAACCAATCATTCCACTTCTTCTTTAGCTAATAAACTTGTGGAGAGTTGTCTCATTACCAATCATTCCACTTCTTCTTAACTAATAAACTTGTGGAGAGTTGTAACATTACCAATCATTCCACTTCTTCTTAACTTATAAACTTGTAGAGAATTGTCTCATTACCAATCATTCCACTTCTTCTTAACTTATAAACTTGTAGAGAATTGTCTCATTACCAATCATTCCACTTCTTCTTAACTTATAAACTTGTGGAGAGTTGTCTCATTACCAATCATTCCACTTCTTCTTAACTAATAAACTTGTGGAGAGTTGTCTCATTACCAATCATTCCACTTCTTTACTAATAAACTTGTGGAGAGTTGTCTCATTACCAATCATTCCACTTCTTCTTAACTAATAAACTTGTGGAGAGTTGTCTCATTACCAATCATTCCACTTCTTCTTTAGCTAATAAACTTGTGGAGAGTTGTCTCATTACCAATCATTCCACTTCTTCTTTAACTAATAAACTTGTGCAGAGTTGTCTCATTACCAATCATTCCACTTCTTCTTAACTAATACACTTGTGGAGAGTTGTCTCATTACCAATCATTCCACTTCTTCTTAACTAATAAACTTGTGGAGAGTTGTCTCATTACCAATCATTCTACTTCTTCTTAACTAATAAACTTGTGGAGAGTTGTCTCATAACCAATCATTCCACTTCTTCTTTAACTAATAAACTTGTGCAGAGTTGTCTCATAACCAATAATTTCACTTCTTCTTAACTAATAAACTTGTGGAGAGTTGTCTCATTACCAATCATTCCACTTCTTCTTAACTAATACACTTGTGGAGAGTTGTCTCATTACCAATCATTCCACTTCTTCTTAACTAATAAACTTGTGCAGAGTTGTCTCATTACCAATCATTCCACTTCTTCTTAACTAATAAACTTGTGGAGAGTTGTCTCATAACCAATCATTCCACTTCTTCTTAACTAATAAACTTGTGGAGAGTTGTCTCATTACCAATCATTCCACTTCTTCTTAACTAATAAACTTGTGGAGAGTTGTCTCATAACCAATCATTCCACTTCTTCTTTAACTAATAAACTTGTGGAGAGTTGTCTCATTACCAATCATTCTACTTCTTCTTAACTAATAAACTTGTGCAGAGTTGTCTCATTACCAATCATTCCACTTCTTCTTAACTAATACACTTGTGGAGAGTTGTCTCATAACCAATCATTCTACTTCTTCTTAACTAATAAACTTGTGGAGAGTTGTCTCATTACCAATCATTCCACTTCTTCTTAACTAATAAACTTGTGGAGAGTTGTCTCATTACCAATCATTTCACTTCTTCTTAACTAATACACTTGTGGAGAGTTGTCTCATAACCAATCATTCCACTTCTTCTTAACTAATAAACTTGTGGAGAGTTGTCTCATTACCAATCATTCCACTTCTTCTTAACTAATACACTTGTGGAGAGTTGTCTCATTACCAATCATTTCACTTCTTCTTAACTAATAAACTTGTAGAGAGTTGTCTCATAACCAATCATTCCACTTCTTCTTAACTAATAAACTTGTGGAGAGTTGTCTCATAACCAATCATTCCACTTCTTCTTAACTAATAAACTTGTGGAGAGTTGTCTCATTACCAATCATTCCACTTCTTCTTAACTAATACACTTGTGGAGAGTTGTAACATTACCAATCATTCCACTTCTTCTTAACTAATAAACTTGTGGAGAGTTGTAACATTACCAATCATTCCACTTCTTCTTAACTAATAAACTTGTGGAGAGTTGTAACATTACCAATCATTCCACTTCTTCTTAACTAATAAACTTGTGGAGAGTTGTAACATTACCAATCATTCCACTTCTTCTTAACTAATAAACTTGTGGAGAGTTGTCTCATAACCAATCATTCCACTTCTTCTTTAACTAATAAACTTGTGGAGAGTTGTCTCATTACCAATCATTCTACTTCTTCTTAACTAATAAACTTGTGCAGAGTTGTCTCATTACCAATCATTCCACTTCTTCTTAATTAATAAACTTGTGGAGAGTTGTCTCATTACCAATCATTCCACTTCTTCTTAACTAATAAACTTGTGGAGAGTTGTAACATTACCAATCATTCCACTTCTTCTTAACTAATAAACTTGTGGAGAGTTGTCTCATTACCAATCATTCCACTTCTTCTTAACTAATAAACTTGTGGAGAGTTGTCTCATAACCAATCATTCCACTTCTTCTTAACTAATAAACTTGTGGAGAGTTGTCTCATTACCAATCATTCCACTTCTTCTTAACTAATAAACTTGTGGAGAGTTGTCTCATAACCAATCATTCCACTTCTTCTTAACTAATAAACTTGTGGAGAGTTGTCTCATTACCAATCATTCTACTTCTTCTTAACTAATAAACTTGTGGAGAGTTGTCTCATTACCAATCATTCCACTTCTTCTTAACTAATAAACTTGTGGAGAGTTGTCTCATTACCAATCATTCCACTTCTTCTTAACTAATAAACTTGTGGAGAGTTGTCTCATTACCAATCATTCTACTTCTTCTTAACTAATAAACTTGTGGAGAGTTGTCTCATTACCAATCATTCCACTTCTTCTTAACTAATAAACTTGTGGAGAGTTGTCTCATTACCAATCATTCTACTTCTTCTTAACTAATAAACTTGTGGAGAGTTGTCTCATTACCAATCATTCCACTTCTTCTTAACTAATAAACTTGTGGAGAGTTGTCTCATTACCAATCATTCCACTTCTTCTTAACTAATAAACTTGTGGAGAGTTGTAACATTACCAATCATTCCACTTCTTCTTAACTAATAAACTTGTGGAGAGTTGTCTCATTACCAATCATTCCACTTCTTCTTAACTAATAAACTTGTGGAGAGTTGTCTCATTACCAATCATTCCACTTCTTCTTAACTAATAAACTTGTGGAGAGTTGTAACATTACCAATCATTCCACTTCTTCTTAACTAATAAACTTGTGGAGAGTTGTCTCATTACCAATCATTCCACTTCTTCTTAACTAATAAACTTGTGGAGAGTTGTCTCATTACCAATCATTCCACTTCTTCTTAACTAATAAACTTGTGGAGAGTTGTCTCATAACCAATTATTCCATTTCTTCTTAACTAATAAACTTGTGGAGAGTTGTAACATTACCAATCATATCACTTCTTCTTAACTAATAAACTTGTGGAGAGTTGTCTCATTACCAATCATTCCACTTCTTCTTAACTAATAAACTTGTGGAGAGTTGTCTCATTACCAATCATTCCACTTCTTCTTTAACTAATAAACTTGTGGAGAGTTGTCTCATTACCAATCATTCCACTTCTTCTTAACTAATAAACTTGTGGAGAGTTGTTCATTACCAATCATTCCACTTCTTCTTAACTAATAAACTTGTGGAGAGTTGTAACATTACCAATCATTCCACTTCTTCTTAACTAATAAACTTGTGGAGAGTTGTCTCATTACCAATCATTCTACTTCTTCTTAACTAATAAACTTGTGGAGAGTTGTCTCATTACCAATCATTCTACTTCTTCTTAACTAATAAACTTGTGGAGAGTTGTAACATTACCAATCATTCTACTTCTTCTTAACTAATAAACTTGTGGAGAGTTGTCTCATTACCAATCATTCCACTTCTTCTTAACTAATAAACTTGTGGAGAGTTGTCTCATTACCAATCATTCCACTTCTTCTTAACTAATAAACTTGTGGAGAGTTGTCTCATTACCAATCATTCCACTTCTTCTTAACTAATAAACTTGTGGAGAGTTGTAACATTACCAATCATTCCACTTCTTCTTAACTAATAAACTTGTGGAGAGTTGTCTCATTACCAATCATTCCACTTCTTCTTAACTAATAAACTTGTGGAGAGTTGTCTCATTACCAATCATTCCACTTCTTCTTAACTAATAAACTTGTGGAGAGTTGTCTCATAACCAATTATTCCATTTCTTCTTAACTAATAAACTTGTGGAGAGTTGTAACATTACCAATCATATCACTTCTTCTTAACTAATAAACTTGTGGAGAGTTGTCTCATTACCAATCATTCCACTTCTTCTTAACTAATAAACTTGTGGAGAGTTGTCTCATTACCAATCATTCCACTTCTTCTTTAACTAATAAACTTGTGCAGAGTTGTCTCATTACCAATCATTCCACTTCTTCTTAACTAATAAACTTGTGGAGAGTTGTTCATTACCAATCATTCCACTTCTTCTTAACTAATAAACTTGTGGAGAGTTGTCTCATTACCAATCATTCTACTTCTTCTTAACTAATAAACTTGTGGAGAGTTGTCTCATTACCAATCATTCTACTTCTTCTTAACTAATAAACTTGTGGAGAGTTGTAACATTACCAATCATTCTACTTCTTCTTAACTAATAAACTTGTGGAGAGTTGTCTCATTACCAATCATTCCACTTCTTCTTAACTAATAAACTTGTGGAGAGTTGTAACATTACCAATCATTCCACTTCTTCTTAACTAATAAACTTGTAGAGAGTTGTCTCATTACCAATCATTCCACTTCTTCTTAACTAATAAACTTGTGGAGAGTTGTCTCATTACCAATCATTCCACTTCTTCTTAACTAATAAACTTGTGGAGAGTTGTCTCATAACCAATCATTCCACTTCTTCTTAACTAATAAACTTGTGGAGAGTTGTCTCATTACCAATCATTCCACTTCTTCTTTAACTAATAAACTTGTGGAGAGTTGTCTCATAACCAATCATTCCACTTCTTCTTTAACTAATAAACTTGTGGAGAGTTGTCTCATTACCAATCATTCTACTTTTTCTTAACTAATAAACTTGTGCAGAGTTGTCTCATTACCAATCATTCCACTTCTTCTTAACTAATAAACTTGTGGAGAGTTGTCTCATTACCAATCATTCCACTTCTTCTTAACTAATAAACTTGTGGAGAGTTGTAACATTACCAATCATTCCACTTCTTCTTAACTAATACACTTGTGGAGAGTTGTCTCATTACCAATCATTTCACTTCTTCTTAACTAATAAACTTGTGCAGAGTTGTCTCATAACCAATCATTCCACTTCTTCTTAACTAATAAACTTGTGGAGAGTTGTAACATTACCAATCATTCCACTTCTTCTTAACTAATAAACTTGTGGAGAGTTGTCTCATTACCAATCATTCCACTTCTTCTTTAACTAATAAACTTGTGGAGAGTTGTCTCATTACCAATTATTCCACTTCTTCTTAACTAATAAACTTGTGGAGAGTTGTCTCATTACCAATCATTCCACTTCTTTTTTTATATATGTACTCGGTATACATGGATTGTGTCTATAATCTGAGGAATCTGTTTTAAAGGGAGAAACAACAATATCAGTTGTATGCCTTGTTTTTTCGTTCCAAAAAATGGAAATTGATACACATGCAAACGATTTCTGATTCTTTGAGATCCTACGAATCAAGGGTAATTGTTTGATAATGTACATTTAAAAACGTGTTTTAACGACCTTTGTAATAAACTTGTGACAGCCAAATATGTCACGGTCTTAACACTGCAGATAGTACAAACTGCCTTGTAAACATAAATGCCTTCGCACGTCCTTTGGTTATTTTTCTCAAGAACAGTTTATCCAACAAAACATATTTTCAATAATGTTGAAACGTTATACATTATGTATCTTTAATTTTTTTGCCGTCTCGTATGGTTCATTCTATATAATTTTTTGCCGTCTCCTATTGATCATTCTATTTAATTTTTTGCCGTCTCCTATTGATCATTCTATTTATTTTTTGGCCGTCTACTATTGTTCATTCTATTTAATTTTTTGCCGTCTCCTATTGATCATTCTATTTTTTTTTTTGCCGTCTCCTATTGTTCATTCTATTTAATTTTTTGCCGTCTCCTATTGATCATTCTATTTATTTTTTTGCCGTCTCCTATTGATCATTCTATTTAATTTTTTGCCGTCTCCTATTGATCATTCTATTTATTTTTTTGCCGTCTACTATTGTTCATTCTATTTAATTTTTTGCCCTCTCCTATTGTTCATTCTATATAATTTTTTGCCGTCTGCTATTGTTCATTCTATTTATTTTTTTTGCCGTCTCCTATTGATCATTCTATTTATTTTTTTTGCCGTCTCCAATTGTTCATTCTATTTAATTTTTTGCCGTCTACTTTTGTTCATTCTATTTAATTTTTTGCCGTCTCCTATTGATCATTCTATTTATTTTTTTGACGTCTACTATTGTTCATTCTATTTAATTTTTTGCCGTCTCCTATTGATCATTCTATTTATTTTTTTTGCCGTCTCCTATTGTTCATTCTATTTAATTTTTTGCCGTGTCCTATTGATCATTCTATTTATTTTTTTTGCCGTCTCCTATTGATCATTCTATTTATTTTTTTTGCCGTCTCCTATTGTTCATTCTATTTAATTTTTTGCCCTCTCCTATTGATCATTCTATTTTTTTTTTTTGCCGTCTCCTATTGATCATTCTATTTAATTTTTTGCCCTCTCCTATTGTTCATTCTATATAATTTTTTGTCGTCTCCTATTGTTTATTCTATTTAATTTTTTGCCGTCTGCTATTGTTCATTCTATTTAATTTTTTGCCGTCTCCTATTGATCATTCTATTTATTTTTTTGCCGTCTACTATTGTTCATTCTATTTAATTTTTTGCCGTCTCCTATTGATCATTCTATTTTTTTTTGCCGTCTCCTATTGTTTATTCTATTTAATTTTTTGCCGTCTGCTATTGTTCATTATATTTAATTTTTTGCCGTCTCCTATTGATCATTCTTTTTAATTTTTTGCCCTCTCCTATTGATCATTCTATTTAATTTTTTGCCGTTTCCTATTGTTCATTCTATTTAATTTTTTGCCCTCTCCTATTGTTCATTCTATATAATTTTTTGCCGTCTCCTATTGATCATTCTATTTAATTTTTTGCCCTCTCTTATGGTTCATTCTATTTAATTTTTTGCCGTCTACTACTGTTCATTCTATTTAATTTTTTGCCGTCTCCTATTGATCATTCTATTTATTTTTTTGCCGTCTCCTATTGTTCATTCTATTTAATTTTTTGCCCTCTCCTATTGTTCATTCTATATAATTTTTTGCCGTCTCTTATGGTTCATTCTATTTATTTTTTTGCCGTCTACTATTGTTCATTCTATTTAATTTTTTGTCGTCTCCTATTGATCATTCTATTTATTTTTTTTGCCGTCTCCTATTGTTCATTCTATTTAATTTTTTGCCGTCTCCTATTGATCATTCTATTTATTTTTTTGCCGTCTCCTATTGTTCATTCTATTTAATTTTTTGCCGTCTCCTATTATTCATTCTAATTAACTTTTTGCCGTCTCCTATTGATCATTCTATTTATTTTTTTGCAGTCTTCTATTGATCATTCTATTTTTTTTTTTGCCTTCTCCTATTGTTCATTCTATTTATTTTTTTGCCGTCTGCTATTGTTCATTCTATTTAATTTTTTGCCGTCTCCTATTGATCATTCTATTTAATTTTTTGCCGTCTTCTATTGATCATCCTATTTAATTTTTTGCCCTCTCCTATTGTTCATTCTATTTAATTTTTTGCCGTCTCCTATTGATCATTCTATTTAATTTTTTGCCGTCTTCTATTGATCATTCTATTTTTTTTTTTGCCGTCTCCTATTGTTCATTCTATTTAATTTTTTGCCCTCTCCTATTGTTCATTCTATATAATTTTTTGCCGTCTCTTATGGTTCATTCTATTTATTTTTTTGCCGTCTACTATTGTTCATTCTATTTAATTTTTTGTCGTCTCCTATTGATCATTCTATTTATTTTTTTTGCCGTCTCCTATTGTTCATTCTATTTGATTTTTTGCCGTCTCCTATTGATCATTCTATTTATTTTTTTGCCGTCTCCTATTGTTCATTCTATTTAATTTTTTGCCGTCTCCTATTATTCATTCTAATTAACTTTTTGCCGTCTCCTATTGATCATTCTATTTATTTTTTTGCAGTCTTCTATTGATCATTCTATTTTTTTTTTTGCCTTCTCCTATTGTTCATTCTATTTATTTTTTTGCCGTCTGCTATTGTTCATTCTATTTAATTTTTTGCCGTCTCCTATTGATCATTCTATTTAATTTTTTGCCCTCTCCTATTGTTCATTCTATTTAATTTTTTGCCGTCTGCTATTGTTCATTCTATTTAATTTTTTGTCGTCTCCTATTGATCATTCTATTTATTTTTTTTGCCGTCTGCTATTGTTCATTCTTTTTAATTTTTTGCCCTCTCCTATTGATCATTCTATTTATTTTTTTGCCGTCTCCTATTGATCATTCTATTTAATTTTTTGCCCTCTCCTATTGTTCATTCTATTTATTTTTTTGCCGTCTCTTATGGTTCATTCTATTTATTTTTTTGCCGTCTACTATTGTTCATTCTATTTAATTTTTTGCCGTCTCCTATTGATCATTCTATTTTTTTTTGCCGTCTCCTATTGTTCATTCTATATAATTTTTTGCCGTCTCCTATTGATCATTCTATTTATTTTTTTGCAGTCTTCAATTGATCATTCGATTTATTTTTTTGTCGTCTCCTATTGTTCATTCTATTTATTTTTTTGCCGTCTGCTATTGTTCATTCTATTTAATTTTTTGCCGTCTCCTATTGATCATTCTATTTAATTTTTTGCCGTCTCCTATTGTTCATTCTATTTAATTTTTTGCCGTCTGCTATTGATCATTCTATTTATTTTTTTGCCGTCTCCTATTGTTCATTCTATTTAATTTTTTGCCGTCTCCTATTGTTCATTCTATTTAATTTTTTGCCTTCTCCTATTGATCATTCTTTTTATTATTTTGCCGTCTCCTATTGTTCATTCTATTTAATTTTTTGCCTTCTCCTATTGATCATTCTATTTATTATTTTGCCGTCTCCTATTGTTCATTCTATTTAATTTTTTGTCCTCTCCTATTGATCATTCTTTTTATTTTTTTGCCGTCTCCTATTGTTCATTGTATATATTTTTTTGCCGTCTCCTATTGTTCATTCTATTTAATTTTTTGCCTTCTCCTATTGTTCATTCTATATCATTTTTTGCCGTCTCCTATTGATCATTCTATTTATTTTTTGCCGTCTCCTATTGTTCATTGTATATAATTTTTTGCCCTCTCCTATTGTTCATTCTATTTAATTTTTTGCCGTCTCCTATTGATCATTCTATTTATTTTTTGCCGTCTCCTATTGTTGATTCTATTTATTTTTTTGCCGTCTACTATTGTTCATTCTATTTAATTTTTGTCAGTTTTATTGTCCCACTGAATAAATACTATAGATATTGTTTTCTTTTTATTTTATTCACCGGGACCTTATATCTTAAGAATTGACGAAAATACATGTTTTACCTTAACAAAATGAGTGCAATGAAAATTAAAAAACAAAGATAAATGTTATCACTATAGAGTCCTTTGTTTATAGTAAATGGTAAGTCGTGTTATATTGAAACGGTTAAGTTTTTCTATGTATTTTCCTTCGTCACATAAGAAAACCTCCTTATTTTATTAATTTTGTATTTTTCATTGTGTCACAGACAAACTTCATTCTGTCAATAAGTGTTTACTTGAGTTGGCTAATATGTCTTTTGGTTGAGATAAATCATTTAAAAAAATGATATTTCATAGTGTGTCTGTATATGAATTGAAATTACTATTATTTTGGGTTTGGTAAAGAATATCGCCTATCAAAATATTTAAACCCGATGCATTTGTTTGAACCTGTCCTAAGTCAGTGGTTGTAGTTTGTGATGTATTTTCTCGTTTTTTTTGTTAAGATTGGACCATTGGTTTTCCTGTTTGAATTGTTTTATGTGCTGATGGACGTTTAGTCCCCGAGGGTATCACAAGCCCAGTAGTCAACACTTCGGTGTTGACATGAATATCAATAATGTGGTTATTTTTTTATAAATTTCCTGTTTTCGAAAAACTAAAGATTTTCTTATCCCAGGAAAAGATTACCTACATATTACTGGTGTAAATAGTTATCAAAGGCATTAGGATTATAATTTAGTACGCTAAACGCGCGTTTTGTCTACATAAAATTCATCAGTGACGCTCATATCAAAATATTTATAAAGCCAAACAATAGCTTGCTGTACAGGTTACGCCAAGGCTCTGTGTTGAACAGTTCTTTGACCTATGATGGTTTACTTTTACAAACTGTGACTTGGATTGAGAGTTGTCTCACAGACACTCATACAATATCTTCTTCATACTGTGACTTGGATTGAGAGTTGTCTCACAGGCACTCAAACAATATCTTCTTCATACTGTATTGTGACTTGGATTGAGAGTTGTCTCACAGGCACTCATACAATATCTTCCTCAAACTGTATGGATTGAGAGTTTTCTCACAGGCACTCATACAATATCTTCCTCAAACGGTATGGATTGAGAGTTTTCTCACAGGCACTCATACAATATCTTTTTCATATTGTATTGTGACTTGGATTGAGAGTTGTCCCACAGGCACTCATACAATATCTTCGTCATACTGTATGTTGACTTGGATTGGGAGTTGTCTCACAGGCACTCATACAATATCTTCTTCATACTGTATGGTGACTTGTATTGAGAGTTGTCTCACAGGCACTCATACAATATCTTCTTCATACTGTATGATGACTTGTATTGAGAGTTGTCTCACAGGCACTCATACAATATCTTCTTCATACAGTATGGTGACTTGTATTGAGAGTTGTCTCACAGGCACTCATACAATATCTTCTTCATACTGTATGGTGACTTGTATTGAGAGTTGTTTCACAGGCACTCATACAATATCTTCTTCATACTGTATGGTGACTTGTATTGAGAGTTGTCTCACAGACAGTCATACAGTATCTTCTTCATACTGTATGGCAAGCTTGTTGGTTTTCCCAAAACATTTTACTTTTATTTAATGAATGGCTATTATCTATTTTGAATTTATTGAACCATAAAACTAATTTTTGACTATTCACATTGAATAATCCGAGAAGCGGATTATGTAAAATGTGAATAGTCAAAAATTAGTTTCATGGTTCAATAAAATCAAAATAAATTGTTGCCATTCATTATAAATAAAATTCTATCAAAAATAAGGCTCAAAGAACGTTTTATATTATTTATATTTACAATAACAACGTACACACATGTTGGCGTATGAATACACAACGTCAGAGTGGGCGTGTCGCAATCAAAATTGATAACATTGAAAATAAAACTAATAATTTTAACCAATCAGAAGACAGAAAAACACCAAATTTATTTATACAAATATATCACATTATGTAACATGCTTGTATCAAAGTTTCGAACTTTGTAATTCTGTAGTGAAACGATTTGCTGGTGGACCTAACCGTTTCCTTACTTCGTTTAATAAGTTTTTGTCAATGTTGCAAAAATCCAATGCATATCCAAGTTTAATAAATGCTCTGAAATTTCTGACACTAATGCAGTCACTTTCAATAACATCGTAGTTTATGATGATGATTTTTGTTTCCAAATTTATTTTGTAAGTATTCCATATAATTTTCCATTCATTTTCACCATACGTGGAATGAAAATAATTCTCACTTTGCAAAATTATCCAAGACGAACATTTCCAAATAGACGATCTCATTTCCTCCTCACGTACACCACCAAACGAAAAGTCTCGACATGGTAAAAGTACTTTGTAGCGTTTTCCTTCCAAGAATCGAAGCAAAACTCCAACTATCCATCTTCTCGCCATTTCATTGTCTTCATCAAAACAGATGTAAACATCATATTCTGGTAGACTGTGTACTCTGCTTTTTAAATTCTTGAATTTATTTGACCTCCAAAGCAGATAAATTTCATATCGATAATGACGACAAACAAGTGTTATTATCATCAGTATTACCAACACAGATGTCAAAATAATGCTTATAATAATTCGTTTTGTTGTATTGTCTTTGATGCAAAACTCACTAGGTGACATACTGCTTGCATTTTTTCCACTGCTGATGCATTCAATTCTATTGACCATACAATTTGGTAGCTTTTGTTGTTCAAGCCAAATAGGCAGCCATTGTAGTTCACAAGTACATTTCATGATTAAATGACCGAATAAAAGTGAACACGGAGATTTTAGGCGAACATCATTACTTAGTGTATCAAAACTGTTTCCGCGAAAATCAATCAAATTTAGATTGGGTATTTTATATACAATCGGCGATATCGTTGTTATATGGTTATTTGAAATATTTAGTTTTGTTGCTCGATATAAATAATCTTTTCCGTCTAGCTTAGAAAGATTATTCATACTTAAATCGATTTCTAAATTATTGAAATATGGCATATGATTTGGCATTACTTTTAGTGCTAGACCCGAGCAATTGATGACAGTTCTGTTCTTTGATGGTTGATGAAAACAAGTACACTTATGAGCACAGGTTATATTGCATATTAAAAGGTGCTGAAGCTCGTTTGTTTCATTCTTCTGAAAGTCGGTTACAACATACTTCCGTAATTCCGGCGGATTTGAACATGGAATACTGTAAAAACTTATTGCACCAGGATGGTAGTCAAATGCTTTAAGGAAAAAAGTTAAATAATCGTTCCAAAGATTACAATCACAAGTCCAATTATTGTTACCGAAAATCAGTTTATACGTAAACGCAAATCGTGTTACCGTATATTCACTTGCAAAGCCAATCATTGATAGATTGGGAAAATGAGTGAATTCGTTATTCGAAATATCAATGCTTCCACCACCGGTACTATCGCCGATATTAAATCCTTTCCAACCTTTTTCATTTGTTATTGTTGAAAGTTTGTTGTAAGATAGATCAATTCTATTATAAAAACTGCCTGATATAAGGTTTGAAACATCTATAACTTTTAAATCATTAAAACTGACATCAATATATAACAGACTGCTATTTGGGGGATGAGCAAGTGATCCTATATCGAGATGGTTGATTTGGTTATTTGATAGATCAAGATGCCGCAAAAATGTTAAGATTTTAAACATATCTTTTGTTATTCTTTTCATTTTGTTTCCTTTCAATATTAAGGTATCAAGTTTTGATAAACAATGAATACCCATTATTGAGTTTATATAATTATTAGAAAAATCTATTTCGACAATATCCGGAAAACTACAAATATTGTCAGGAATAAATGAGAGGTATCCATCTTGATGAATTACTTGATAAAACATCCCTTCTGTTTCAACAAGTACGTCGGCTGTTCCGAAAATAGACGTATATTCTATATGTAATTTTTCTACCAACTCGGGTTCCAAATCCCATAAAGTTTTGATCTTCATCACAGACCAGTTGGACACGCAGCAACGAATGAGCGTATCTTTTTCGTAATAAACTTTATGAAAAGAACACTCTCCAGATTGGCAACATTGATCACAAAAAAGGAAATTGTTTGGAATTGACTCGTAAGTAAAATTGAACCAACCTGCACATTGACCTTCCTTTAAAATAACCAGCAGATATATGAATTTTGCTATCATCTTTAAACCTACAAAGGCAAAAAAAACAACCACGGTTAAAATAAGACTCTAGGGAAATTCTGCCCCAAGACTGGTATTTTTCGCAAATACCCCTCCATAACATGAGATATATGTTTAATTACACCGAATAGATTTGGATTGAAACTCTGCACAGGTTCAGATAAAAAAAAATCTTATTAACTGTAATTCATAAACATGTTTATGCAAAATTTTGAAACTAAGTGAATATTATTACAGATCCGCGGGAAATATATATGTACTGATACGCAGGAGTAAAAAGGAATATCCAAAATGGGAAATACCATGGCATTGAGGCATATTCACCGGCAGTGGTGAAACATAGACAAATTCTATTGAAATTAGGAAAAAATGTTAGAATATGCGAAAAATACACTGGGTACCAGTCAATCAAAAGCCATCATTCTTATATAAGGTGCAATTATTACAAAAAAATTGTAAATTAAACAAGTAAAATATAAATCTGACCTATTTATAATAAGTATTTGATAAATTAATACTTGCATAAGATTGCAAAAGTCGTTTGCCTATTGTTTTCCTTTTTCCCTTTTTAATACAACACATAACTTGAAAGTGCTTTCTTTTTACGCAGTTATATACTTACAAGTTTAAGGTTACAGAAAAGGAAGTTCATTATAATACATATTACTTTAGCTATTTGTGTAGAATATATTGAACGCATTCTATAAGAAATTACCAGATTAAGTGATACATAGTACATTTAAAACGACCATGTTTTCACATAATTCTATCAAAGTAGAGCGTGTCTGATTTCATATTTGTTGTGAATTTTTAGATTGACCTTGATAACGTCAGATTTAGGATTTGGAAGTAAAAATCGAAAAAGGTACCACATAAGTCAATGCATCTTGACACTTTGAACATTCTATGGATATTCTTTGATGTCGTTATCACATTACATTATAAATTCGTGACACATTCTATTTCTTTAAATAGATTTCCATGGATTGATGTGGCCGTCCATCTTTTTTGTCTATCGAGTTAGAGTCAAATCAAAGTTAGGGTCACTATTCGAGTTAAACTTCGAGTAAGTTTTCGATATCGATAGATAATCATAACTTAGAATAACTATCAATATGAAAACATTCAAAAAGTAACAAAATGGAAGAAACATCTGAACAGTATATGTCAATTATTCGTCTGGAATCAACATATACTTTTATGGCTGGGTTCATCGCCGGAGATCAGCAAAACAACTAACAAGACCATAAATAGAAAATTATTAGCCGCTTGAGTACACATCTAACAAAACATAACTCGAAGGGTATTTAATAAAACATTAAACAAAGTGAACTTTATATAGCAAATAGGGCCTATAATGGATAGTATGCCCCGATTTTGTTTTTTGTACATGGATTTATGAGTTTTGAACAGCGGTATACTACTGTTGCCTTTATTTATGGACCAGGGATCGAAGTATAATTCAAAGAACACGCGTTACTTCGAAATATCGCTTTACGCGTTTCAAATTGCTGCTGCTGGCCCATCCCATGCCAAACACAATTAACTCAAGCATATTTGTATCTACTCTCCAAATAAATACCTGCATGTTGAACATTGACATATGTCATGCTTAGAGGGCTTGGTATCTCTCTGCAACCTCAAACGGATAACCTCAAGTGAACACCCCGTTTTCACACTATTACATGTATCAAAAATGAACTGTCAAACGGACAAACAAATGTTTCGTTCACTCGACGAGATGGCTGCCTATTCACCAGCTTCATTCAGGGCTGCCATAGAACACATGTTATATGTCTATGACAAGTAAAGAATGGGTAAAGTCCATTATAACATTGCCCTCATTGCATGTTGCTAAAGCAAACACCAGAATATTGGAAGTGTTATTTGTGGACGCCGGGTACATTATTAAAAATAGAATTATTACAAAAATAAACAACTTAATCAATTTCCTATACAAAGTTTCAAACTTTTTGATAACCATAGACAATGTTAGGGGGCGTGACCCCAAGATTGGCATGCCTGATTTATCAGAAAAAGTATTGACTATCAAAACACTGAAGTTAAACAATTTGAAAACATCAATAAATAAGTCAAGAATACGAGATAAAGTAAAAAAAACGGCCGCTGCATTGAAATAAACACTTACATAATTGTTAATTTATGAACATAAATATTCAAATAAACTAAAAGAAATCAAATGTGTCCCAGAATAGACATTTATAAAATAAAAATAGGCACAATCAATATGACGGCAATCCAACAAAACAAGTAATCAAAAGTTTTTCAAATCCTTACCCGTAGCTATAGGTCCTAGGTTAATAATTGTCTCGTTGGAACTCATTGAACATTTCGTTATTTTTGCATATAGCAAAACATAAGAATCTTTATTGACAGCCGTTTCATAAAAGAGGGACGAAAGATACCAAAGGGACAGTCAAACTCATAAATCTAAAACAAACTGACAACGCCATGCTTAAAAATGAAAAAGACAAAAATACAAACAATAGTACACATGACACAGCATAGAACACTAAAGAATAAGTAAAACGAACCCCACCAAACACTAGGGGGGATCTCAGGTGCCCAGGAAGGGTAAACAGATCCTGCTCCACATGTGGCACCCGTCGTGTTGCTTATGTGATATCAAATCCGGTAAATAGTCTAATTCGCTAAGTCACATTCATGAAAGGGAAGGGGATTGTAGTTACGACGTAAGGAACATATCCGATATCATTTGTGATTCCATAACGGTCAACCAACTCGTGATGTCGTCCGTAAAATTTACGAAAGGATGATTTAAACTTCACCATTTGATAAGATACACAATGATAAAATTTTCGGACTGTCCTTAGTTGCATTGAAATATAGAAAGATCTCATTTCCTCCTCACGTACATTGAAATATTTTGAATATTACATGCCAGTTAGAGAATTAAATATTTGAATTATGAATAAAATTTTGTTTGTAGTGGAAAAACAATCTGATTCACAGATCCAAACATGCTCAGAAAAATCAAGTAATACGTGAGATATATTACACATTTTTCGATTGGCCAAGCTTGTGAGCACGAAAACTAATTTTACATCATCAGATCTGCATGTCAACAATGATCTTTAATAAAAAGTTTAACAGCTGGTAAAAAAAAAGTACTGCCAATGAAAGAAATTAGTGCACTATCTGCGATAAATCACAACCATTTTGTATTATTTATGTTCGGTATGTCGCGTTTCTAAACATATATCAACAGAAATTTTTAGAATTCCGTTCAAACCGGTGCTTATAGCCGTTTTTAAACTTGCAGTAATGTTTGAGGTTTTGTCCCGTGATGAAGGCCATACTGTTTCTTTCAGATGAAGATCAGCAATAACAGTATTGTTTCTTTTTATGCCCCACCTACGATAGTAGAGGGGCATTATGTTTTCTGGTCTGTGTGTCCGTTTGTCCGTTCGTTCGTCGTACCGTCCGTCCGTCTGTTCGTTCGTCCGTCTGTTACACTTCAGGTTAAAGTTTTTGGTCAAGTTAGTTTTTGATGAAGTTGAAGTCCAATCAACTTGAACCTAAGTATACATGTTCCATTTGATAAGATCATTCTAATTTTAATGCCAAATTAGAGAATTTATTCCAATTTCACGGTCCAGTAAACATTCGAAAAACTAAGGATTTTCTTATCCCAGGCAAAGATTACCTTAGCCTTATTTGGCACAACGTTTTGAAATTTTAGATCCTTAATCCTCTTCAACTTTGTACTTGTTTGGCTTTATAAATATTTTGATATGAGCGTCATTGATGAGTTTTATGTAGACGAAACGCGCGTTTAGCGTACTAAATTATAATCCTGATATCTTTGATAACTATGTACACCAGTAATATGTGGGGCCCTTAAAGCTTGCTGTACAGGTTGAGCCAAGGCTCTGTGTTGAACCGTACATTGACATATAATGGTTTACTTTTACAAATTGTGACTTGAATTGATAGTTGTCTCACAGGCACTTATACAATATCTTCTTCATACTGTATGTCGAGCTTTTTGGCTTTCCCAAAACATTTTACTTTTATACAAACATATCAAATTATGTAACATGCTTGTATCAAAGTTTCGAACTTTGTAATTCTGTAGTGAAACGTTTCGCCGGTTGACCTAACCGTTTCCTAACTTCGTTTAATAAGTTTCCGTCAATGTTGCAAAAATCCAATGCATATCCAAGTTTAATAAATGCTCTGAAATTTCTGACACTTATGCAGTCACTTTCAATAACATCGTAGTTTATGATGATGATTTTTGTTTCCAAATTTGTTTTGTAAGTATTCCATATAACTTTCCATTCATTTTCACCATACGTGGAATGAAAATAATTCTCACTTTGCAAAATTATCCAAGACGAACATTTCCAAATAAAAGATCTCATTTCCTCCTCACGTACACCACCAAACGAAAAGTCTCGACATGGTAAAAGTACTTTGTAGCGTTTTCCTTCCAAGAATCGAAGCAAAACTTCAACTATCCATTTTCTCGCCATTTCATTTTCTTCATCGAAACAGATGTAAACATCATATTCTGGTAGACTATGCACTCTTCTTTTTAGTTTCTTGAATTTATTTGACCTCCAAAGCAGATAAATTTCATATCGATAATGACGACAAACAAGTGTTATTATTATCAGTATTACCAAAAAGATGTCAACATAATGCTTATCATAATTCGTTTTGTTGTATTGTCTTGGATGCAAAACTCACTAGGTGACATACTTCTTGCATTCCTACTATTGCTGATGCATTCAATTCTATTGAGCATACAATTTGGTAGCTTTTGTTGTTCAAGCCAAATAGGCAGCCATTGTAGTTCACAAGTACATTTCAAGGTCAAATGACCGAATATAAGTGAACAAGGAGATTTAAGGCGAACATCATTACTTAGTGTATCAAAACTGTTTTCGCGAAAATCAATCAAATTTAGACTCGGAATTTTATAAACAATCGGCGATATCGTTGTTATATGGTTATTTGAAATATTCAGTTGTGTTGCTCGATATAAATAATCTTTTCCGTCTAGCTTAGAAAGATTATTCATACTTAAATCGATTTCTAAATTATTGAAATATGGCATATGATTTGGCATTACTTTTAATGCTAGATCCGAACAATTGATGACAGTTCTTTTCTTTGATGGTTGATTAAAACAGGTACAGTTATGAGCACATGTTATATTGCATATTAAAAGGTGCTGAAGCTCGTTTGTTTCATTCTTTTGAAAATCGGTTATAACATACTTCCGTAATTCCGGAGGATTTGAACATGGAATACTGTAAAAACTTATTGCACCAGGATGGTAATCAAATGCTTTAAGGAAAAAAGTTAAATAATCGTTCCAAAGATTACAATCACAAGTCCAATTATTGTTTCCGAAAATCAGTTTATACGTATACGCAAATCGTGTTACCGTATATTCACTTGCAAAGCCAATCATTGATAGATTGGGGAAATGAGTGAATTCGTTATTCGAAATATCAATGCTTCCACCACCGGTACTATCGCCTATATTAAATCCTTTCCAACCTTTTTCATTTGTTATTTTTGAAAGTTTGTTGTAAGAAAGATCAATTCTATTATAAAAACTGCCTGATATAAGGTTTGAGACATCTATAACTTTTAAATCATTAAAACTAAGATCAATATATAACAGACTGCTATTTGGGGGATGAGCAAGTGATCCTATATCGAGATGGCTGATTTGGTTATTTGATAGATCAAGATGCCGCAAAAACGTTAAGGTTTTAAACATATCTTTTGTTATTCTTTTCATTGTGTTTCCTTTCAATATTAAGGTATCAAGTTTTGATAAACAATGAATACCCATTATTGAGTTTATATAATTATTAGAAAAATCAATTTCGACAATATCCGGAAAACTACAAATATTGTCAGGAATAAATGAGAGATATCCATCTTGATGAATAACTTGATAAAACATCCCTTCTCTATCAACAAGTACGTCGGCTGTTCCGAAAATAGACGTATATTCTATATGTAATTTTTCTACCAACTCGGGTTCCAAATCCCATAAAGTTTTGATCTTCATCACAGACCAGTTGGACACACAGCAACGAATGAGCGTATCTTTTTCGTAATAAACTTTATGAAAAGAACACTCTCCAGATTGGCAACATTGATCACAAAAAAGGAAATTGTTTGGAATTGACTCGTAAGTAAAATTGAACCAACCTGCACATTGACCTTCCTTTAAAATAACCAGCAGATATATGAATTTGGCTATCATCTTTAAACCTACAAAGGCAAAACAAACCAATGGTTAACACAAGACTCTAGGGAAATTCTGTCCCAACACGGATATTTTTGCAAATACCCCTCCTTAACATGAGATATCTGTTTAATTACACCGAATAGATTTGGATTGAAACTCTCTGCACAGATTCAGATAAAAAAAAAACAATTCTTGTAAAATGTTATTTATAAACATGTTTATGCAAATTTTTTAAACTAAGTGGATATTATTATAGATCCGCGGGAATTATACATGTTCTGATACGCGAGGGTAAAAATGAATATCCAAAATGGCAAATACCATGGCATTTGAGGCATATTCACCGGCAGTGGTGAAAAATAGACAAATTCTATTGAAATTAGGAAAAAATGTTAGAATATGCGAAAAAAACTCTGGCTTTCAGTCAATCAGAAGCCAGCATTCTTATATAAGGTGTAATTATTACAAAACAATTGTAAATTAAACAAGTAAAATATAAATCTGACCTATTTATAATAAGTATTTGATATATTAATACTTACATACGATTGCAAAAGTAGTTTGCCTTTTGTTTTCCTTTGTCCCTTTTTAATACAATACATAAATTGAAAGTTCTTTCTTTTTACGCAGTTATATACTTACAAGTTTATTGTTATCTGTTTGTTACAGAAAAGGAAGTTCATTATCATACATATTACTTTAGCTATTTGTGTAGAATATATTGAACGCATTCTATAAGAAATTACCAGATTAAGTGATACATAGTACATTTAAAACGACAATGTTTTCACATTATTCTATCAAAGTAGAGCGTGTCTGATTTCATATTTGTTGTGAATTTTTAGATTGACCTTGATAACGTCAGATTTAGGATTTGGAAGTAAAAATCGAAAAAGTGACCACATAAGTCAATGCATCTTGACACTTTGAACATTCTATGGATATTCTGTAATGTCGTTATCACATTACATGATAAATTTGTGACAAATTCTATTTCATTAAATAGATTTCCATGGATTGATGTGGCCGTCCATTTATTTTGTCTATCGAGTTAGAGTTCAAATCAAAGTTAGGGTCACTATTCGATTTAAATTTCGAGTTAGTTTTCAATTTCGATAGATAATTATAACTTAGAATAACTACCAATATGAAGACATTCAAAAAGTATCGAAATGGAAAAAACAGCTGAACAGTATATGTCAATGATACGTCTGAAATAAACATATACTTTTATGGCTGGGTTCATCGCTGGAGCACCAAAAACAACTAACAAGACCATAAGGAGAAAATTATTAGCCGCTTGAGTACACATCTTACAAACATATAACTCGTAGGGTATTGGATAATACATCAAACAATGTGAACTTTATAGAAAAGAGGGCATTTAATGGATAGTAAGGACCAGAGATCGAAGTATAACTCAAAGAACACGTTTTACTTCGAAATATCGCTCTACGCGTGTCAAATTGACTGCTGGCCAATCCCATGCCAAACATAAGTAACTCAAGCATATTAATACCTACTCTCTAAATAAATACTTGCATGTTGAACATAGGCCTATGTCATGCTTAGATCGTTCGGTATCTCTCTGCAACCTGAAACGGATAACCTTAAGTGAACACCCCGTTTTCACACTATAACATGTATCAAAAATGAACTGTCAAACGGACAAACATATGTTTCGTTCACGCGACGAGATAGCTGCCTAGTTACCCGCTTCATTCAGGGCTGCCATAGAACACAGGTTATATGTTTATGACAAGTAAAGAATTGGTAAAGTCCATTATTACATTGCCCTTTTTGCATGTTGCTGAAGCACAAACCAGAATATTGGAAGTGTTATTTGTGGACGCCGGGTACATTATTACAAATAGAATTATTTCAAAAATAAACAACTTAATCAATTTGCTATACAAAGTTTCAAACTTTTTGATAACCATAGACAATGTTAGGGGGCGTGACCCCAAGATTGGCATGCCTGATTTATCAGAAAAAGTATTGACTATCAAAACACTGAAGTTAAACAATTTGAAAACATCAATAAATAAGTCAAGAATACGAGATAAAGTAAAAAAAACGGCCGCTGCATTGAAATAAACACTTACATAATTGTTAATTTATGAACATAAATATTCAAATAAACTAAAAGAAATCAAATGTGTCCCAGAATAGACATTTATAAAATAAAAATAGGCACAATCAATATGACGGCAATCCAACAAAACAAGTAATCAAAAGTTTTTCAAATCCTTACCCGTAGCTATAGGTCCTAGGTTAATAATTGTCTCGTTGGAACTCATTGAACATTTCGTTATTTTTGCATATACCAAACATAAGAGTCTTTATTGACAGCCGTTTCATAAAAGAGGGACGAAAGATACCAAAGGGACAGTCAAACTCATAAATTTAAAACAAACTGACAACGCCATGGTTAAAAATGAAAAAGACAAAAAGACAAACAATAGTACACATGACACAGTATAGCACACTAAAAAATAAGTAACACGAACCCCTCCAAACACTAGGGGGGATCTCAGGTGCTCCGGAAGGGTAAACAGATCCTGCTCCACATGTGGCACCCGTCGTGTTGCTTATGTGATATCAAATCCGGTAAATAGTCTAATTCGGTAAGTCACATTCATGAAAGGGAAGGGGATTGTAGTTACGACGTAAGGAACATATCCGATATCATTTGTAAAACGGTTATTCCATAACGGTCAACCAACTCGTGATGTCGTCCGTAAAATTTACGGAAGGATGATTTAAACTTCACCATTTGATAAGATACACAATGATAAAATTTTCGGACTGTCCTTAGTTGCATTTAAATATTTTGAATACTACATGCCTGTTAGAGAATTAAATATTTGAATTATGAATAAAGTTTTGTTTGTAGTGGAAAAACAATCTGATTCACAGATCCAAACATGCTCAGAAAAATCAAGTAATACGTGAGATATATTACACATTTTTCGATTGGCCAAGCTTGTGAGCACGAAAACTAATTTTACATCATCAGATCTGCATGTCGACAATAATCTTTAATAAAAAGTTTAACAGCTGGTAAACAAAAAGTATTGCCAAGGACAGAAATTAGTGCACTATCTGCGATAAGTTTAAATTCTTTTAAATCACAACCATTTTGTATTATTTATGTTCGGTATGTCGCGTTTCTGAACATATATCAACAGATTTTTTTAGAATTCCGTTCAAACCGGTGCTTATGGCCGTTTTTAAACTTGCAGTAATGTTTGAGGTTTTGTCCCGTGATAAAGGCCATACCGTTTCTTTCAGATGAAGATCAGCAATAACAGTATTGTTTCTTTTTTGTTCGGGTTTTGTTCTGTTCATAAACCGAATTTGTTTCGTGGGTGATACCACTAACATTTTCTTTTATATTAAACAAACTAAAATAGAACACATGTGTGTTAAAGGGCCAGCATGATCCCGCCCCCAGATGCGAGATGTTTACACTGTGTTGAAGACCCTGTTTCTATTCCCAATTTCAAGTAAGGTTTTTTTTTCTACCATAAAAATATAATATTTCATACTTCGGTCATTTGTTTGGGTTTCTTAGTCAAATGAAGGAAGTAAAATTCATCCCATGTGTTGTAATATAATAGTTAATTTATGACTCTTAATTTATGTGTAGAAAGGTAATAGGATAACACATATTATTGGCATTTGAAATTTTGATAATCTTTAAGTGTTTTAATTCATTCGAAATAACCTCTGAAAGTTTTATTAAATTTGCAAGTGGACATGGCACAATCCAATGCAATAAATGTCTCTAGTTTAAACACGATTGCGCTACACTCTAAATTTTATATACATATTTTGATAAAATCACATAACCATGAAATACTTTTCCTAATACAAATAGTTATCATTGAATAAGACATTTATTTTCAGAATAAACAAAGTAGCAAATCGGTATAAGATTAATGACAAAATCTAAGATTGTGGTTAACTTGAACTTATACCAACTATTTTTATACATTTTTTTCTGTTCTGATTAATCCACAACTATTTTTATACAGATATATTTAATGTCCTAAATCATGTCCCGTTTGAATGATTTTAGACTATTCATTTTGTGGGATCTATATAGCTTACTGGTTGGTGTAAGACAAGGCTTCGTGTTGAAGACACTACTTTGACCTAAAAGGTTTTCATTTACAAATTGTGACTTGGAAGTACATCCCGTCAGTGTGTTATTGTACGATGGTAAATTTGTGTATTCCTGTCTTTAATTTTTGCTAATATGCTTGGTCTATATCCCATTTTGTGCATCTTTTCTACATGTTGTTTTGTTTATTTAGTGATTAAATTATAACACAATGTTGAGTGCTGTACCCATATTTTCTGATACGTTTACGTATGACCTATGTTTGTTTTGTTAATGCATCGTTGTCAATATAAGGGATTTTGATGCAACTGTCATACAAGTCAGAGGTTAAGCTACCTTTAAAACCAAATTAAATCCACCACATAAGAAAATGCCTGTACAAAGCCAGTTGTCATACATTCATTTGAATTGTTTGTGCATGTGATTTTGCCATTTGATTATGGACTTTTCTTTTTGAATTTTCATCGGAGTTCAGTTTTTTTATTATTTTACTTTCTATTACACTTTTCAATTATGTTCATACAACAACTTCTAATATCCATATAAGACTAAATACCTTCTTTATAATGGCCCCGATTGAAGATGAAAAAACAAGATGGCCTACGGTATAGTTCTTTAAAAGTGCTGTTTTGACATTATATCATTTATTTGATTTAGAAGATATATTACAGTTTATATAGGTTTGTTTTTAGATCAATTAATATTTCATTAATTTGATAGATACGTGTTTTGTCTTTTTTGTGATTTAAGTTTGTCTTCCGCACGACTCGTTGATAGGTGTATACACATATATTTATACCAGGTGTCCGTCCATCAAATTTTGTATACTTGTTAACTTGCATGTAAAATTTAAATTTTGTTTCCACCGTTTTTTACAAATTTTGATAGCCAAATATTTCACGGTAAAAAATATGCAAGTTGAAAGTTTTCATAGTTTTTTTTGTAAACATTTCTTTCTGTGTACGAAGTTTTGATTTTCCTCTCGCGATTTGCCCGTCAATAAAAATAAATGTTTTGCTAAAACTTTACATTCAATTGATAATGGAATTTGGAAATGTTTTAAAGAGACAAAAACCCGACCAAAGAACATACAGCAGCCTATTGAAATTGAATACCATATAAATTTAAAGTTTTGTATTTTTATTGTATGTGTTCTGTTGGTTGTAAGTATTGTTAGAAATATCTGCATATTATGTATCATATATAATTAGTCATAATAACCAACATAGACACACTTTCTGACATTTCATCATTTTACTTTGGAACAAATATATCAAATTTGTCAATATGCCTATATCGTAGTTTTGAGTTTTTCCATCCTGTAGTGTATCGATTAGCTGGTGGGCCCAACTGTTTCCTAACATCGTTTAATAGATTTTTGTCCATGTTGCAAAAATCTAGTGCATATCCAAGTTTTAAAAAAGCCCTGAAATTTTTTCGACTAACGCAGTCATTTTCAATTACATCGAAATTTATGATAATAATCTTTGTTTCCAAATTTGCTTTGTAAATATTCCATATAATTTTCCATTCGTTTTCGCCATAAGTGGAATGAAGATAATTCTGACTCTGCAAAATTATCCATGACGAACATTTCGAAATAGACGATCTCATTTCCTCCTCTCGTATACCACCAAACGAAAAGTCTCGACATGGTAGAACTACTTTGTAGCGTTTGCCTTCCAAGAATCGAAGCAAAACGTCAATTATCCATTTTCGGGCCATTTCGTTTTCCTCATCGAATGAGATGTACACATCATATTTGGGTTGCGTTTGTACTCTTCTACTTTTGTTTATAAATTTATTTGACCTCCATAGTAGATAAATTTCGTATTTATAATTATGAAAAATGATGGCAGTTCCAAATATTACCATAACAAGAGTCACAACGATAATGGTAAAGATATGAGCTGTTCCATTGTCATGAATGCAAAATTCTTTTGGGGACATACTACTAGCGTCTTCGTTTTTGTTAACACATAAGATATTATTGAGCACACACTTTAGCTGTTTTTGGCGTTCAAGCCAAGTAGGTAGCCAATTTAGTTCACAACTGCAACGTATAGTCAAATTGCCGAATAAAAGTGAACATGGAGACTTTAAGCGAACCTCATTGCCAAGTGTATTTAAACTATTCAATCGGAAATCAATCAGATTAAGAGTCGCAACTTCAAAAATGATCGGTGATATTGTTGTTATTAAATTGTTAGAAACATTTAATTTCGTTGTTCTGTATAAATAGCTTCTTACATCTAATTTAGAAATAACATTTGTACTTAAATCTATTTCTAAATTATTGAAAAACGGCATTTTATCGGGCAAATGTTTTAATGCCAGACCCGAACAATCGATGACCGTTCTATTCTTGGATGGTTGGTAAAAACAGTGACATCTATAAGGACAGTTATCTTTAAGGGTTAAATTACATATCAAAAGATGTTGAAGTTTATTTGTTTCATTTTTCTGAAAGTCAGTTACCACATAATTACGTAATTCAGGGGGATTCGAACATGGGATACGGTAAAATTTTTGTGAACCTGG
Organism: Mytilus trossulus; assembly: GCF_036588685.1. Taxonomy (NCBI): domain Eukaryota; kingdom Metazoa; phylum Mollusca; class Bivalvia; order Mytilida; family Mytilidae; genus Mytilus; species Mytilus trossulus. The sequence continues at coordinate 3,711,612 of NC_086376.1, read as the reverse complement.
ATGGTATTGAAATCCTACAAGCATATAACTTAAATACTCGTTCCAAACATAGCAATCGCAAGTCCAATTATTGTTCTTAAAATTCACTGTGTACGTGTACGCTAATCGTTTTACGGAATATTCTTCAGCAAATCCTATTTCGGAAACATTTGGAAATTGAGTGAATTTGTTATTCGATAAGACTATTCTACCACCACCATTACGATCATCGATATCAAATCCCGTCCACCCTTTTTCATTTGTTAGTTTTGTTATTTGGTTGTAAGAAAAATCTAAGCTATAGAAATAGAAATAAAACATAAAATTTGACACATCTAGTACTTTTAAATTGTTAAAACTAAGATTAATATACAGCAAACTTCTTGGTTGATATGCTAATGATCCAGGATCGATGTGGCTTATTTTATTCTTTGATAAATCAACATGTCGCAGAAATGGTAAAGTAGAAAACGAACTATTTGTTATCATTTCTATATTATTTCCTTTCAATATCAAAGTATCAAGTTTGAATAAACAATGAATATCTATTAGTGAGTCGATTTCATTTTGAGATAAATCTACTATGACAATATCTTGAAACTCACAGATATTGTCAGGAAATTTTGTAAGATATCCATTTTTATGGATAACATCATAAAACGTTCCTCTTGTTCCAAGAATAAGATCTGCTGTTCCATATCCAGACGTATATTCTATATGCAAGTTCACTATTAATTCGGATTGTAAATCCCACACGGGTTTGATACGAATATCAGGAGAGTAGGTGGTCAAACAGCAACGTATTAGTATATCTACTGTAAAGTAGACTGTTGTTAAGAAACACCCTCCAGATTTGCAGCAAGGGTGACATAGAAGAAAATTATTTGCAATTGACTTGTCTGTAAAATTGAACCAACTAGCACAGTCTCCCCCTAAAGCTAGGAACAGAAACATATAGTTGGCAAACATCTCTTAAACACCTATAAAAAGATAGAAAAGAGTGCTTAAAATTATAAATATCTATATATACGTGTGTTTTGTGGTTTATAGGCGAATCCGTATTTTTAATGTTCAATGAATAAGATATTTTAAATTGACTTGAATGTAGATTTATTTTAAAACCACTTTATTAAATATTCACGTTAAATCAACTTTCCCTCAATCCATAAGAATTGCTTCTACAGAAGAATCTACAGTATACAATTTAACAAATTTTGATTTATGATATTTTCTCTAGTTGAATTTCATTTATGTATATCACATTTTCAAATAGAAACTAGAAACAATGGTTTTATGCATGATCTCATTCGATGTATAAAATTGATGAATTTTGTTAGATTCAAAATCCTATGGAATACTCGTCTTGACCTCGAGAAATTTAGTAGGAATATATATATTTTATCTATTATTGCTAAAGTATATCATAATTTCACAATAAAATTGAGAACGGAAATGGGGAATAATGTACACTACTTTTGAAATTAAGTGAATTCCCTCGATCAGTTTAGGTTTGGAATGTTGAAACAAGGATACATGATAGAAATTTTGACTGTGTATACTATTGCACTAAGATTACGTAATTGAGAAAGGAAATGGTGAATATGTCAAAACGACAACCACCCGACCATAGAGCAGACAACAGCCGAAGGCAATCAATGGGTCTTCAATGTAGCGAGAATTCCCGCACCCGTATGTGTCCTATAGCTGACCCCTAAAAATATGCATAATAGTACCGTGATAATGGACGTCAAACTAAACTCCGAATTATACACAAGAAACTAAAATTTAAAATCATACAAGACTAACAAAGGCTAGAGGCTCCTGACTTGGGACAGGCGCAAAATTGCGGCGGGGTTAAACATGTTTATGAGATCTCAACCCTCCCCCTATACCTCTAGTCAATGTAGAAAAGTAAAAGAATAACAATACGCACATTAAAATTCAGTTCAAGAGAAGTCCGAGTCCGATGTCAAAAGATGTAACAAAAGAAAATAAATAAAATGACAATAATACATAAATAACAACAGACTACTAGCAGATAACTGACATGCCAGCTCCAGACCTCAATTAAACTGATTGAAAGATTATGTCTTCATCATATGAAAATCAGGCACAATCCCTCCCGTTAGTATTATACTATCATAAAATATATGAGAAGAACATAACCCGTGCCATGCCAACAACTGTTTTTTTTTAGAAATAAATGTGTTTAGTTCCGATGCAAAGACCCTATCAGTGAATCAATATTAAAGCCAAAATATGCAATCTTTAATGACCTGACAACAATATCGTAACTATATCCCCTTCTAATAAGTCTATTTAAAGGTTTTGTTAGTTTCCGAGGAGAATACTGACATTTTTGTGCTTTATAAAGAATATTTCCTATTATATCTTATATTTATTTGCAATGTTTGAGTATCCACATACAATATAAGAGTAAACATATGAATATGTAAAAGAAGGACGGAAGATACCAAAGGGACAGACACACTCATAAATCTAAAACAAACTGACAACGCCATGGCAAAAAAATGAAAAAGATAAACAGACAAACAACAGTACACATGACACAACATAGAAAACTAATGAATAAACAACACGAGCCCACCAAAAACTAGTGGTGATCTTAGGTGCTCTGGTATACTCAAACTTGCTACTCCCCGGACTTTAATTTGATGAATATTTCTGTGCGTAATTAGTAACCTTTGTAGTCATCAAATAACTGGTGCTGGTTGGTAAATATTTTTCTATTTCACAGCACTCACTTCATACTAACAACCTTTCACTTAGCAATCTGCTAAAATATTTTTCCAGCTGATCAGTAAGTTGAGGATGAAATCTAACTGTAATTTGGTAAACTGTTTAGCCATTGTTACTGTGATACCACAAAGGTTGCTGAATAAGCACTGTAAAATAAAATTCGAAACTATCTCATTTCAACTTTTTTCCCAACAAAACGTAAGTTTTCAAAATGTCAAACTAATATTCAGGAGACCAGAGCTGTCATTGAAATTTATGTTTACATAACCACTTACCACATTTACGATCACGTATTAGATGATTAAAGTTAATGGTTGTTCAATATTTATTCAGAAAGTAATATAGTTTAAAGACTTATTTCCTGCAACATGAAGTATTCTCCAAAGTGTATCTTTTAACATAACAAACACAATCCGGTAAACAACAATGTATTTTTGGACCAAATTTATCTTTAAAGTGAACATTGGATAAATCTATTTGAAAAGCTTTCTTTGATAGTTTGACCCTTTAGGGGTATAGGTGTGTATAATGATTATAGGGGTATAGGTGTGTATAATGATTATAGGGGTATAGGTGTGTATAATGATTATAGGGGTATAGGTGTGTATAATGATTATAGGGGTATAGGTGTGTATAATGATTATAGGGGTATAGGTGTGTATAATGATTATAGGGGTATAGGTGTGTATAATGATTATAGGGGTATAGGTGTGTATAATGATTATAGGGGTATAGGTGTGTATAATGATTATAGGGGTATAGGTGTGTATAATGATTATAGGGGTTTAGGTGTGTATAATGATTATAGGGGTATAGGTGTGTATAATGATTATAGGGGTATAGGTGTGTATAATGATTATAGGGGTATAGGTGTGTATAATGATTATAGGGGTATAGGTGTGTATAATGATTATAGGGGTATAGGTGTGTATAATGATTATAGGGGTTGATCGATCAGTCATATTTTTATGAAAACATATACATAAAGGATAGTTTATCTTTTCAATGATTCGAAATATAGGTGACTATATGCCTCCTAATATTCTTCTTCTTTTTTTATAAATAAAATCTCAGTTCAAACTGTTAGAACAAAAACGTGAAAATATCTTACCTTTAATATCTTCTACATGCACTATTTTTTTTTAAATCATTTAAAACATTGTGAAATCTACTTTTCGATTACGTATTTCATGCAGGTTATCAAAACAGTTCAAGTTCGATTGAGAAGTCCTATTTACATCTTACAATCTGTAATCTTGTTTCTTCTATACGCAGATTTATTTTGAATTATCGAAAAGATAAACGATTCGAAATGTGTATGTTGTCAAGACAGGCTTGACTGGTGCTGAATTTTTGTACGCACGTTTATTGGACGTATTATGTTATACCGTTGTCCGCCTGTCCGTCCGTCGTCAACATGTCGTACATTTACTCAAAATGCTTTATCTTATTTGGATGAAACTCTTGTGAAATGTTTTGATGTCTATTGACGTGGGCTCTCTTTTCGTTCTTTTCTTATAAATGTCATATGTTAATATTCCGATTTTGGGGTTTTATTCTTCATAAAAGTTTTTTTTTGCAGTTTTCAGATAATAACTCAACAATGCTTTCAACATTTCTTAGAAATTTTGCCGAATTGTTTATATTTGTTTTTTACATAAGCCACATTTTGACATTTATACGTTATAGATTTACATTGCCGAGGTATGAATTTGTTATCATAAAAAGGGATGAAATACAGTTTCGAACAATACATTTTTAGTGCTTTGAGTAGGTTCAGTATATTTGAATGATTGGGTAATATCTTCGTTTAGTTTTTCATAAATTTAGGATAATAGATTTGTTTATACAGATAAATGTTTGGCAAATATGTATAAACACAAGATGTAGGTTGACGTTAATTAAACAGCAATAAAACTACACACAAATCAGACTCAAGACAAAAGCGCTTCAAATGAACTTAATTAAGGAGACGACCATTTGAGATGCTGGTTTGGACTTGGATGATTTGTTATGGATTGGTTATTTATGTTTGTGATAATCTATTTTCTGCACTGTTGAAGCAATTTCTTTTCATTTCATTAAAACAAGGGACTGATTATTTCTTTACAGAATTATATTTTTTAATATTTGAGAACACAATTATTTATTTTTTTCCAAAATAGATGATACGTGTATAGTTAAATCGTTAGGAACCATTTACTCAGAATTAATCATCATCCTCTAGAAACAATCTGCTTAATTCCAAATTGAATATATTGCATACGTACAAGTTATAAATAAAGTGGGACTGTAACTAGTATATTATGTATATGGATATTTTTTAAACTACCACAGAACAAACCATTCACTTTTGTTATTATCAATGCTGAGATATTTATTTCAAACCCTTCCTGCCTCCACCATCCCTCACAGAGCATCAAATGGTCGTCCCCTTATGCGTTGTTTCATTTTTTCTTGCTATTAATAATTTTTCTATGTGACGTTCATAAGAATATATATTTGAAAATGATATGTGTCTGGTAGAAAGTAGACTTTTGCGACTTGTAACCTTTTCTGTCAAAGTGGTTGCTGTGAGGTATTTTATAGTCTTCAGCATATAAAAGAAGATGTATTCCATGAACACAATTCTCTGCTAGACACGCAATGGCTTAGTACGTTTACATTTAATGTCTTTCAATATCATCTTTATAAACAACTGTCCTGTACAAAGAGAGGTAACTGAAAACCTATACATGTTTAACACGTCGTTTGCTAACACTGAAAACAATAGCCCAGAGTGAGGTAGCACACAGTTTATTGTTAAACGAAAGCATGATGTGCCTCGCTTTTTTTTTAAATCATTGTGAATGCATGCTTAATATTCTCATTTATTCTATTCAATTTGGTATACTGGTGAATCTTGTGGACTCGCTAGAAAAGGTGCACATTTTTGTGCCAAAACAAGAAAAGAAACAGGTCTGTACAAACATACAAACAGGTAAATAACAGAAGGTACACAATGATTTGAAAAAAGTAAAATCACAAAAATACTGAACTTAGAGGAAAATAAATTCGGAAAGTCCATAATCACATGGCAAAATCAAATAACAAAACGTATCAAAAACGAATGGACAAGAACTGTCATATTCCTGACTGGGAACAGGCATTTTCAAATGTAGAAAATGGTGGATTAAAACTGGTTCTTAAGAGCTAACCCTTTCACTTTAATGAAAGTCTCATCAAATTCCGTTACCTGCAACCTCGTCAAACGAAATTCGAGGGTGTAAGTCCCTTTGCAGTTCCATGTAACTAGTCTGTTTGTGAAGAAATATGCAGGTATTGAAACACTCTATCATTATAAAAAGTACCTTCACATCTTTCTAAATGAGTTATTCTTTTTTCTGAGGACCTTCAGACTTTATATTTATGATTATATGAGCTTTTGTGTGCATTGTTTTCATTTAACTGGTAAATTAATATTAGATCGCAGACTATTCAGTCACCGTATGAAACAAGTTCAAAACGTAAGTTAAAAAAAAGATTGATTATTACCTCAGAAAAAAAATCATATGTACTATTTATGTGTATAATCATTATTGCAGTTTTCCAATTACATGTAGAAGCTTTTTTTTTTTATTGATTGAACTATGCATTTCCTTTAATTCAGGCGGGAGAAGTAAAAGAAAAATGCAAATAGATCAAGCTAAATGCAAAGTGTAGATTACTATTAATGTGTCATTGGTATATTTTATGGGCATTGGCCAATGATAAAATTTCATGGTACTGATATGGATCAAACTTACGACATGTCTTCACCAACATTTTGAACTCCTTTGTTTTTTTATATTAATAATTATTTCTGATGAGTAGCAATTACGTTAAAAGTATTAATGGAATCAGCCTGACCTTTGTCCTTGACCTTATTTTTCTTTAGATTGACCATTAAAAATAAAAATGCAACATAGAACGTGTTTTTTACCATTTCAACAGGTAAACAGGAATTGTAAACCTCTCATCATTTTGAAAACTTAAAATTTATACAAATATCATGTATATCTTAAAAAGCGAATTAATGTTTAAAATAAACAAATACATTATTTAAATAAATCTAGCCGTTGCATCCGCATTTCCACAGCTAGATTTGCTACATGTCCCTTCCTAATTTTTGCAGTTTTCAGTTAACATATAAATTAATAAGAAAAAAAGAAAATAGTAACAAGTCTATTCTACAGCTATATGATAATTTTTAGGGATTAAAGTTTTGCGTGACTGTGGTTTAATCATAGGACGAGATTTCGAATATATCAAATATATTTGGATATACTAGTTTATCCCCAAATTGGTTATATTGATAAACATGATTTTGATAAATAAAAGTTGTTCATACGATAATAATCTTACAATCAAGCGTACGTTTATTGACAGTCATTTAATAAGATAATTGAACCAAATAAGATGTGTAAACAAAGAAACGTTTTCGATGTCTAAAACACTGCATCAATTGAACACATATCTTTTGTTGGTACCAGCATCTAATCATTTGTGACAATGTATGAACAAGTGATTATTGTTCGATTGATATACACAAATGCATATATGTTAAATAGAGTTGTATATATTTTGTTCTCATATGCAACTCGTCTAAACATCTACCCAACAATGTTAGATCTGTAAATTTGCTATCGCAAATTTCTCATATGTACATAGATTTGTTTATTATTTACATCAATAAATCATTTTATTTTTACATTTTGCTTTTGAGTATACAAGTATATTGATAACAATTATGCATCTCTTTTCCTACGTATATATATATTACTGTAATGCACATATATCGCATTATACCCAGACCCATTCATTTTCTTTAAATAAACATATATGTATTCAATTAACAATGATTAAACGAAAACATAACATAATATACATTTCCGAGAATATTGTTAATCAATACTATAACGTTACATGTCGCAGGTAGCATTTGCTCTATAGAGCTACATGTATATGACGATTAGACCGGAAATAAGATACTTCATAGATAATTTATAAAAAGCTCTTATCGTCGATGTTCTGTAAGGCTACATGTATTATAAATCTATGTAGACAGTGGTGACATCCTAATCTAACAAAACATTTCAGAACTGATAAAGAGGATTTTATTTCGACATGTCTACCAGTGATCATAAAGTGATTATTAGAAATCTTACGAAAAGTAAAAGCATCAGTGATTCGAACTTAAAGGATTCAATATTTGAATTACTAAACATGTGCATAAAGATATCGACTTTGAGAAACTGTATAAAGATAAAAAAGGAAAAGAAGCAGAGGTGTGCCGTAATTATTCTTAGAAATCCAAACGAAGTATTTGAAGTATTAGACCGCTTAAAGAACCGGCGAAGCAGAAAAACCCTTGGATTCGACTTTCAGAGCCTTGCAGATAAAGATGTAGACATTGACGTTGAAATGGAATTGCCTGAAAGATACTATCGAAAAGGTCAATATATAGGCAGAGAAACTAGACAAATGGAATTCAAACTAGGTGGAGGAGAATATGTCAGAAAATATTTGAGGGAAGATGTGCTTAAATATGTATGTGGGTATCTAAACGGAAGAACCAAAGGAACTCTGTTCATTGGTGTAAATGGTAGGTTTTACACGTGCTGCGTCAAATCATTGAAATTTATGGTATATTGAGTTCTGATATCACCGTCAATTGCGTTGAGTAATACGTTTTTTAAAGATCGGTAAACAAAGATATTTTTGTCAACATTTTGTTTAAATCTTACCTTTATGCCTCTTTATTTTATTGTCGATATTCCTCATAACTTTATTAAAACATAATGAATAGTTAGAATTAAAAAGTTTGAATGTTCATACGTCAAAACGGAAATGAAAAAGAAAGCAAAGCATATGATTTGAATGTGATTTACGAAAGAAATACAATGTATATCACAATTCAAAAGCTCGCCTTTAACAACAGAAAAAAGGGTAGACTTTTCAACGTGTTTCGAACTGTTATTGTACAAATGTAAGGTGAAAATCAATCAAATTAATCTTGATAGTAATATAACACAGAAAAAAAGAAAGTAATCCTGAATATTTGGATATTTTGATACGACCCCTTTTGTCGCGGTGGAGCGTGGATATCATTATTAGTTAATATAATGAAGACTTTCCGAAAATGTCTGAAAAGAGTTTACCTAGTTCGGGGATAAAATCTAAAATGATGATTTTTTTTTTAAATGTGTGTTATTTTTCAGATGATGGCCATGTTGTTGGTGTCAATTGTGAAGAAGAAGATAAAATTCGTCGAGAGTATATCGACCAAAGCATCAGAGCAATAAAACCACCTGTCGATAATAAAGACTATACCGTAGAGTTTATTCCCGTGGAAGTGAATGGAAAACTAAGAGGTCATTAAACAAAAATTTGTCTATGTATATAAAAAAGAAGATGGGGTATGAATGCTAATGAGACAACATACCACAGAAATAAACAACTATAAGTCACCGTAGTGTATTTATCTGCTGAATTTTGTTTGTCAATCCTGATTTTGTTTGTCTTATATAACATTGATGTTGACCGCTTGCAAATATATTATAAGAAAAGAAGGAGTATTGGTATGAGTCCATGATTAATGCAATCATAAGTGACGGTACGGACCAGAGTTGGGTACGGACTATAACTGATTTTAATATGACATGTGAAGCAATTAAAACGAAAAATAAACAAACGTCATTTAAGGCTATAAACAGATATACAAATGTACCCAACATAAATATTGACAAACTTATTAAAGATACTTATGTCAGGATTAGAGCTAAAGGAATAATATGCGTTAAACTTTAATTGGATATGCCTATTCCGAATGTGGCGGGGTTAATAGATATAGGAAGATGTGGTGTGAGTGCCAATGAGACAACTCGCCATCCAAATAACAATTTAAAAAGAAAACCATTATAGGTTAAAGTACGGCCTTCAACACGGAGCCTTGGCTCACACCGAACAACAAGCTATAAAGGGCCCCAAAATTACTAGTGTAAAACCATTCAAACGGGAAAACAACGGTCTAATCTATTTAAACATTTAATAAGCACCAAATTTGCCAAACCATTGACAAAAGCACAATAGACGAAAAACTAAAACTGACAGTTGTTTAAAACTTTACTCATCGACACGAAGCATTAATATTTTTAAAGTTATGACCTTATGCTCCGTAAAGAAGATCTGTATATGAATCTAAAATAATATTTGATAAATTTGATAAAGGAATTTGTTTGAATTTTTCCTCAAGTTCGATATCTTTGTTATTTAACTTTTGTGTATTACAAAAAAAAATAACCGATAGTTTATTTGATATAGTAGAATTCAACCTGTCGGTCATTGTATGCTCTACATTGTAGCCAATTGTAAAGTAATTGAAATAACGGTCTACAAGAAAAAACAACTCAATAGACTTTTTGACAGTAAAGGTCACGTGTATATGAGACGTGAAGGCAGTGTATCAGATTTTACCGCGGCTGAAGTACAGGATTGGATTTTTCAGGTATGGATTTTTTCTTAAAAACACCAATATTTAAATGTATCTCAAAAATAACTGAACATTTTTGAGTTTATTGAAATTACTAAAATATACATACTGCTCAACGATGTAACTTCAATTGTCGTAGTATTTAAATGACTGTGTTCAAAATATTGGCTTCTTAATTAAACCAAAGAAACCGCTCTAATCAAAATTATAAGTACTGAACAAAAATGACACACGGAGGTTGCAAGACTGTCGGCATTCCAATGGGAACAAACTGTGCCCCTCAACTTGCCGACTTGTTTCTTTATTATTATGAGGCTGACTTCATGCCGGAAATTCTTAGCAAGAAAGATAAGAAGTTAGCAATATCCTTTAACTCTACTTTCCGCTATATAGATGATGTTCTTTCACTAAACAATTCAAAATTTGGTGACTATGTGGACCGCATCTATCCCATCGAACTAGAGATAAAGGATACTACAGATACAGTTAAGTCAGCTTCATATCTTGACTTACATCTAGAAATTGACAATGAGGGTTGGTTGAAAACAAAACTTTACGACAAAAGAGATGATTTCAGCTTTCCAATTGTGAACTTTCCATTCTAAGTAGCAACATTCCAGCAGCACCTGCATACGGGGTATATATCTCCCAATTGATACGATATTCCCGTGCTTGCATTTCCTATCATGATTTTCATAATAGAGGGTTACTGCTCACAAGGAAGCTATTAAAGCAAGAGTTCCAAATAGTGAAGTTGAAATCATCCCTTCGTAAATTTTACGGACGCCATCACGAGTTGGTTGACCTTTATGGAATAACCGTTTCACAAATGATATCGGATATGTTCCTTACGTCGTAACTACAACCCCCTTCCCTTTCATGGATTTGACCTACCGAATTAGACAATTTACCGGATTTGTTATCACCTAAGCAACACGACGGGTGCCGCATGTGGAGCAGGATCTGCTTACCCTTCCGGAGCACCTGAGATCACCCCTAGTTTTTGGTGGGGTTCGTATTGTTTATTCTTTAGTTTTCTATGTTGTGTCATGTGTACTATTGTTTTTCTATTTGACTTTTTCATTTTTAGCCATGGCGTTGTCAGTTTGTTTTAGATTTACGAGTTTGACTGTCCCTTTGGTATCTTTCGTCCCTCTTTTTTTTCTACAAAGCAAATTATTGTGAAAATATACTGGTACGTTGCTATTGTTTCGGTTTATTAACGAAGCCTAGAAAATTAAAGAGCACATTTTTGTGGTACAGAAAACCAGTTCTTTTCTAAAAAGCTACAAATGGAAGAAAAGCTTTAATGTAACCAATATGTCGTTACTATGTATACATAATTAGACCTTTGTTAATGTGATGTCAAATTCAAGTTGCTTAATTTCCATATTCCATTAGCGTAAGTGTTTGCATTCTAGTTTCATCTGTCTTTTAGCTCTATATGTATATATTAACATGTACATGTAGCTTTGCAACTGAATAATCAAACTTGGTGTATTCAATTTAGCTGTGTTTTTTTATCAAATCAATAATTGTAGTTTGTTCACTGAAGCTGCGAAGTGTTCTTATGCGTTTTAAACATAATCTTACAAGTCTAAGAACGGTGTGTCATATATTTGTACATACTCGACGTTGTGTAGACTTGTTATAATTGTTATAAAATGTTTTTTTTTAGTTTCGAAAAGGTTTAAATAAATAATTTTTTATTACGATAATGAATTATCAATTTTGAACCAGGATTATTTGCTATACATATTCATACTTAATATGGTCACCTTACAGTTTTAGACAAATACAAAGAGACAAAATACATTAAATACTATCATTGTCATAGAAACAATATACTATATAAATTTAAGAAATTGTGGAATGAGTGCAAATGATTCAACTCTCCATCAAACTCTAATTGTTAAAGTAACCCATTACGGCATATATCACGGAGCCCAGGCGTACAGCGAATAGCAAGCTACAAAGGGCCCAAAAATTACTAGTGTAAAACATTCAATTAAGAAATTTAACTGTCTTATATATAAAAAAAAACGATAACAATTGAACATCAAGGTTCTGACTTAAGACATTTATTTAACTCGAAATGTGTACCCTCCTGTGACTCCTTAATACTCTTTTATATATTTTTCAGTTGGTTTGTTTCCGAAAATTCGACTCTAAAAATAGGTCAGGGAAGGAACACAAAGAAAGCATTAGAACAATTCAATGATCAAAACGTTTGGTAATGCTTTCTTTGTTTTTACCTGACCTATTATTAGAGAAGAGTTTGGGAAACAAGTAAAAATTATTGGGTTAGTTGAATGATAAACAGTACACACACATACGAACAAACAATATTGAAATTAAGTATTGGGTAACTACAAATTCAAATGGCAATATTTCTTATACAGAATTTGTGCTTTGATTTCATATTTTCCGTATCCAGAGAAGTCGTTAATGTTTTTTGATTTGGTTTATTGTGTCTTTTGAACAGAATCGTCCATCAAAAAAGTGCACTTTGTTATGATATTGGGATATCAAAAGAACAGTGCTAAGTTGGATAACAACGTGCTTTAGACCACCAGTAATTTATTATCCAGTTCGCAACAGGATCTCAATCAGTTGCAAGAAACAGTTTTGAAATAATCTCATTATTTCAGGGTAATAAAACAACCATCTGTATATGTCACAAATTTAAATGTATGAAATTTCAATGCACTTTCGTTTTAGTTAATTAATAAAACTTAAAAATAATAACTTGATACCGTGCTCCAAATGCAAGGTAAATAAAAAAAGATTAACAGTCATTAAATCTGTCAAAACAAACTCTTCACTAAATTTAATAACAGAACGACTGGATAACAAAGGTCATACTTTGACTTGGTCCAGATATTTCCGACAATAACTACATTGTTTGAGACTCGACCGTATTAACTAGGCCCAGAAGTCAGTTCCTCAGTGTTGTCATGAATGATCATGGGTATGGTTATAATTAGCCTGTTTACAAAACTATGTTGTGCTTCTTGTCATAGATGATTCTTCTGTTAATGCTCCACTAGGGCGGCAAAAAAATCAGACATAACTTTTCTTCTTCTGGAGTTCTATAATACGCGGTATGACGATAACATTGAAAAGACCTTTCCTTCTTCTACATTTAAGCTCGATATTCTGCTGCTTTAGCCTGGTATCCGTTTCTGTATGTCGATTAAGAGTCGTACATAGTTATCAAAGGTACCAGGATTATAATTTAGTACGCCAGACGCGCATTTTGTCTACATAAGACTCATCTCTGACGCTCATATCAAAATATTCATAAAGCCAAACATGTACAAGGTTGAAGAGCATTGAGGATCTCTTCAACAATGTCTCAACTGTACTTGTTAGCTATACGGAATAACGTATCCCTTTCTTTTATCGATGCCTCAACTTTCTTCAAAGCGTAACTGTGCCTATCCAGTAATCTTTGTTATCAATATTAATGGCTAAAACAGTTTACCAAATTGCAGTTTGAATTCTTTTCCTACAAACTGATCACCTGGTAAAATATTGTAACACATTGCTCAAGTAAATGGGTGTTAGTATGAAGTGAGTGATGTGAAATAAAAAATGAAATGATATTCAGTTTAAGTTAATTGATATCTGTGTCATGAATTAATTTCAAACAAAATGATGACTTACTATAATATGAATCACTGATTTAAAAGGTCTAACTTTGACACGGAATTTCTATAATAAATAGATTTGACAAATATTTGCTACTGTACTAATTCCAAAGGTTTCAGCACAGTAACTGCGGCACCAAATGAACCGTGATATACACTAGTTTAGGTCTGTAAGTAACATTGGGTCGGTCTTCCTCGTCACATATGTTGAACGTTAAAGTTGTCTTTTTGGTTGGGTATATGAAAACTCGATTAAATGAAAAGGACCCGTAAAATAGAATAAATAAACTCATCATATATACCAGGATTGCAATTTTATATTTGCACCAGACGCGCGTTTAGTCTACAAAAGACTTATCAGTGACTCATCAATGAAAATGTTTAAAGCTAAATAAAGTACGAAGTTGAAGAGCAATAAGGACTAAAAACTCATAAAAGTTTTGCCAAATACAGCTTAGGTAATCAATTCATGAGGTAGAAAAACCTGAGTATTTCAAAAATGCAAAGCTCTGTAAATAGTTAAAAACCGATATACTCATTATTACGCAATTGAAAATGTTAGAAATTGCAAAATAAATAGTTATCAAAAGTACCAGGATTATAATTTTATACGCCAGACGCGCGTTTCGTCTACATAAGACTCATCAGTGACGCTCATATCAAAATAGTTTAAAAAGCCAAATAAATACAAAGTTGAAGAGCATTGAGGACCCAAAATTCCAAAAAGTTGTGCCAAATACGGCTAAGGTAATCTACTCCTGGGGTAAGAAAATCCTTAGTTTTTCGAAACATTCAAAGTTTTTTAAACAGAAAATTTACAAAAATTACCATATAATTGATATTCATGTCAACACCGAGGTGCTGACTACTGGGCTGGTGATACCCTCGGGGACGAAACGTCCACCAGCAGTGTTATCGACCCAGTGGTGTAAATAGTTATCAAAAGTACCAGGATTATAATTTTATACGCCAGACGCGCGTTTCGTCTACATAAGACTCATCAGTGACGCTCATATCAAAATAGTTAAAAAAAGCCAAATAAATACAAAGTTGAAGAGCATTGAGGACCCAAAATTCCAAAAAGTTGTGCCAAATACGGCTAAGGTAATCTACTCCTGGGGTAAGAAAATCCTTAGTTTTTCGAAACATTCAAAGTTTTTTAAACAGAAAATTTATAAAAATGACCATATAAAAAGAGATTGGTTATTGGATTGCGTTTCACAGCAATTAGTTATATTTCAATAAATATGAGACAATATTTTCATAATAGGACACACAATAAAGGTTGAATTTTTTACCAAAAATATATATTAATAAATAAGGAAACAGTCGGGTTTCGATATTTTGTCGGGTTGTTGTCTTGACACATTCCGCATTTCTCTTCTCAGTTTTATTTTGTGAAACAGAAATGTTCTTCGTCTCCTCCCTTATTTGTCCTATTGTTACCTTAATTTTTTCCTGATTATTTAAAGTCCATACACGTAAATGGCAATGCGTTTCCAACCAACATACGCAACAAAACAATGGACATATAGATAAATATTTCTTATCGTAACCTTTGGACCATTTAAAACAAATTCTCTTTCTCGCATTTGAAACAAACTCTCTTCCTCGCATTTAAAACAAATGCTCTTCCTTTAGTATATGATAGTTTTATTTGCGAAGGAAAATATAAAAAAAATAATCATAATGTAGAAACAAGTATATTTTCTTTGAAAGACAAAAATCATACTTTTATTCAACTAAACGTCTCTATAACTGACACTTTTAAGTTGCTACATTTCCTGGTTGACATATGTTTTAAGGACGTGGTTTTAAACGAAGAATTGGCATTCCAATTGTGACCCAAAGTGCTCCTCTTTTTCTAGACTTATCCTCGAACTAAATAGTTCGACGTTTAGCGGCTGTTCAGAATGCATATATACCATCGAACTTGAAATAATGGATACATATTTTTGACACACATTTAGATATCATCAATGAGTGTCGATTGATAATAAATTTTACTGAGATGATTTCAACTTCCAATTATAATCTTATCATTTCCATGACTGTACTAGCGTTCAAACAGCGTCTGGAGAATATATATTTCTTGTTGATACGACATTCATGAGCTTGCATTTTCTGGCATGATTTCCGTAGTGAATGGTAGTTGCTTGCAGAGAACCTATTGATCAAGAGTTCCAGATGATTGAGTTAGGATAATCCCTTTGAAAATTCAATGAACTCCATCATGAGTTGACTGTTTAGGAATTGATGAATATATTATCGTGAGCACAATCCCAAATATCCTTTTTCTCAAATGTAACATACCGAATAAGACTTCAACACAGGCTTTTTACCTTAAGGAATTTCATGACGAGTACTACATGTGTGGTATGACTTCTTTCTTTTCATAAGCACTTGATATCACCCCTTGTGTTGAATGAGGTTTGAGTTTCAGTCTTACGTTTTGTATCTTGCATTTTTGTATGCTGTAGTTTGTCTTCTGGTCATTGATATTTTTTGTCATGACATTGTGTTCCATATCAAACTCACAGTTATATTGCGTTGCTGTTTCGTACACGCCTTGAAATATGCTATTGTTTTGCAAATACAGGTTATGCGATCAATCAGTTGAACAAAATGTAATGACAAATGTCGTTTGTTGCTGTAGTTCAAACGTTTTTATCGTTTATCATTTTTTATATATTGTAGATCGTTGGTTTCCCCGTTTGAATGGTTTTATATTAGTCATTTTAGTGGCCTTTGATAGCTTGCTGTTCGGTGTGAGCAACGGAATTGTCCCTTTGACCTATATATTATAGTGTACTTTTACAAATTATGACTTGAATTGAAAGTTGTCTCATATCACATCTTTTTATATTCATTACGTTTTCTGTAGCAACTATTTGTAGCAACGACCTCACGATCACCAGAATGAGTATTCATGTCTTCATTTTTGCGTGGAATCCAGTGTCTTGGACAATTCTCGACTGATACATTTGTATTTTAAAGTTCATCAATTTATTAAGAAATATGAGATCACCTGACTGGTTTTTTTTTCATACCATTTATTTGTAATCTTAAAATCTATTGAGAGAAATGAAATACAATATTCAAAATAGCTATCAAGATTTCAAGAATAGTTGGTAAGACCACTATTACCTGCACCTTTATAAATGACAACATGTTGTCAACAAACGAGCAATCTTATTTTACAAAAGGCTTTGCCAGCTAAAGAGATTTTTCTATCATAAAATTTTAACAAAAGCAACAAACTGTTTCTGAAATTTTTAATATACGGTTCAATTAAAATGAAATGTGAATAATTGCAATTTGCAATTCGAAAAGTAATTTAAACAAAAAATGATCCTGGCAATATTCCTATATAGATGTGGTACTAAAGAGGGACGACATATACCAGAGGGACAGTCAAACGAAAATAAATTGACAACGCCATGGTTAAAAATGAAAAAGACAAACAGACAAACAATAGTACACATAAAACAACATAGAAAAACTAAAGAATAAACAACACAAACCCCACGAAAAAAGGAGGGCTGATATCAGGTGCTCCGGAAGGGTAAGCAGATCCTGCCCTACATGTGGCACCCGTGTTATCTGAGACACGGTTTTATAGCCTGTAACATATTTCTTTGAAATATGAGAATTGTAACACATCAGCGGTGTTTGACCTAAATCATTTACACAGCTGTATGTATACACGATATAAAACTTCAATAGAAAATGTATGAAAATATTTATATTATAACCTAATATAAGTTAATAAAAAACGAAAGTAAAAGTGAAAATTGAAATTAGGTCAAACATTATTTACAGACGTAGTGAATTCACGTTGGACTTGAATTGCGTCATGTATTGATACTATAAAGACGGTGGTCACACTTAACAAAACATTTTAATAAAAACGATACTAATCTAGAAATGTCTAACAACAATCATATTGTGATAATAAGAAATCTTTCTAAAAGTAGCAGTAGAACTGATTCTAACTTGACAGATGCCAAATATAGTTTACTAAATACTTGTCTGAAAATTAGTACTTCAAGAAACTGTATAAAAAAAAATAAAGACAAAGAGCGGTTAGCTGTAATTCGTCTTAGATCTCCGACCGAAGTTTCTGATGTATTAGACCTCTTAAAAGCAGCAGAAACTCGCTCGGATTTTGCTTTCAGAGAAAAGCAGACATGTATGTTGACATTAACGTTGAAATGGAATTACCTGAGAAACACTATCGAAAAGGTCAACACATAGCTATAGGCAATTAAACTAGACAAATGGAATTCAAACTGGGTGGAGGAGATTATATTAGAAACAATTGGCTGTAGACCTTTCTCGCAAATGACGTTGCGTAATTATATTCCATTGACTTTGCATTGTGATTATATGTTGCATCTGGTGCAACAAAATTGGTACCGTTGATTTTATTACTACCACTGGGTCGATGCCTCTGCTGGTGGACTATTAGTCCCCGAGGGTATCACCAGCCCAGTAGCCAGTACTTCGGTACTGGCATGAAAATACGGATTGTTTGTGTTATTAAAATTTGCTGTTACAAAATATATAAAATTATTATAAATTAAGGAATGTATCTCCCTCACGCAAAGCTCTGATTCCTTTCACGAATTTGGTAATACTTTTTGGACCTTTTGGATTATAGCTCTTCATCTTTTATATATGCTTTGGATTTCAAATATTTTGGCCACGAGCATCACTGAAGAGACATTTATTGTCGAAATGCGCATCTGGTGCAACAAAATTGGTACCGTTGATTTTATTGATATGGCCATTGATGGTCTTCAACAAATCCCGTGTACCGTATCATTTTCGGAAGGACAGTAAGACGAATTTCTGAAGTCAAATTGAGTGGTTACAACACGTTCACGTTTTCCTGTTTGCAGTATTCTAATGAGTTGATTCAGTTTATATTCCTCAGTTTTTGCAATAAGGAGATGCAACATTTTTTTTAACTGATTTAAGTGTGCCCTAATATTGAAAGAACTGTTTCCCAAAGCAAAAAAAAAACTGAAAAAATCTTTTATTGGTTCGAAATTTCGCTTTCTAAAATTCGGGTGATCTATATAATCTGGTACGTTCAATAACCACAGGTAATTCAAATATGATTTTGTTTTGAAAGAGAAAGAACTATGACAAGCATGAATAGTAGTTGTATGAGGATCGAACATAATTTGGTAAAAAAAAGTTCACAAAGTGAGTGTTGCGTTTTTAAGGTCGGTCAGTATATATAAATAATGTGTTTTCCATTTAAAATCCAAACTTTTCTTATTGGGGTCTATAATTATACCTTCCAGAACTAGAAATTAAAAAAACAACTCACACGGCTTCCTCTGTCTCAGATTTAGACTTTTACCTCAAATTTAACATAAGCGCCCTTCACAGTACCAGAATCTATGACATACAAGACGATTTTAGTTTTAAAACTATTAATTTGCGTCAACTAAGTAGCAATATACTAGCCTTACCTGCAAATAGTTTATTAATCTCCAAACTCATTCTATATTCAAAAGCTTGCAGCTACTACTCATACTTTGTAATACGTCATCAGTGTCTGATAAAGCTGATGAACCATTGTGTATGTTAAAGAACGTCACTTCCATTTTTATTTTTTTTTTAAACTCATTTGAAGATTCCAAGACTTTGTTGATGAATAATTTGTACCAACTTCATAAATAATACAAGATGGTCTTGAAGTACAGATTATAGTTACTTATGTTTTTAATCTTCTTAATATCATGTTATAGTATTCTCTTATCTGATTTTGTAAATTATTACTTTTACTGTCTTTTTTTAGAAGTATCCATTTGAAATGGCAAATACTAGTTAAAATTTTTATTGTCTTTCGTTTTTGATAATGTGCAATGGTTTTATACCTTTTCGTTTATCTTTGTTGACATATTGACTTGTTTTATAGTGATGAAAGTTATCACATAATGTTGACAAATGTACCACTATTTTTTGTTTACATTTTTAACTTTTGTATTCTGTTTGTATTGTTCTCACATCGTTGTCAATATATATACATCTTCATGCCTTATATATCATGTACTGTAGTACGCCGCTAGATTAAAACTGACGTGGAAAGGTAACATATGGCCACCGAAAGCTCTTTTTTTGAGAGCCCAGGTGGTCGTGTGGTCTAGCGGGACGGCTGCAGTGCAGGCGATTTGGTGTCACGATATCACAGTAGCATGGGTTCGAATCCCGGCGAGGGAAGAACCAAAAATTTGCGAAAGCAAATTTACAGATCTAACATTGTTGGGTTGATGTTTAGACGAGTTGTATATATATACGTAAATAACTATTTTTATTTTTGGCATATTTCTGTAGTCTTTGCGGTGTGTTTGGAAATTTTAAAATTGTTCCAGCGTTCGCTTAAATTGTATAAATCAAGATTTTGATAGAGTCTCAATTTGAATTGACATGATTCATTTGACATCGTGCTATTATTGAAGAAGGATATCTGTTATCCGAAATATCTAATATTTGTATATTTTATAGTTATTTTATGGTGATGTTGTACCCTTTTTGACTTGTTATATATTATATTTTGTAGTGTACAGAATCATATTACATGATCCATCGCCTTGTAAGATTGATCGTTGACTATTTATTCAGTCATTTAATATTTTTACCTTTTTGGTAGTCTGCATCGAGTGTGTTCACCCGATCCGATTTTCTTACTGCATATCCCATCATGCATTTTCAATTTTATTTTAAGAAATTAAGATCTTCTACTATCAAAATTATCAAAACAGAACATCACATTTCAAATTTAGAAACCTACATTAATCAAGGAATTATTCCGAAAGGACTTATTTTAAAGGCCTCCCCACTCACAACAGGAGAAAAGTCGAACAGATTTTTTCACAGATGGAACAACATTTTATACAACAGTTCTTTTCGTCTGATGGATCTCTTACGCCAAGAAGCAATTCATCAAGTTAATTATATTTATAAATTACGTGATAATTTGCACTGCCGATCCCGTGAACATTTGTCTGATCCTGAACTTGACGAAATTCAAGTACGTCTTCGTGATATCAACCATATTGAATCACATAAGCTCCACGTCAAACAGATCAACAAATTTAAACGTGATGGTGTGCAAATTAACACCCCTTCAATTAGACCCTCTACGAAATCTAAGAAAAAACCTCGAAATCGTAGATTTAAAAGAAAAATTCGAGTTCCGATGGATCCCAACAACACGGTTGTCAATTTATCCTCCGTCTCTTTATCTGAGGACGAAACTAAAGTCTTGTCCAAGGGTTTGAATTTTTGCCCTACTCCCAATAACATAGATGATATGAAATTGGGAGATGACCTTGATAACTTTGCTAGAACCCTCAGAATCAAAGAATATTTTGGTAACAAGGATAAAGAGGTGGATAATGAGGAGGACACAGCCACGTCTGACTCGGAGGAAGAAATCATAATTCCGCATTTTAAAAAGAAGAGTTCATGGATTCCAAAACCTAGTAAATCTGCTACACTGGAAGATGTTATCGACAAAATCAAATCGGATGTTGTTCATCTAGCTAGCAACAAGTACTCGTCATTTTACAACACTTCTCCTGACGAGAAAAAAGCCATACAATCGCTGAGAAACCGAGATGATATTGTGATAAAACCAGCAGACAAGGGCAGTGCCGTTGTGATAATGGACAAAGCTAACTACATCGCGGAAGCAGTGCGTCAGCTCTCTGATGAGAGATTTTATAAGAAGCTAGACTATGACCCTACTTCCGAGTTTAGCTCCAAAATTATCACTGCGTTACAAACCATGTACAATGACGGTCACATAGATGAGGATACAATTGGTTATTTAAAGCCAGAGAATGCCAAGCCTGGTCGATTGTATCTTCTTCCCAAAATACACAAGGTTAACAACCCTGGTAGACCCATTGTATCCGCAAACGGCCATCCGACTGAGAAAATCTCGGAATTCGTCGATTTTCATTTAAGATCTCATGTAGAAAATCTTCCTTCCCACATTCAAGACACTACAGATTATCTTCGTAAAATGGAATCCATGAACCCTCTTCCTCCGGAAACCCTCCTTGTCACTTTAGATGTCACCTCATTGTATACCAACATACCTCATGATGACGGCATACAATCTTGTAGGGAAATATGGGACTCGCGCAACATTTTAGAACCACCTACTGAATGTTTAGTCCAGCTGCTTACTCTGGTCCTGAAATGCAACAATTTCACCTTTAATGGTGAGCATTACCTTCAAATTAACGGGACAGCGATGGGGACGAAAATGGCACCGTCTTACGCCAATATTTTCATGGGCAAATTAGAAAAACAAATTATTGCAACATCTTTATCCAAACCTTTGTCTTGGTTCCGTTTCATTGATGATGTTGACATGAAATGGATTGAATCTCAACAAAAACTGGATGATTTCATCAGACATGCAAACAACGCCCACCATTCAATTAAATTTACGTATGAAATTTCCGACTCTAAGATATCTTTCTTAGACACAACCACATCTATAAAGGACGGTGTCATATCAACAGACCTCTACTGTAAACCCACAGATAAACATCAATACCTTTCTCCCCAAAGCTGTCACCCAAAACACTGTACAAAAAGTATCCCGTACAGTCAAGCTCTCAGAGTCAAGCGGATTTGCTCCTCTGAGGAGGCTGTCACGAAACGGTTACAGGAACTTCGCGGATTTTTGACAAAACGAGGTTATAAGAAATTGGACATAGATAAGGGGTTTGCGCGCGCTAACAATAACAGCCGCAATGACCTCTTACAGTACAAACGGAAGAGGCGCAGCAAAATAGTCCCGTTTGTTCTTACATACAATCCAGCCTTTAATAACCTTTCACGTTTGATCCGTGCCAATTGGCAAACTATTGCCAAACACCCTAAATTATCCAAGATCTTTCCCAATCCTCCTGTCTTAGCTTTTCGGAGACCAGCAAGTCTGAAAGACTTATTTGTTAGAGCTGACGTTTCCTCAAATAAAAGCTGTTCAACTGCAGGATGGTGCAAGTCATGTGGTAACAGACGTTGCCTGACTTGTCAACAAATACTGAATACTCAAACATTCACTTGCCACTCGACTGGGTCTGTGTACACTATATATTGCAATGTAACTTGCAAAACCCAGAATGTTGTATACCTCCTTCAGTGTCGATGTGGCATGCAGTATGTTGGCGAGACAGAGCAGCCATTTAACAAACGCATGAATGGTCATCGAAGTGACTACACTTGCAAGCCCGACCTACCCGTAAGTCGTCATTTGAGATCACCTGGACACACACAAGCTGATCTCAAAAACCTTACCATCACGATCATAGACCACAACGAGTGTTGGTCGAAGGTCGACAGAGTCGCTCGGGAAAGATTTTGGATAAGAAAGTTACGGACAGTCTCCCCAGAGGGCATAAATGAAAAAACATAGAACGAGTCCCTCATTTTTCTGTGACCACCTGTTTTAAACAACGCCGGATTTAGTACTGGCTTTACAGTTCGAAATTATTTTTAAAATTACCGTTTAAATTACAGGTTTTCATTGATTCGGGATGATGTATAAGTACGTTGCCACGTTCAATTATTTAAGCTCAATATACAAAACTTATTTTTTCAATCACTATTAGACTGCTATTCGTTTGGAAGGCTTTAATATGTAGTTTCCGTTGTAATTGCCCTGCCGTTGTCTAATTTATACCATCCTGGATCGGTAAGGACACTTTTGATTATTTTGATTTTTTTGTTTGAGGACTGCCCTCAATGCAGTTATTACATCTCAACTGTCACATCCTTTGGAAATCTAAAGTTGTGCCCTTTCACATCGTAAATAACTATTTTTATTTTTGGCATATTTCTGTAGTCTTTGCGGTGTGTTTGGAAATTTTAAAATTGTTCCAGCGTTCGCTTAAATTGTATAAATCAAGATTTTGATAGAGTCTCAATTTGAATTGACATGATTCATTTGACATCGTGCTATTATTGAAGAAGGATATCTGTTATCCGAAATATCTAATATTTGTATATTTTATAGTTATTTTATGGTGATGTTGTACCCTTTTTGACTTGTTATATATTATATTTTGTAGTGTACAGAATCATATTACATGATCCATCGCCTTGTAAGATTGATCGTTGACTATTTATTCAGTCATTTTATATATATATATATATATATATATATATATATATATATATATATACGAGTCTAAATTGAAAACTACGTTCAAACCTATGACTGCGTTGGATAAAAACCGCAGTTTTTATACGTGTGCATGTCAAACAAATTTCGTTGTAGAAGGGTCTAAAAACAGCACAAACAACATTTTCCAAAAGACCAAAAGAGTGAAAAAGTATATTTAAACAAAACGCATTTGACTAACAGGTCGAACAACTGATGTTCTTTAACCCTGCTGACTGCCACTGACGATTGCCAAATAAAATTGATCACAAGATGTAACGAAATGGATCCTAATATAAATTTTTATTACGTCACAGGAAAAAAAAAAAAAAAAAAAAAAAAAAAAAAAAAAAAAAAAAAAAAATTGTTAACTTGTTGACAGGATGTTGTGCCACAAACATTCGGTGTCAATATTTCTTTAGTACACCATATCCGGATTTCGACAATAAATGTCTCTTCAGTGATGTTAGGGATCGAAACGGTATTTGGAAGGCCATATAAAAAGTACCCTCATTTTTAGAGAAAGTACCCTCATTTTTAGATTAACTCTTGAATTTTAAGAGTCAATATATAGGATGAACGGATCATATATATATATATATATATTAAAGGGATTAGTCATATGACGTTGTAACGGTCAAGTGATTGTTTACTATAAACACGTGTGAGTGTCTACATCAAGCACATGGTGTGTGTTTATGTTCAATTTGATTGGATGGCATATACCCGTAATGCCGGTTTTACGGGTATATGCGCTCTTGAAAAACCATGATTAAGTATTACTTAAGGGGTTAGTTTGCGAAAATAAAGTTATTCGAAGTTTGCATATAGTTCAACGTAGCAGCATTCGTTATTATGTTTACCAACCCACCCACCCTTTTGTGAGATGGTTATCGTAAATGGGGGTATATGCATTTGTTACTTATATTAATATGAATGTTTCCTCTTTTGTAGATAGTTCTGATTGTGTTACTGTATATTAATGTGCTATTGTATGATTGGAATGGTTGTGTACCTGAATTTATAGTGACGGACTTTAGTTTGAGAATCATATTGAATGTAAAATTAATATTTTGGCTGCTTCAGCTGTAGGCACACTTATCCTATGTATGTGTTGTTTTATTTATTAAATAATTTATATTCGTTTGAGCTGGCGAATTAGAATATAAAATGAAATTATATTCGACTGTCATACGTGTGAGAGGCTCAGCTGGCTTTCAAACCTAGTTTCCTACATAAGAAAATGCCTGTAACAAGTCAGAAATATAACAGTTGTTACCATTCGTTTGATGTGTGTGGGCTGTTAATTTTGCCATCGGTGGAGGAACGTTTGATTTAGAAGTTACTCGGAGCTTCCTTTTTTTGTTATTATACATGTACCCTTTTCCTGAAATAAGTGTTCACGCACTCAGATATTTAGTGATAAAGGGTGGGTTTTAGTATTTGGTATCCTCAACTTTGATATACACTTATAACACTGATCGCAGTAGATATCCATTCTTTATTATTTTTTGAATTAGTTTATGTCTATATGGAAAACATTTATTTGAATTAAACAGTGAAAATGTTTAGTTTTAACATATTTGTTTATAGTAGATTGGGAAACAAGTTTTACAACTTATATTAATCCCTTTCCACTTTGCGGGTGCGAGTGCTGCCTTGTAGCGGTATTAGCTTACTCTTTTTCGAAATCTACAAGGGTGTCTTTAACGTGCAAGAGATATGGCTCTCTCTTCACACGGGTCAGCCATTTATCGTCCCCGTCCGACGGACTATTATCGTTTCCCCAAGACCATACAAAAAATGTTAATATTATTGGTCAGTTTAGTATAACGTCCATTCCATGCATCATTTGCTGTATTTCGTTCGTTTTCATTATACTAGTTGTATTTTTATTATGTACACGTTTTTCTTTATACTTTTTTCATCAAATTTAATTGAGAATATAAATAGAATTTAATTAAATAGTAACAAAGTGTAATTGAGATAAATTCGAGAAACGACTTACAAATATAAGTATTAAGATATAATAGTAGACATATTTGCTTTTTGGTTAAACACAATTTTACATATGCATGATTGAAAGCTTTCAAACTCATTTTAAATACATCTCTTATATTCAAAAGCTTGAAATCGATTTTAATAATAACCGTATTTAAATTTTCCAAAAAACGAAAGAGAAAGTAGATATTTTATTTCAGTTTATTTAGAAGTGGATTTTTCGTCATTGGACTAGTGTCGTTGTATATATTAAGACTCGACAGGAGTGGATATATCTTTCTTTCAGTTTAACTGAACAGTTTTATAATCAGGATGTCTAACAGTAATCATACTATGATAATTAGAAATCTTACGAAAAGTAGCGACATCAGTGATTCTGAATTGACAGACTCTATATATGATCTATTAAATAAATACATGAAAATTGATACCATTAGGAACTGTATACACGTACAGACTGAAAACAAGAAAAGATCAGCTTTAGTTCGTCTAAAATCTCTAACAGAAGTTCTCAATGCATTAGACCGCTTAAAGGATAGACACAGTAGAAACTCACTTGGCTTCAAGTTTCAGAGGATAGCAGATACAGGGGAGACCATTGAAGTTAACATGGAGTTACCCGCGAGATTTTATCAAACAGATCATAACATAGTGAAGGAAACCAGAAAATATGAATTCAAACGCGGATGAGGAGAATATGTCAAAACCGTTTTGAAAGAAGATGTTTCAAAGTATATGTGTGGGTTTTTAAACGGGCGAACCAAAGGAACTATGTTCATTGGTGTGGATGGTAGGTTGTCTAAAAAAAATCGACACGCGCCGCTTAAAATCATTTTTATTTACAGTGTTTAATTTTATTGATTGAGTTTAATAATGAAAAGTCAAACGTTTTACGTAATTTTGTTTGACAACTATCAAACAAACATAATAGCAATTATTTACTATAGCTTTTGTGAAAGGTTTTTATCACACTTTTTAAACTTTTTTGGTTCATTGTTTCGTACATACAACTTTTATTCGATTCGGAATAATAATGAAATATATGAACTTTTTCTATTATTAGGAATTGACTAAAACAAACCTGTATAACGTGTCTTTGTTCAAGTTGACACAAATTAATTTTTTCCTAAATTGTATCTACCATCAACATTTTTTGTTGATAATTCTTCATATTCAACTTTCCAAATTTCGTTCAAAGCTTAGCATTTGAATGTGGTATGCACTTCAATGTACTAGTAAGTAAAGGTTGAACAATGATTTAAGCATTAATCAAATGCTTAGATGAAGGAAATAGTCGGAAGAAATAATTGTGTTATGTAAAGATTGTGTTATCGAAATCTTTTTAGGATAGTTATAAGATACTGATCGCTACTATAAAATCTGATAAATAAAGGCAACAGTAATATACCGCTGTTCGAAATTCATAAATCGATCGAGAAAAAAAAATCCGGGTCACAAACTAAAATTGAGGGAAACACATCAAATATAAGAGGAGAACAATGACACAACAGAAACACAACACCAAAATGTAACATAAAAAAGTTCAGATCAAAAAATAGTTCTCAAATATGATTGTTACTTTCTTTCGGTTTTAATTTATAGCAACTGATGTTTAAACCTCATATAAAGTTTAATATGGCTGGAGTGTCTTCCTTCATTTAAGATTTTTGAAATAAAACAAATCACATAACAATCGGTCTAGATCTTTAAATAAACGTGCAAATTTCGAGGGAATGTGCGATTCATGTTTAAGACTTCGCGTAAATATAGTAAATTCTGTGTTTAATCACATTAACGGCTGTACTTTACAAAACAAAACCCCAGATTTTTGTATTTGATTTACTGTTTTCAACTATGCCACATGACTCAGAAAAATAAGATGTAAGGAAAATAACTCAGATAGAATAATTTTTATCATAGAATAGTTCTGAGTTAACTATTTCATTGTTTAGTTTATCCTTTTTTTCATGTTCTTATCTGAAATTATAATCTAAGAGCTATATTGTCATTTGTCACATAAGCAACACGACGGGTGCCACAATTCGATCAGGATCTGCTTACCCTTCCAGAGCACATGAGATCACCCTTAGTTGTTGGTGGGGTTCGTGTTGTTTATTCTTTAGTTTTCTATGTTGTGTCATGTGTACAATTGTTTTTCGGTTTGTCTTTTTCATTTTTAGCCATGTCGTTGTCAGTTTGTTTTAGATTTATGAGTTTGACTGTCCCTTTAGTATCTTTCGTCCCTCTTTTATCTATAAATTCTATGTTGTAGTTTTTTTTTAATTACACAAAATTTGGTTTGCCATGAATAATGTATATATAATCTGACAAATTTGCACAACCCGTAGCATGAAAATAGCATGGGACCATAGTTTTATTATATTTTCTGAAAAATGCATAATATAAACTGCAAATTGAAAAATCATTAAAAATTCTATGGATTTAAATACCCCCCCCCCCCTAAAAACTACCTTGAATAGACAGATCATAGTAGCACTGAAAGTCTGATGAAAATCGCAAGGACTCTAAAAGGCGCTTGACTGGGGAGTTGATAGTGTAAGTGACATAAGCTATGAATGCATCATAAGGCAGGTGAATCTACTCTCAGTCAGCATGTAGCAATAAAGAATAGGACATGATAAAAAAAAATCAATTTAGACGATAATTCGGGTATCATAAAATTTAAGACTATGAAAACGTATCATTAATGAGTTGAGATCCAATTTCATCGTTTTGGTCCATTAAATTTACGTAATGGCGATATTATATAAAAAAGAAGGTGTGGTATTATTGCCAAGGAGACAACTATCCACAAAAGACCAAAATGACACAAACTTTAACAACTATAGGTAACCGTACGTAAAGCCCATACCGCATAATCAGCTATAACATGCTCCGATAAGACAATGTAAAACAATTCAAACGAGAAAACTAACGGCCTTATGTATGTAAAAACAAATGAACGAAAAACAAATATGAAACACATAAACAAACGGCAATCACTGAATTACAGGCTCCTGACTTGGGACAGACACATGCATAAATACATGCATAAATAATGTGGCGGGGTTCAACATGTTAGTTGTTTTTTGCACAATTCTGTTAACATGTTTTTTCTTTCATGAGTACATCTCTGTAAATGAAGTCTGTATACAGTGAACATGCACGAGCGTCACGTATTATTTTTTTTAGATTTGTAAACGTCTTACGATAGGACTGAGGGTATTCTACTGCTAAAAATTTCAAATTGGGAAATTCAGTTTAGTTAGACATATACATATTCCGGTTTAAATCGGTGTTGATATCAGGGAAAAGTTAAAAATATATTGCAGAACTAGTAATTTTAATAGTAATCAAAACGTTGACATTTTTAGTAACATGACATAAATATGCATCTTTTGTTAATTGTATCTTTTTGTCTTTGAGAAGACTTTGTCAACATATTGATCTACCAATCTCAACATATCTGTTGGCGATCACAAACTGGAATATTCTCATGCTTTTGTCGTTGGATCCGTTGCGATTTTAAACAAAGGAAGATTTTTTATCATTTAGAACAAGAAATCGTATCTACTATATGTATTCTTTTATGTAGAAAGAACTGATATGTCTGGTATTTCATTTGAGCATGTTGAAAGTAGAATACAGTGATTTTCGGTCAATCAACTTGTTTATGTGATGTTTTAGATGATGGTTGTGTTGTTGGTGTCAACTGTGATGACGAGGATAAAATTCGTCGTGAGTATATTGACGATGCAATCAAGGAAATAAGACCACTGGTAGATAATGACGATTATCAAGTAGAGTTTGTTCCTGTTGTTGAAAATGAAAAAGTGAAAGGTATTTCGTTGTAAAAAAATCATTATTCATATAGATTGTAGCATTACTTATTTCATGGATTATTTATTTTGTTCTTTTTGTGTGAACTTTATTATTCTTAAATTACAAAGTTAAGGTAACGTATTGTTATTCTACGTTTCTTTTTCTTTTTCTTTTTTTCCACACTTTTTTTTGTCCACTCTGGATCTCGGAATTGAAAGGACCCACTTTGATGGAACTATACAATATTTTTAACTACCATGCATGTGCAGTTGTGCAATTGGGGGTTGGCATATTCAAAATGGATGCCATTACAGGAAATAGAAAAATGCGAAAAATGGAAAGTGTTCCAATCTTATATAAACTTTCATAAATGGTAACTGCCATGCGTAGAATTGAAGTTCGACATTGGAATTTCTAAAATGGCCGCTGTTACCATGCATGGAAACAGCAAAAATTTCAAAATGCTCCATTTAATGAAACTTTACAAACAAAATAATTAGCATGTGTAGATGCGTACTTTTTTTTTTGTATTTTCAAAATGGCTGTTATTGCTAGCAATTACAAATATGGTTTGATAAATGATTCAACCAATTTTGATTAAAGTTTGAATTTTAAGTAACGATTCACACGATCTTGATCAGAATGTCAAATTTTTATCGGGAATGATCATATCAAGGACGGAAGTAATAATCGCGAATGTCTGACCCCAGCTTATTATCGGGGTGATCGAAGAAACATCGTATTGGAACGTGGTGCACTTTTCTGATTAACATCATTATTAGGACGTTCATTTTTTCTGTAAAACAATTGATTTTGTTCTGATTATTATTTTTTTTTCTTCCGCCATATTGGATTCTTGTGGTGTGTAGTGGTTTCGCAAGATGTCGTTTAAACTGTTTGTACATGATATCAAAGAGTTATTGGAAACATAAAAAACATTTGGGCCGGAGCATTTCCGGAGCCTCCATATAAAAGTTATTTGCCCTTCTGTATTTCAAATAAGTAAAATGTAATTATAAACGGTTAACCATAAGTTATAAAGACATAGTTTCTTTTTAATATTAGGTCCTTTGTCTTTGTTCAACAAAAAGAAAATAAGCTTTTTATTGCTTCTTTCCAGAACATACTTTTACTAAACTCTTCATTGCGTTTTATCTATAATAATAAAATAACGAGGTCCAATATATCAGCCGCCATCAGGTAAAAAAACAAATCAAAGAATTCAAATTTATATATAGCTAATATAGGACAATGGTGTTGATTGAAAATTACACCACTCCAGACCCTTTTGTTTCCCACATAATTAATATTGCCAATAAGTAACAATAGTATATTAACCTGTTACCGATTACCTTATCTGTACGTTCCGCTTCTGACAGGCGCACCACCGAACGGTGTATTTAGGATTTTGCTATATACGGGTCAAAATCACAGGGTTGACACTCCTAAATTCAATTATTGTCACATTGTTCCCTATTGTAGTATTTTAATCAGTATGACAATACGAATATTGAAACTCTGGACTTAAAATAAGGCGTATTGGTATACTTTTCAATTTGTTAGCCGGCATGACGTAAAACAGCTTTTTTGTTATTTTTTATTTATATGGATCTTGTCAGTACACCAGCTTTGATTAATTGTAATATCTTCAATTTTTCACTTATTCTTACAACATTTGTATAAACTTCAAGATTATAACAAAACGTTTTTTTTCTAAAGTTAACATTGATTGGTTAAATATTTCTCAGTGTGTTTGAATTTGTTTGTTAGCTTTTTGGTCATGAATGTTTGTCTCTAATATTTTATTAACTGTGCATTTGTATTCAGATATCGCAGATCAAATTTATTCGTTCATTGTGTAATCATACGTTTTTTGATTGAGTTAAGTCTGCCAATTGATATTTTATCGTATGTTTTTCTATGTTGTGATGTTATGCTATTGTTTCAGAAAAAGGGAGAAGGTTTGGATCCATTAAAACGTTTAATCCCGCTGCAAATGTTTGCACCTGTCCTAAGTCAGGAATCTGATGTACAGTAGTTGTCGTTTGTTTATGTATATATACGTGTTTCTCGTTTCTCGTTTTGTTTATATAGATTAGACCGTTGGTTTTTCCGTTTGAATGGTTTTACACTAGTAATTTTGGGGCCCTTTATAGCTTGTTGTTCGGTGTGAGCCAAGGCTCCGTGTTGAAGGCCGTACTTTAACCTATAATGGTTTACTTTTTAAATTGTTATTTGGATGGAGAGTTTTCTCATTGGCACTCACACCACATCTTCCTATATCTACCAATCAAAGAATTCAACTTTATCAATAACTAATATTGAACAATGCCGTTGAATAAAAAATACTCCATTGCAGTTTTGTTTTGCAAATAATTTGTATTACCAAAAATTGATAGGTTCCATGTCAATGGGTTCAAACAGAAAGATTTTGAAACCAGAGAAAACTGTGCATCTTATAATCGGCATTTATCAGGTGACAATATAATACTAAAAAAGGCATACGCATAGTTATATACTTTAATTCAGTCACGATCCCGCAATATCACGGGTTTGTTCTTGTATATATTATGATTAAAAGGTGTTCAGATTTGATTGGAGTTTCCTCCCCTCTCATACTTGAAATTGGCTGTATTGGTATATAACTAATTTCCCATATATGGTGGGGACAGGGTCCTTTGATTTGAGGTCATTGCATTATGACTTTGTAATTTAGTTCAAGGTCAAACGTAAATTTGATGTTCTAGATGTTGACCTTTGCTATTGATTCATTTTTATACATGATGAAGTCATGCGGTCTTTTGCATTTGATTGGTAATCACTAAACTACGAGTAGGAAGGTCATTATATGGTGCTACTATGCACTCGTCCTCCTGAGTATAATAGCAATACGATTCTACTACGTCCTAGTGATGATGCTTGCACGTCCTGATTCTGTTGATACCTTTACTGCTAGCACCTCTGAGTGGTGTTACCTTCAGTGGCTTGTTTTCTAAAGGAAACTGGTGTGTACAATGGGAAAGTCAAATTTTGTATAGGAAAGAGGAGCGTAGGTCTTATTAATTGAAGAAAGAGCGTGGTAAGATCATCACTAGAACGTGTTACTGTAGTAGCGGATTCGTAGCCGGATTAAACTGAATCATAGCAAGGTCATGGTATGAACGTGAAAACTATGAAACATTGAATATTCAAAACATCTCATAGATCGTAGTAACATCTTCATGTGATGGGAGCTTTACAGAAAATATTCAAGTTAGAAAAAAATTATTTTTGAAATTTAATTTTGGTAACTATGAATATAATTTATTGTCTGAATTTACAATACTTTACCGGTCAAATGTTCAAATCTGTTTATTTCACACAACATATTCAATATTTACCTGATCATTTCTTTTATAACGATTTTCTCACCAGCGTATTGTAACGTCATCGAAATCACAGTTTTCAAGAAGAAAAAACTCAAAAGACTTTATGATAGTAAAGGTCGTGTTTATCTACGACGTGAAGGCAGTTTACGGGAGATTACTGCAGCTGAATCACAGGATTGGATAATGCAGGTATAATAATATTATAATAGAAGCTATAAATAAAAGGCGATAGCGTATGTGTCCATTAGAGTTTTGTACAGTATGTCTAGTTCTGAATAGGCCGAAATCCATGAATAAATATCACGAGATGAACCATCTCAGATCTGCCATCGACAGCGACTCACAATTTGCAAACAAATAAATAAAAGAATCGATGATAACATCTTTGACCAAGTCTCTTATTCAAAACTGTCACATCTATAGCAAGACAGAGTAATACAAACTTATGCATTTCAAACCACTCAAGAGAATTTGAAAACTGGCTATCTTATTACATTTCTAAAAAAAATAACTATTGCAATTGGCATTGTGTCATTGCATATCTACTTTTACTGTTAACCTGTATTCTACATTTACCTTAATAGGAGTTTTTCCTACCTGCTTTCATGCAAATTTTGGTTAATTATGATTTAATTTACATACATGTTATTCTTAATCAAGCTTTTTACTTAAGCAAATCGTTTGTTTAAAGGCAACATAGAACATTTAATCATTCACTGATATAGTCATATTGTCCATACATGTGGTCTCGATAGGCAGAATAATTAATTTTCTATTTCACGTTATCAACTGCTTCATTACTTTTACATATGTGTTCAAATTAAGGGAATGAGGTGAACCCATAATCAATGCTTCATGTATGATTAATAGACATTATCGCTATTTTGTGCATTTTTCGTTTGATCTTTTTTGTGATAATTTTCATATCATGCTACTCGCTTGGGATGGAATAATTATCACTAGAAACTAAGGAGGCCACGTGGCGTTGCTAACGAAATTGACATGAACATGATGAAATTGACAACGTCGTCATAGGTAAAATAGCGATAAATAGATTATCATTGGTCATCTCAACTCGCTTGCTTTTCTCACTTTCGCTGTACCAGCTCAAGCGAGAAAAATCAATATCGTTGAGATGATCAACGATAATCTATAAATAATAGTGGATTGAATTGACATATCAACGATATAAGGATGAGGATTAGAAACGGGGAAATGCGAGGCTGTGCAATCTAAAAAATATAAAAAATCTATTGTTGTTTAGAGTGTTAATGTTATTTATTTGATAGAAATATTGGGGGAAATTCCCGTTTGAAAAGGGCTCATATCACACAGGCGGAGAAATATACAACACGATGAAATGTACATCATTACCTGTTGAAAACCGCAATCAATGGTGAACGAATTCGTTTGTTCACAGACTAAAATATCAACAATTAACATAACAAATAATGATTTATAAGTTGCAAACAAAAAATATTAATAAGTGAAATATGTTTTCCCCAAAATTGTAAAAAAAACCAAGTTTGAGTCGTTAAACGCATCGTTGCTTACATTGGAAACAAGAACAGGTTGAAGAGGTCGTATGAAAAATAAATATAATTTCGACAATTTTTATTTAAATATTCATGAAGAAAAGTGATATCAGGTCAGTGACTGCATGACATATAAATATACGGTCAACGCATTTTGACTGCTCAAATAGAACGAGTGCAGTATAAACCGATCTAACAAGAACGGTAATGATAGCACTTCTACATGAACGAACATTGTGATAAAACAAACGTATGGACAATGGATATAAGTTAAAAACTATAAGAAAATCCACACACATGAGGAGTAATCTACTATGAGATGCTTTTTTAGTGTAAGCTTAACATGTTTTGCCCCACACTCATCCTCAAGAAGTGTTGTAAAAGATGAAATCCGATAAAAGATCATTAGACGAATGATATGTTTGTGCATAAAAACACATTGTTCTGGAATAGCATTCGCAACAAAAAGTTTAGAAAGCCAAAATACAAAATTAAAGGTGGTTAGCCCAAACACCAAAACAGCCTTCAGAAAAGAGTTAATTATGTCATCGTTAAATTTTGAATGTGTGAGTTTCATTCACAGTTTAATTATAATATAGTCAAGGTATTTATGCTCAATTGCGGCAGCATATTTTTTTCAAATTTTCAGCGGTACATTAATATGCGTTAGTATTAATTATATATTTGTTTTAATATGTTAAAAAAATCGATTTGCAACATATTTCGACAGCATGTATTATTGTACAGAAATATGATTTAAAGTTCATATGTTTTTTATTTCGAAAGATGTTATTGTTACTGAATACATGTAATCGGTTTGACTGTTTTTATACACAGAACCACTCAAAGACTTGCATTTTGCAATAATGTTCGAAACATTAATTGAATCAAACTTCGACTACTCATGTGATGACCAGTACAGGTTGATGTCATGTTCATAAAGTATCCAACCGGACCTTAATCAGATAATAGACCTTAGACGTTGTTTTGCACTGATTACATCATTATATCATGTTTATAAAATAACTGTTATGTAACAATTATATGTATTCTATGTGTATTTAATATATGTGATTGTTTTGGAAATCTTGAACGATACTATATGATAATTTTGATACTGTGATATCCGTCCATTAAAACATATATCTTGTTGTTAACTTTATCATAAAAGTTTATAGCGCCGTAAGCACGTGTTATAGCAAAACATGACGTGTGTATTGAAAAAAGTAAAATCACAAAAATACTGAACTGACTTGGTACAGGCATTTTCAAATGTAAAAAATGGTGGATTAAACCTGGTTTCATAGCGCTTACCCTCCCACTTTAATAACAGTTTCATAAAATTCCGTTATATTTACATTGATGCGTTAATCAAACAGACACAATAAATAAAATAGCCTAAATATGGGTACATCAGTCATCATCGTATAACAATTTTAAACGGAACAATATAACAGAACACATACACGCACCTACCATCTACGAATACATTGATTGATGTGAGTGTCTGACGTCAGAAATTTTTATACGTCACATAAATTTGTCGTTCAATGTGCATACAAACAATTCTAAAATTTACATAGGCAATGTTAGCATACAGGGTTAAAAAATCATAAGTATGTTAGAATAAATTTCAGAAATAGACCGAGATTTAAACTAGTCCAAAAGTTATATATAGTATTTATAAGAATCCAAAATCAGTTGATTCCACTATGGGATTGAATGATTTTGACGTTTGTGGTTCAACGTATATAGTACTTAATAATAGAAATATATCATAATGACATATAATAGAACAATATCATACGGACGGGATCTTTTAAAGTAAAATTCAACTAAGAAAATAAGCTTTAAATCTTAACGCTGTTGAAACATGAATTTTGTTATCACTTTTAAATTCGACAATCGTGCATTTATGTTTTAAATCAAATTTGATGTAACGTAACAAGATTTGGACATTACTATATATATATTATGGCACCTGACTCATGATGAATACTGTTTAATGACCATGACCACTATATCTTTTCTGCGCAGCAGTTATCGCTCTTTTGGTGATAGTATGTAGTTTCGAGTAAACAAAACAAGAAACAGAATTGAGAGCTATTCATGTTTATGAAAATACATACGTTACAGTACAGCCAAAAGAAGTTATAATGATGAGGTAAAAATATTGAACGCCGAGGAAAATCCTTAACGGAGAGTTCCTAATCAAATAGCAAAACCAAAAGCTCAAAATCATCGAACTTTTGGAACACAATTGTTATATTCCTGCCTTGGTACGGGCATTTTGGTATGTAGAAAATGGTGAATTAAACCTGGTTTTATAGCTTAAAAAAAACATTGACAAAACATCATTCTGAGAAAGCGTATACTATATGATGCAATTGTTGAATGGCTTCTATGAAAAGACAATGTATATATAATCATAAATTTAAGATAATTTCAAACCTGTGCCAGCCCGTCTTAACCAAATATAGCTGCTGTGACAACAATCTAGCAGGCTTGTTTGATAAAAATGCTCAAATAGTTTTATGGCGCTAGGGCCTGGACAGATTTTAGAAAACGGAAGCCAAGTTATGAGAAGATTCACATCTTTAAAGTTAACAAAATCTTACCCTTCTCCAACTAATAAAAAAAACATATGTCAAATAATATATATTATTCCGTACACATCCAACACCAAATAGATTTACTGTCAAAGACGATTTATGCATTTCCTTAACATAGAATCTATGTATTTGTTATGTGAATCAAATTCATATAAAACGATATGTTTATATAGCCGACCACATTGCATAATGATCATATTGTAAATTGATAGATATACAAATATAGATTTAGTTTGTCATGTTGTAGCTATTAACATATGATATAAAATTGAGAATGGAAATGGGGAATATGTCAAAGAGACAACAACCCGACAATAGAAAAAAACAACATCCGAAGGTCACCAACAGGTTTTCAATGTAGCGAGAAATCCCCGCACCCGGAGGCGTCCTTCAGCTGGCCCTTAAAAATAAATACTAGTTCAGTGATAATGAACGCCATACTAAATTTCCAAATTATTCACAAAAAACTTAAATAAAATAATACAAGACTAACAAAGGCCAGAGGCTCCGGACTTGGGATGTTATGATGGTATGATACTAAACCCTTAACCCCTTAACGGGACGGATTGTGCCTGATGTTCATATGATGAAATCATAATCTTTCAGTCAGTTTGCTTGAAGTCTGGAGCTGGCATGTCAGTTAACTGCTAGAAGTCTGTTGTTATCTAATATGTAGTATTGTTATTTTGTTTATTTTCTTTGTTTACATCTTTAAATAGAAATAATGTAATTTATGAACACCATTATGATTTTTATTATAACTTCCTTCACCGGAGGCCCACAAAAGAAACTACGGGTGTATATCCTGACAAGAAAACCCCGGAACGTTACAATATATATTATTTCCTAGACATTTGACAAATTGGAAGCTGAAATGCTCTCTTTTGTCGTAAAGTTTTGTTTTTAACCAAACCTCATTGTCAATTTCTAGATGAAAGTCAAGATATGAGACCGACTTAACTGTATCTGTAGTATCCTTTATCTCTAGCTCGATGGGATAGATGTGTTCCACATAGTCACCAAATTTTGAATTAATTTGAAACATCATCTTTATAGCGGAAAGTAGAGTTACACGATATTTATAACTTTTTATCTTTCTTCCTAAGAATTTCCTGCATGAAGTCAGCCTTATGAAAATAAAGAAACAAGTCGGCAAGTAGAGGGGCACAGTTTGTTCCTATTGGAATGACGTAAATCTGTTGAAAAACACGTCCTCCGAACGTAACAAATATGTTGTCAATCAATATAATATCAGTTTCATAGATTTTTTTGTTTGAATCAGAGTGATCCTTTACAAAGGACGATGTATCCCTCCTTAAAAACAACATACTTGTATCTACGTAGGCCATTCTTTTTAATGAAGCAAAGCAATATCAACTCTTTCAATTTGTCTCGTAGTTTAAAATGTGGAATACTTGTGTAAAATGTAGAAAACTTAAATGTTTTAATACTGTTACAAGATGAAAGAGAGTTAGATTGTATGTACTTCAAAAGATCTTTGGAATATTTAAATGTCCACATCTGATTCACGCCACCTCACGAATATGCAGTTTCACAACAACATTAAAGCCCGTCTTTGATGGCTGATAAATATGATGTTAATTATTTAGAAAGAGGTTTCGTTGAAAACCCAGCAATATACCATTGTATGTAAGGACACTTATGAAGTTTAAATATCGAAAACAGTGATGGAAGATCCAGTTCTTCATCTTTGGTTGAAATTCAAAAGGAACACAGAACAGATATATGCTTATCCAGGATCTCTCTGGTAAGTGTCGTGAGGGTATATGTTGAGTTTCCAAGTAAATTTTCAATACCTTTTTCGTTTATCAAACAGTTAATGTAATGAGTTTTACACACAAAAATGATGTAGGCATTATTTGCGGGGACAACAACATATTTGTTATGTAAAGATGGGTAAATTTGCTAAATATACTTACTGGCGGTGTGATGATTTGATTGAAGGTGTTGATTTCCCCTTGATATTTTTTATGTACGGCAAGACAGTTTATCTAAAGAATGTAGGTTTTCATATGGGCACAAATTCCACCCCTTCACCATGCTTAATGTTAAATTTGATTTAATACTGTTATGAATCATAGTTTATGACCAAACTCAGTAAAACCCCGTTTAAATTGAATTTAATATATAATTTTAACAACACTTATCGTTATCTTGATTATTTTTTTTTTTGCAAAATCAAGCTTTTTCTAAATATACTGCCGAAATTTATCAAAAGGAACTAAAAAAATATCAAGTTTAACGTCATTAAGTTCTGTCCTTTCCTTGATTTTGATATTTCAGTTTTATACGGGAAGATCCACACTTAATGTTACGAAAAAGTGACGACTTGTTGTTTTTTTCTTTTTCGGATGGTTATGTTCCTGAAGCACAGTTTTAGGGTGTTTATATAAGGTTAAAAATTCAACACTGTCATGATATCATTAAATATTGTTTTCAAAAGTAATAACGTTGTTTTATAATTAGTAAATTAAAAACTAAGTATTACTGTTATATACATACATATGCTTTTTCATGTCTCCTGTATCTTAACATTTCAAAAGGACATGTTTACTTTTGACTGTGTATGACGTCTTTTTCACTTAATCCATTGGATTTTGGATATGCAACGATTTATTTTTCAGTCTTAGATTTGAATTTGAATTTTAGTTGTCATTGGCTTTAGACAAGCTGTCAGTAACTGGTAATACACTGATATCAGTACTTAGTGTGTGTTTGTTGTTGAGATGTGCAAGTATCCGGTCACGTCCATATAGATATATTTATGATTTTATCCATCTGATGAGTTCAGCTTTTTAAACTGATTTTTATATATAAAATGAAAGATGGGGTATGATTGCCAACGAAACAACTCTCCACAAGTGACCAAATCACTTGATGAAGTTAGAAGGAGGGTTGGCATCTCGATAATATGTTTAATCCCGCAATATTCTATATGTATGTGCTGGTCCCCAGGCAGGAGCCTGTAATTCATGGAGGGTCGTTTCTTGCTGTGTTTCTTATTGTTTTTCGTAATTTTTTGTACATTTAAAAGGCCATTAGTAGCCTTGTTTGAATTGTTATATACATTTGTCATGTCGGGGCCTTTTATAGCTGACTATGGTGTATGGATGTTGCCCGTTGTTGAAGTCTTCGTGTTGACCTATAGTTTTTCATTTCTGTGTCAGTTAGACTCTTGTGAAGAGCTGTCTCATTGTGATACATACCACATCTTTTTTTATATTTTCATATAGTCCGTAAAATGTTAGAAATTGTTGACGTGTTATTATATTTAATGAGTATATATAATAGACTTATACATGTTACATATAATTGGCGTGTTTATTCATTCATCCTATTTATCAGACAGACTTATAGTACGGTGACCAGACCCAATATTTAAAAGAGGGACGAAAGACCCCAAAGGGACAGTCAAACTCGTAAATCTAAAACAAACTGACAACGCCATGGCTAAAAATGAAAAAGACAAACAGAAAAACAATAGTACACATGACACAACATAGACAACTAAAGAATAAACAACACGAACCCCACCAAAAACTAGGTGTGATCTCAGGTGCTCCGGAAGGGTAAGCAGATCCTGCTCCATATGCGGCACCCGTCGTGTTGCTTATGTGATTACAAATCCGGTAAATAGTCTAATTCGGTAGGTCAAATTCATGAAAGGGAAGGGGATTGTAGTTACGACGTAAGGAACATATCCGATATCATTTGTGAAACGGTTATTCCATAACGGTCAACCAACTCGTGATGGCGTCCGTAAAATTTACGAAGGGATGATTTCAACTTCACCATTTGGAACTCTTGGTTTAATAGCTTCCTTGTGAGCAGTAACCCTCTATCAAGAAAATCATGATAGGAAATGCAAGCACGGGAATATCGTATCAATTGGGAGATATATACCCCGTATGCAGGTGCTGCTGGAATGTTGCTACTTAGAAATGGAAAGTTCACAATTGGAAAGCTGAAATCATCTCTTTTGTCGTAAAGTTTTGTCTTCAACCGACCCTCATTGTCAATTTCTAGATGTAAGTCAAGATATGAAGCCGACTTAACTGTATCTGTAGTATCCTTTATCTCCAATTCGATGGGATAGATGCGATCCACAAAGTCACCAAATTTTGAATTGGTTAGTGAAAGAACGTCATTTATATAGCGGAAAGTAGAGTTAAAGGATATTGCCAACTTCTTATCTTTCTTCCTAAGAAGTTCCTGCATGAAGTCAGCCTCATAATAATAAAGAAACAAGTCAGCAAGTAGAGGGGCACAGTTTGTTCCCATTGGGATGCCGACAGTCTGTTGAAAAACACGTCCTCCGAACGTAACAAATATGTTGTCAATGAAGAAATCAAGCATCTTGATAATATCGGTTTCAGAGAATTTTTTGTTTGAATCAGAATGGTTCTTTACAAAGTATGATTTATCCCTCCCTAAGACAAGATACTTGTATCTACGTTGGCCATTCTTTTTTATGAAGCAAAGTAATACCAACTCTTTTAATTTGTCTTTTAGTTTGGAATGTGGAATACTTGTGTAAAGAGTAGTAAAGTCAAATGTTTTAATACTGTTACAAGATGAAAGAGAGTTAGATTGTATGTACTCTAAAAGATCTTTGGAATTTTTAAGTATCCACATCTGATTCACGCCACCTCTAGAATAGGCAGTTTCACAATAACTTTGAAGCCCGTCTTTGATTGCTGATAATATGGATGTTAATAATTTAGAAAGGGGTTTCGTGGAGCACTTGGAAGACCCAATAATATACCGTTGTTTGTAAGGACACTTGTGTAGTTTAGGTATCCAATACAGTGATGGAAGATCCAGTTCTTCATCTTTGGTTGAAATACCAAAGGAACAAAGAACAGACCTATGATTATCCAGGATTTCCTCTTTGGTAAGTGTGGTGAGGGTATATGTTGGGTTTCCAAGTGAATTGTCTATA
The DNA here is from genome assembly GCF_036588685.1 of Mytilus trossulus. NCBI lineage: Eukaryota > Metazoa > Mollusca > Bivalvia > Mytilida > Mytilidae > Mytilus > Mytilus trossulus. The sequence goes on along the minus strand of NC_086376.1, from coordinate 3,669,208 downwards.
CCTAATTCGTTTATCAAGCAATTAATGTAATGACTTTTACAGATAAAAACGATGTTATTTGGGGCTTTGTCTGCGGGGACAACAACATATTCATCATGGAGGTCAGATAGGTGTTTAGCAACATTTGGATCTTTGAAGATTGACGTAGCATGGGCATTGATGGACCCATTCAGTTATGTAATCGTCAATCATACTATATGGCTATATTATATATCATTCGATTCAGAAAAATGAGTACTTTTGGAATATCGATGTCGTCAAAGAGAAATGTGGTAACAGTTTTGCATAAATTAAGGTCAAAGATCAACATATTGTTTTTGTGTTAAATTTCAAATAAATTGACATTGAGTTATCTCGAAAATGTAAAAAAAGGAACTTATTACTTAGTAATTAATTAATTCTGAAATTTTGCGTTTTTCAAACACTTGTTCTAACCCCACCAAAAATTCGGGGTGATCTCAGGTGCTTCCGGGGGGGGGGGGGGGGGAGGGTAAAAACATATCCTGCTTCACATGTGGAACCCGTCGTGTCCTTATATTATTATAAATACAGTTGGGGAAAAGCAAGCACATAGTTTGTGAATGGTTAAAAATCCTCAACTATTGTTTACACTGCTAATGTTCCCCATCTGCACCTTCAACTCGCAGTCATGTGTCATCTGTTTGTAGTAGTGAACACACAGATCAGTCACACCCGTGTCAGAGATCCTTTTGATTATTCTGTCGCTCTTTCCTATTTCTGTTAACTTCATGTCAAAGTATAAGGCATTATTTATCATACGAGTATTGGCCCTTGTTGAGTGCTAACTAAGTTACAACAGTCATTTACAATTAACATTATTGTCTGAAATAACTTCTACAATTTCTGATTTACAAAAGTTCCGGCTAAGTGAAGCCCATTATCCCATTATAAGATAGAAGGAGATTTGTCATAGTTTTGAAGAAGAAAAAGTACCAAAGAAATTACGGAGAGCCTGTTGATTTTCTTTAAAAAAAATTCTTCCAGTCAGGAATCATTCTCCCTTCAATTATCTGATACAATTTGGTGGAAGCTGTAGTCTTTGTGCGGCTTTCCTTTTCAGCAGACAAATTTATTGAGTTTTTCATATCGTAGCGGTAAAAAAATGTTTGCTACTGTTTGCGCTAGAGGTAAGCATAGGGTCACATTTTTATAATAGTCAGCTGCAAGGTCACCAACGAATTTACTTTTTTGTAATCATCAGTACATTTTTAAATAGCAATAGGATACCACCTCTCATACTGGTGTAAGTTGTGAGTGATGGACCAAAGGGAGGTAGAGAAAGTGCAACAAGACATCAGAATCGAATTTGTTCACCAAATCATGAATTTCAACAAAAGACCCATACGCCTCAACATATTGCTGGCAGATTCCAACATAACGTCTTTCAACAGAACTTAGAAGCAACGTTTACTCTTTAGAGTAAAGGAAGTGATTCAGTAATTCTTCTCTTGCACACGATACACTTTTCAAAATTAAAACACATCTGTTGCCTTTTTTATATGATCACTTTTATCAAATTTCCTGTTACAAATATTCGAAAAAACTGAGGATTTTCCTATCCCAGGAATAGATTACCTTAGCTGTATTTGGCAAAACTTTTTGGAATTTTTGTCCTCCATGCTCTTCAACTTTTTATTTGTTTGGCTTTATAACTATTTTGATCTGAGCATCACTGATGATTCTTATGTAGACGACACGCGCGTCTGGCGTAGTGAATTATAATCCTTTGATAACTTTTAACTATACTAGGACCTAATCGTAAAGGACTTCATAATTCAAACATTTTTCATTTTCCAGATAACTACATGTCCAAATTCAGACTTGATAAAAATAATGCTTCTGAGATAAAGGATTTTGAAATTGTTGTTTGATATAGGTTTGAAATATCATATAATTAGGTCTTTCCACTTTTCTGTGGAAAGACCTTTTGTTTTTCTTCTGAATTTTTTTTTCTTCCGCCTTATTTTGTTTGTGTGATAAACATTTGTTTCGCAATATGTCGCTTTGATATTTGGTAAATGATATCGAACAGTTTATGCGCTTTTGAAATTTACCTTGCGTAACCGAATACTTTTCTTTGTAGGAGTTATCTCCCCCAAACACTGTTTTCCTTGTGTTCACAACTCCTTCGCAACCGTAAAAGATAACGACAAATTTATTTTACAAAACTGCTCGTTATATCCTTCACATGATTTGTCCTATTTTGACCGAAGCAATATGACCGCTCCATATGAGAGTTATTTCCCCTTATGCATCTGATATAAGTGATATGCATTTCTATCTTATAAACCATAAGTGATAGAGACCTAGGATCTTTTGATTTGAGGTCCTTGGTCCAAAAGAATGGAAATTAGGTCAAGGTCAAAGTTCAAGGTCATATTCTAATATTTGAATTTGGCTTATTTTCACTTATATCCGAAGACCGTATAAGATATCAAAAAATTATTTTTACTAAATTGTTAGTTGCGACATGTCATAACACATAAATTTTTATTGCAAAGGTACGTTGAACCATAAAGGGAGTTTTCTCCACTCTTGTAATTAAAAAGACGCGTTTGGTGATATAACTCATTAACCAAATATAATTAAGACCTATGGTCTTTTGATTTGAGGTCCTTAGTTCATGACCTTGGAATTGATCTCAAGGTCATAGCTTAATTTGACGTTCTAGAGTTGACCTTTGCTTTTATTGTATATGTATACGTGATAAAGCTATGAAACTTTTGGAAAAAGGTATCAAACCATTAAACCTTGAAAAAAACAACCGGCAGTGACCTTTTGTAAACCGGAAGTAGCTATTTTATGTACTTAATTAATATAAAAGTATATAGAACCAGATATTTTTGGAATCAGTGTCAAGTAAATATTCAAATATAATCGTAAGAAACATTTTTCAAACCGGAAGTAAGAAATGATCTCCCTTTTTAAAAAAAAAAATGTATGGAAACCATATATTTTTGGAATCAGCGTACTAGAAGCTAACATTTGACGATTGAAATGACATTTTAAACTTAGTTTCACAATTTTCATATCAAAATACATTGTTTTGATGGAAAGACCTTCAATTGTCTCTGAACAATTGGTTTTTAATTGTTGATTATTTTACATTTTGAGAAAAATAAATGATGAAAATGAATTGAAATGTACTCTATTAATTAAATGAAAAATACTCGTAATGTTCAATATTTACAAAAACTCTTCAATTACGGATTAATTTTGCTAAACTTTGTTTGAAATTGTTAAAATAAGGTGTAGCAACAATGTATGTCATAACAAAAGGCATATCACGAATGTACTTTAAGAATGTAGAACTAAAATCTTTTAAAAGTATTTTTTTCTTTAAAATAAGGGAACGAACTTCAAAGCCCATTTTACAAAAATTGCACCGTACGGTTTTTTGACAAGTCGAAAAGTGAAGTGTAACCTTTGAACTACCAATACTGTGATTTATAGCCGTATAGTCCGAATGACGATTAAACTCCTTAAATGAGCGACTTTCCTTACTTGGTAACCGTACTATTAGATATATTGTCTCTTCAATGTTAGATAATGTTCACGTGTTGTTTTTATTCAATCAGTATACCAGATAGATTAATATATATAGTCTGTTTAATGCTAGATATTGTTGACGTATATATGTATTTAATCCGTATATCAGATAGACTTATAACTACAGTCACTCTAACATTGAATATACATATATATATAACAGGATAGGACAGGAAGTTTTTAAAAAAAGTAATGTTTACCAGTTTTCCGAGATAAATCCATCACCATTGATGGAATATTTTGACTTTCAAAACATGTACGTGGAGAAACTTTTGATGTGTTGTTTTTCACTTACGGATTATGACCTTATGGGCTACATCCACATCATACTTCAGTGACGATGTATGTACTTTATTTTTGTTATTTTTATCTTTTTGTTAAGGCAACACATGATATGTTTAAACATTTTTCTGCGTATATGATATAATGAAATAGGATTGAAATGTTTAAAGTCCTAGCTGTGACTTCATTTACATCAACTGTTAGCATTACTCATTATTTTCAATATAAATTAAAATATTATACTAAATATAGATACATGCCGTCATAAAAGTGGGTGAATAGTCAAAATACATGTCCTGAATATGTGAAAAATAGTTCAGTTCAAAAATGTCGTGTTAAACGACATCTTACAGAGCAACACAATAATTACTCAGTCGAATATAATCTACAAGTTCAAATGATTTGTAAGTAAACAATACTGACTGTTCGCAACGGTAAGGCTTTCAAGAATGAAAATAAAAAGACCTTATAGGCGGTTTTAAAAAGAAAATTGAATGATGACAAAAAAATAAAGGTGCAACCCACCATTTTTTACTTACAATATCCTGTACAAAGTCTTTGTAGTGTTGTTGCAGATCGGCCTTTCTACTGTTTGTTTAATTTATTTTCCTCTTTATAGTTAATGTATTTCTCTCAATTATAGTTTGTATCACCGATATGCCTGTAAGGCAACAACCATTTCATTTTCTGGGGGAGGGGGGGGGGGGGGGGGGCGGGGTGGGGGCTATGTTTTTTTTTTTTTTTTAAGTTTGTTTCGAGTTTTTTGAGAAACAAATAATTTGTTTTTGATTCTGAGAAAAAAAAAATGTTTGTTTCACCCTCAGCTGCCACTATATGTAATGCTAAAAATGAAAGAAAGAAAAATTGTCCAGAAAAAAACAATACCCCCCCCCCCCCCCCGAAAATCAAATGGTTGCTGCCTAATACTGTCGCCTTTTTATTACTCTGAATATGCTTAATGTAAAGAGCCACAGGTAAATTAATATGACTGTGAATATAAAGTATCAAAACAGTAAGCAAAACATTGTGTTAAGTCCTCACAAAGAAGAATGTTATAGCGAAAATGGGAACAGACGAACGAGAATTAAAATGGTAGCCTCACAATAAATTAAATAAAACAGCTTGCATATAGCACTGTAAACAATGAGCTTAAAGCAGAAAAAAACATAAGGAATAAAAATGGCAAACACATATAAGGAATATACTTTTACCACCCGCAAAAAATGTTCATGTTTAAATAGCCAAATAAAAAAATCAGTTAGCGAGTAAAGATAGATATAAATATGTTCAGATTACTGGATACATACTGAGCTTATTTTAGTGCGATCTTTCTGTGTGTAAAACTATAATGACCTACAAATTGGTCATTTCGACAAGACAAAGATCATTGTCCAGGTGGTAAAAAACGGATTGCAACTTTTGGCCGGAACTGTAAGAATTTTCAAAACCGAGAATGGTAACATTTTATTGAACAAAACAAAACAAAAAGTACATTATAGCCAGATTTTTTTTCGAAACTGGGTGACTCGTGGGTGTTTTATATGTATCTTAGCGTTTGTTGCTTATATTAAAATATGCCCATGGGATCCTACTTGAGCCCCACCATTCACCCTTTGCGTGAAGGTATGGCGTAAAAGGGGGCATTGATATTGGGACACAGAATTTGGTTCTATCTTTATTCAAAAACTAATTATTTTTCTATGACTAAAAAGAAACTTGTTTTAAAATACAATTTTATTATTTTCAATATAAGATAAATGTTATACGAAATATAGATATAAACCGTCGTAAATAGTGAAACAGATTGCAGATTGCTCAAAATATATGTCCTTAATATGTGAAAAATAGTTTAGTTCAAAAAAAGTAATGTTAAACGACATCTAACAGAGCAAAACAAAAATTGCTCGATTGAATGTAATGTACAGAAAACGTCTTTCGAGCGTAGAAGCTTTTATAAAAAAAAACATCAGATAGAATTAATTTCTACAACGGAAAGTTATGCGATGCAAATAACGATAATTTATGAGATTTCATCATTCATATTACTTGCTTGATCACGATAATATCAGCACGCATATGTAACAAATTAAAAATTAATAAACAAGTGCATAAACCTTAAGCAGTTGTCCTCATAATAAGTTATGAATGTAAGATATAGAATAAATTTGTAAAATTTGACACGTCTTGAGTATAGAATTGGAACCTTATATCATGACTGTTCTGTCCGATCCCAGTTAGTTTAACCGATTACATCAAACATGCACTGAAAAAGCTCAAAGTTCTGTATTGTCTCTCAAAAGGTACAAACTACAAAAGATAAATAAAAGCAAAGTAATTTTTAAAACACATACGTAGTCAAAAATACAATTTTCAGTACAATGTCAAAAAATTGTTTACACAAATGGCGTTCCATACGAAATTTTATCTAAAAGGGGGACACTTTACAAGGCAAAAATTACAAATTTTAGAGGACGATACAGGTCAAATACTTACACTTACAGGGAATTGGATTACTATAAAATGTATTTAACTAGCTTAAATGCCCGAAAACTGATACAATTTAAGGTAATCAATATCGGATATTTGCAAAGGCTTTTCCGTAAAATTACTTCAAATCGTCACATAAACCATTATGGAACTAACGGTACATATCAATTTATACATAATAATACAAAAATAGCATAACTTACACTGTGGTTGACAATAATACGACCAAAATAGATCCAAAGTTCTGAAGCGAGCATACACGAGTTTTGTTGATAAATGGAGATAATAACATACGAATTATCTATGGAAAGGATGTAAAAACGCTCCAGAACAATGGCTTTGTTTGCCAAAATTAAAGAAATTCAAAATAATATTGAATATAACCTTCGATTTAAGAAACCCTAACTGTTGTAACAATGGAATTGTGTGTGGTATAGAGGTGTTGGTGAAGGTTTTCACCTTCGGTATCACCAGCCTAGTAGTCCCCTTTAGTTGATATGATCTTAGTTATAAATTTACTATAAAAAAACTTTTTTTTTAATTCTCAGGTTTGTCTAACCTCTGGATAAAAAAAACTTAGACAAAAAAAAAAGGTTTCAGAATAAATCCCAATTAACACTAGCAAACAATGCTCTGTAACTTCGCATTGAGTAAACGCATTATATTTGTTTTTAAAGGGCTAATTTTCAATGAATTTATTTTTCACCATGACTTGAGATAACTATACCTAGCTAGCTAGCTCCTTATTTGAAAGATCAGTCTGTTCCAATAATTTCTTATACCTATACCAAATCAATTGCAACTAAAATTGTCAATTACAAACACGTTTTGCAGGATCTCAATATTGACGACTTCAAGTCTAAATCTCCTGAGTGCATCTGTACTAGTTCCCAGTACACAAATAATACTGCTGGCCCCATTATTACCGGAGGCCTCACCATTGTCATTAACACTTCCCTACAAAATTAGTTTATCGAAGATCATAAATCCAACAATTGAAAATACAACTTCAGAATACTGATGAATTCAGTCGAAGATTATGCCAGGCAATGGGTTTAACGCGAGAAAGAAGACGTAGATACCCTTTCCAAATTGATGGAGGCTGTGCGGTCGTTAATTAAAATCCGAATTAAGAAACGTAACGGGTCTCTTAATACCCACGCTACTTAAATTTTTAAAGACCCAAATGTTGCAAAAAAATTTCAATGACAAATATGTTGTTGTCCCCGCAGATAAAGTCCCAAACAATGTCGTGTGTATGTGTAAATATCATTACATTAACTGCTTGATAAATAAATTAGGTTTTGAAGATTCACTTGGAAACTCAAGATATACCCTCACGACACTTACCAAAGAGTGAATCCTGGATAATCATAGGTATTTTATATATTCCTTTGGAATTTCAACCAAAGATGAAGAACTGGATCTTCCATAACTGTATTGGATACCTAAACTACATAAATGTCCTTACAAACAACGGTATATTGCTGGGTTTTCTAAGTGCTCCACGAAACCTCACTCTACAATATTAACATCTTTTTCTATCAGCAATCAGAATAGGCCTCCAAACTGCCTTTTCTAAAGGTGGCGTGAATCAGATGTGGATACTAAAATTTCCAGAGATTTTTCAGAGTGCAAACAATCTACGACTCAAGGTGCTTGATTTCTTGATTGACACATATTTGTAACGTTAAGAGTACGTATTTTTTAACAGACTGCTGGAATTCCAATGGGAAACAATTGTGTCCCTTTTCTTGCAGATTTTTTTCTTTATTATAATGAGGCTGACCTCCTACAGGGACTTCTTATAAAGAGGGTTAAGAAGTTATCAATATCCTTTAACTTTACGTTTCGCTATATAGATGATATTCTCTCACCAAATACTACATCATTTGGTGACAGTGTTGTCCGAATCTATCCCATCGAACCAGAGATAAAGAATACTACAGATGCAGCTATTTCTGCCTCATATGTTGACCGACATCTAGAAATTAACAATGATGGTCGGTTGAAAAGAAAACTTTACGACAAAGAGCTTTCCAATTAAAAACTTTCCATTTCTATGTAGTGACAAACCTGCATACGGAGTATATATCTCCCAATTGAAACCATAAGGTCAGGCGTGTATTTCCTATCATGATTTCCTTAATAGAAGATCACTTCTGTCCAGGTAGCTAGAGTTCCAAATGGTTAAGTTGAAATTTTCCCTTCGTAAATTTTTCGGACGCCATCACGAGTTGCTTGACCGTTCAGTGATTTTACTTTTAATGGAATAACAATTCCAAAGATGCTATCGGATATGATTATAACTTCGTTTTACAATCCCCTTCTCTTTTAACGAATGTCAGTCTATTTAAGAAGCGTATCGATAAAAAAATTTCTTATATCACATAGCGATATTGTCTAATATCAATTGTAAATATGCAGACATTCCATGCGGAAAATGTTGTTTTGGACAACGAAAAATTAAGAAAATACTAACTATAAAAATTATCGTTCAAATATAAACAACAATCGAGTCTAAATATACATTCAGAAGTTAGTTAGAAGCTAAAGTGTATGTCCGTATAAAATTTCAAGTGCTGTGTTTTTCTTATATACACGCATACACACATTCTAATAGTTCTTATATCAATGCGATATTGTTAAAATATCATAGCAGTGTTTTTGTTATATCAATATTCACTGTGCTCAAACGGCCGTGGGTAACTTAAGTTACCCACAGCCCAAATTAGAGCAGCCTGGCTTCGGTTAGGAAGTTTGCTCCTATATAATTACAATACCATGAATACAAAAGAAATGTTCGGTAATTAAAAAGTGAAATAAATCTTTTAGGGAAACTCTGCAATGTAAAACGTGGCTTGTTACTTCAAAATAAACGATTACAGCACGATTTGCCAAATCACTGATGATGTCCGTAACTCCAAAACAACTTGTCCGTAACTTTTTTCCTTATACCAATAAGGATGTCCGTAACTTCAGCATGATGTCAGTAACTTTCAAAAAATCTTTATTCATGGATGTAATTATTTAAAAAAAGAAATGATTAATGACAAAAATACCGAACTCCTAGGAATATTCAAACTGGAAGTTCTTTATCATGTTTATGGAATGGTAAAGCCAAAAGTTCAATTTAACACTCCAAATGAATGGAAAACAACGGTCATATTCCTGCCTTGGTACAGACATTAAAAAGTAAAATTACAAAAATACTGAACTCTGAAGAAAATTCAAAAAAGAAAGTCCCTTATCAAATGGAAAAATCCAAAGCTCAACCAAATGGATAACAACTGCTATTTTTCTGATGGTACAGGTATTTTTTTATGTAGAAAATTGTACGGCAAAATTAATGTATCTTACATTCTACTGTCTCTATAAATAGATTGTTAACTGCTTAAGTTTTAGATGATAAATCATGATATGCAGGTTATAAATCTCACCATTTCTATCTATAGAAATAACATTAATAGTGAACATATGAAAATCACCGTAAGAGAACAAGTTCGGAGGTCAATCCTTAGCAGAAATACATAGATGAATCAGCCCAAACCTCTAAAGAAGATATGTATGATTTGATACCCTATCTTATTGAATCCCTGAGGTCAATGAAACTTTTAGAATATTTTAAATCTACCTTTATTGCTATAATATTAAACTGACCCCTGATCAACAATATAGCCTTCCATCTTCTTCGTAGATATTGGCATTTTTTTTTCTCACAATCAGCAACGTCCATTTAAAGGAAAGGATATCAATTTTTTTCCGCGGCTACACAGGCCAAGGACTCATCAATGAACAATCTATTAAGCTAGAGGAATGTTAGATTAATTTCGCCGTACCGTCAGGTCCCGTTTTATCCCGGGAACAATTTTTTTAAAATTTAACGGAAAATCAGTGACACTCTGGTTTGATGTTTTCTCTTGTTTAGTTTGAAGCATATCGTTATTGTATAAATCTATGTAATAATTAAGGGGTTTGATAGTGTTTATTGTCCTTTAAGTGTTGAAATTGTTAATCTTACAATTTTGAAAAAAAAGTTACCCACATCCAAAAATAAAGTTACGGACACTCTGATTATTTTTGACTTATAAGTTACGGACATCTTATGCACGTTTTAAATATTGGCCCTGCGCTAAAGTGAAGTCAAAATTAAAAAAATTGTAGTGATGGTAAGTGATTTCTTTATTAAAAAATCCTATCAATATTCAAATAGATCATGAAAAACGCTGCCAAAAGTAGATTTCGTATCAACTATCATCCTAACAAATTTAGAGTCCGCCATATTGGGCTGTGGTTAACTTAAGTTACCCACGGCCGTTTAAGCACAGTGAATAATAGTACTTATTAGTATTAATATTACACTGTTTTACCCATATTTAGACAATTTAACCTTTAATATAGATATAGGAAGATGTGGTGTGAGTGCCAATGAGACAACTATCAAATCCAAATAACAGTTTAAAAAAAATTAACCATTACAGGTCAATGTACGGCCTTCAACACGGAGCATTTGCTATGTCTGTTTTGCTTACGCATCGTTGTAAATATGACTTAATTTGATGAGACTGCCATACACGTGAGAGGTTAAGCGCTATAAAACCGATTCAATCCACCATTTTCAAAATTTGAAAATGCCAGTACTGAGTCAGAAATATGACAGTTGTTTATCATTCGTCTGGTGTGTTTTATCGTTTGATTTTACAATTTGATAAGGGACTTTCTGTTTTGAATTTTCCTCGGAGTTCAGTTTTTTTTTAATTTTACTTCTTAGTACTATTGTATGTAGATAAGCAGATTTAAGAACATTGCTTAAGTTCAAATTGTTTTTGGTAACATCTTACAAATTTCTTAATAAGTTTTTGAAGCAAAACTAATCAAATAAGGGTTTAATAAACAATGCCGTAATCAAATATCTAAGTATCAAAATGATTGTTCACATAAATAACATAGCAAATTTCATAATGAACGCACCGAAATAATATATATCCGATATGCTCGCAATGCACGCATGAAAGACTTTCTTTATTGATAACAATGAAACTAACTTGTGACAAAGATGAATCATACTATCCTCGTTGAGATTGATCGACAAAATCTAACCTGTACTTTTGAATCTTCTTTTTTATACAAATTAGACCGTTGGTTTTACTGTTTGAATGGTTTAACACTAGTAATGTTTTGTTCCTCTATAGCGTGGTGTTCGCTGTAAGCAAAGGCTCCGTGTTCAAGACCCTACTTTGATCTATAAAAGTAAACTTTTAACAAATTATTAATTTGATGGAAAGTTGTCTCATTCGAACTCATGTACCATCTTTTTATAAATATAAATCTTTACAATAGCCCCCTATAAATAACTGCTTTTCAGTCCTCAAACTGATCTATCTAAATTTACAGATAGAGAAAATATATGTATACACATTTCTAACGTCAAAAGACATTTAACTGTTTACAAAATTTATTTTGTTTGAAATACTACGGCTTTTCTACCTCAGGCATAGATAACCTTAGCTGGATTTGGCAACACGTTTAGGAATATTGGTCCTCTATGCTCTTTAACTTCGTACTTTACTTGGTTTTCTTATTTGTTAAGGATTCGAGCGTCCATTGATGAGTATTTTGTAGACGAAACGCGCGTTTGGCGTATATAAAAAATTTAGTCCTGGTATCTATAATCAGTTTATTCACATCTTATATATTTGTGTTAAAAACATTTTTTTAGTACTCATTGAAGAAATGAATTTATAACAAGCAATACGGATTGTTATTTTGCACTAAAAAATGTTCGCGTATTTATACGATCGGCTACTAGTCAAAAACAAAAGCCAAATCTCTATGGCAACAACACATCGGAATGCCCTCATGGTCATCGCGATGTAAAAGAGCGTCCACGCGGCGAGCTGATTATGTGTTAATAGAAATATCGATTTACCAACGGGAAAAGTCTTCGATATCCAAAAAGAACTGTTTTCCTTCTAAATGTTTGTTTTTGTATGTTAATAATATATACATTTTCTGTTTGACAAGATGTTTTATTTTTCCTCTGAGTTCAGTATTTTTGTGATTTTACTTTTTGGTATCTTCAAAGCTCGGGACATCAGTATTTGCTCATTTTAATTTGTTTGGATTAATCATCTTACCATTTGACTATTTATTGTAATTTGTTTATTGTAATTTTGAGCTGTATTGGATTGGATTGTTTGAATGAATGTTTCTTTTAAGTAATGATATATTTTGTCTATTTCGATATTACCAAGGTGGATAGGATATAGCAGTGTGACCAGTATAATAGAATCTTATAGTTCGATAGACGTATTTGCAACCGCATTTAGATTCCGCCATTGCATCATCACTTCAAATAGAATTATAAAAAAAGAAGATGTGGTATGATTGTAAATGAAACAACTGTACACAAGAGACCAAAATAACAAAGACAATAACAAATATAGGTCACCGTACGGCCTTCAACAATCAGCAAAGTCCATACCGCATAGTAAGCTATAAAAGGCCCCGATAAGACCATGACTAACAATTCAGACGAGAAAATTATAAGCCTTATTTATATCAAAAAAGAACTAAATACAAATATGTAACACACAAACAAACAACAACAACTGAATTACAGTCGTCTGCATCTCAATTGCTGTGAATTCCAATGAATTTGCTGCATGATATTTATAGAATGTGTACATCTACAAATGATAAATCGTGCATTTATGTTTCATCATTTCATCAATTCAATTGTATCGTTTAAATACACCTTGCTTGTTATTACATAAAATTATTCATGGAAACTATACACCAGACGTATGTCGTGTTATATGTCAAACTGTTTTAAGAAAAGAATTATTACTTTATACCGAGAAATCTGCCTCTCTTCATACAAATGCTAACATTCGTCTGAAATTTCCCACAATCACATAAGCAACACGACGGGTGCCGCATGTGGAGCAGGATCTGCTTACCCTTCCGGAACACCTGAGATCACCCCTAGTTTTTGGTGGGGTTCGTGTTGTTTATTCTTTAGTTTTCTATGTTGTGTCATGTGTACTATTGTTTTTCTGTTTGTCCTTTTCATTTTTGGCCATGGCGTTGTCAGTTTGTTTTAGATTTACGAGTTTGACTGTCCCTTTGGTATCTTTGGTCCCTCTTTTGTTGATATGAGACCATATCGCTCGTTGATATAAGAAAAGTTTTTATCGAATCGCTTCTTCCATAGACTGAATGTGACCTACCGAATTAGACTATTTACCGAATTTGTAATAACATAAGCATAACCCTTTCCGAGCACTTGAGATCACCCCTCGTTTTTGGTGGGGTTCGTGTTGTTTAGTATTTAGTTTTCTATGTTGTGTCTTCTGAACTATTATCTGTCTGTTTGTCTTTTTAGTTTTAGCCATGGCGTCGTCAGTGTTTATGTTATATCTATGAGTTTGACTCTCCCTCTGGTATCTTCCGTCCCTCGTTCTAAGCTATAAAGGCAACAGTAGTATACCGCTGTTCAAAACTCATAAATCCATGGACAAAAAAACAAAATCGGGGCAACAAACAACACCGAGGGAAACGCATTAAATTTAAGAGGAGAGAACAACGACACAACACCGAAACGGACCAAGCATTAGACAAAACACCACGAGAATAGCAAATATAACATGGAAAACCAAATACATGAATTTGGGATAGATAAGTACCGTGCCACGTCTCATCTCAATATCTCAAAAATAAAAGAAAACACAAACGACTCAACGTTAAAATGCAACACAACGAAACGAACAATAATATAACAATGGCCATCTTCCTGACTTGGTACAGGACACTTTTAAAGGGGAATAAAAGTGGTGGGTTGAACCTGGTTTTGTGGCATGCCAAACCTCGCACTTGAATGGCAAAGTAAAATATAACATTGAAATGACGACATAATATTACAGGACTACAATACAAATAAATAGGAGAACATATATATTAGACAAAGAAAAACATGATTTATAGATAACAAAAAGCATCAGGTTTGAAATTCTATACGCCAAAAACGCGCCTTGTCCACACAAGACTCACTAGTGACGCCCAGATATAAAAGATCGAAAGTGAAAAAAAGTACAAAGTTGTACAGCACTGAAGATCAAGAGTTGAAAAGGTTTCGCCAAATACGGCATTGTTGTTATGCTTGGGATAATACCATTCTATATATGAACATTGACAAAAGTCTTTTATCTGATACATGTACACAATATGCAGTTTACCTCAACATTGGAGATTTCACATTTGTATAACGTATCGCTGAGCATGTTTCCAAATTATAAATGCAGAAAGAACTGTCATACCTGCATTTTGTTTATAGAAATGTTCCAAGACAACTCATTCCTTTTTTTTTTAATTTGAGCATGTAAATGAAATATTTAAAGGAGAAATACCGAAAGTTGACAAAATGTTACAAAAAAGAAAGTCACTAATTTAATATGATTAAAAGATTAATTGTTTGAACATTTAAGTGAAAGTTCATGAAAAGAATTTTCGTTTTATATCTATATATAATTTTTTTTACAGTTTAGAACATTGTTCAGTAGCATTAATAAATGAAGATTTGTCGGATTTAAATCATGCAGAGAGCATATTTCTAAGAACATTGAAGTCATTTCTTTACATTCCCCAAGCCACTTTGACAATTTTTTTCTTAACATATTTTTTATCCTTATTGATTTGTTTAAAATACATTTTTAACAGAATTGCTTTGTGTACTGAAAATCAAGAAAATACAGAATAACTTACTAACTGCTTAATCGATTTGCAACAAGATAAATGTTTTCGTCCCATTTCACATAATGAAACAAGGAATGAATTAGATATAAAACACGAGAAAAGTCGTGTATGCCTTGCATATTATTTATACAAAAGGAATGTTTTAAATAACTGCTTTATTTTAAAACGATGCATCACAACAAAACTTGTTTAATGAAGAAATAAAATGCACACACTTTCGTAATATCGTTGGACCTCTACGCCCCTTCTAGGCGACACTCCACCCACCCATCCCGATCCCCTATCCCCAATTTCTCGTCCATAATACAAAGATCAAATGATGGTCAGCTACGTCTGGTTGTCATGTCGGATGTAAGTAATAAATAATTGACATGATTCAACCGTAAAAATCTCATCGGCACATTATAGGGGAATATATGCGATCAAAGTGAATAGACCTGGGTGCTTGAAACTATATGACTTCAACCCCTGAGATCAAACTCATAGATCGAAAATAAACTGACAACGCAATGACTAAAAATTAAAAGGACAAATACGAAAATAATACATATCAATACCCAGCATAGCGCACTAAATATTAACCAAAACAAAAACATGAGGCTGATCTCAGGTGTTCCGGAAATGTAAGCAGATCCAGCTCCACAAGTGGCACACGTCGTGGTGCTCATGTTATTACAAACTAGATAAATAGTCTTATTCGGTATGTCATATTCGTGCAAAGGAAGGGAATTGTAGTTACGACATACGGTTGGAATCATCAATTGTTGTTCTGTCGACCATTTCACGGTCGAAAAAAAAAGAAATAAACTGAAAGTTCAAACATTGCTTATCTATTGGCGTATGGTACGTTTCCAACAGACACATTAGTAAGTAATTAAAAAAAAATATTTGGCACAATTTTAACGATAACACTGGATTTACAAAAAGGAAAAGAGTTTTAAATAGAAGGATTTCATAATAGAAAAAGGTATATGATCGACACTAAACATGTCTTGCTTCTAATAAAATATCTAAAACCAGTATGATAGTGATATCCATTTTATCAGCAATCAAAGACGGGCTTCAAAGTTATTGTGAAACTGCCTATTCTAGAGGTGGCGTGAATCAGATGTGGATACTTAAAAAATCCAAAGATCTTTTAGAGTACATACAATCTAACTCTCTTTCATCTTGTAACAGTATTAAAACATTTGACTGTTCTACTCTTTACACAAGTATTCCACATTCCAAACTAAAAGACAAATTAAAAGAGTTGGTATTACTTTGCTTCATAAAAAAGAATGGCCAACGTAGATACAAGTATCTTGTCTTAGGGAGGGATAAATCCTACTTTGTAAAGAAACATTCTGATTCAAATAAAAAATTCTCTGAAACCGATATTATCAAGATGCTTGATTTCTTGATTGACAATACATTTGTTACGTTCGGAGGACGTGTTTTTCAACAGACTGTCGGCATCCCAATGGGAAAAAACTGTGCCCCTCTACTTGCTGACTTGTTTCTTTATTATTATGAGGCTGACTTCATGCAGGAACTTCTTAGGAAGAAAGATAAGAAGTTAGCAATATCCTTTAACTCTACTTTCCGCTATATAGATGACGTTCTTTCACTAAACAATTCAAAACTTGGTGACTATGTGGATCGCATCTATCCCATCGAATTGGAGATAAAGCATACTACAGATACAGTTAAGTCGGCTTCATATCTTGACTTACATCTAGAAATTGACAATGAGGGTCGGTTGAAGACAAATCTTTACGACAAAAGAGGTGATTTCAGCTTTCCAATTGTGAAATTTCCATTTCTAAGTAGCAACATTCCAGCAGCGCCTGCATACGGGGTATATATCTCCCAATTGATACGATATTCACGTGCTTGCATTTCCTATCATGATTTTTTTGATAGAGGGTTACTGCTCACAAGGGAGCTACTAAACCAAAAGTTCCAAATGGTGAAGTTGAAATCATCCCTTCGTAAATTTTACGGACGCCATCACGAGTTGGTTGACCGTTATGGAATAACCATTTCACAAATGATATCGGATATGTTCCTTACGTCGTAACTACAATAACCTTCCCTTTCATGAATTTGACCTACCGAATTAGACTTTTTACCGGATTTGTAATCACATAAGCAACACGACGGGTGCCGCATGTGGAGCAGGATCTGCTTACCCTTCCGGAGCACCTGAGATCACCCCTAGTTTTTGGTGGGGTTCGTGTGTTTATTCTTTAGTTTCCTATGTTGTGTCATGTGAACTTTTGTTTTTTGTTTGTCTTTTTCATTTTTAGCCATGGCGTTGTCAGTTTGTTTTAGATTTACGAGTTTGACTGTCCCTTTGGTATCTTTGGTCCTTCTTTTATATAACAACACAACATAAAAGCAGACTAAATTTAGTTTTAAAATGTTTATATAAAAATAAGAGGACATTGTTATATTGCTAATTAGACATCAATGAAACCATATACCATAAGATGAAGAAGTAGGCAAACTTGTGTCACCTTACATCCTTTAACGATAGGTTTTTTTAACAAAGGTTTTCGTTTCACCTAACAACTGTAGCACAATGATGACTGTTGTAACAATATTTGGACTATTTTACCGATTATATCTGTTTTATTCACGCACCGTTGTGAAAATGAAGTAATTTGATGCGACTGTCATAAAAGTGAGAGGTTTAGCGCTATAAACAAGGTTTAATCGACCATTTTACCAATTCAAAAATGCCTGTACAATAAAATAAAATAAAAATAAAAATAAAAATAAAATGAAATAAAATAAAATAAAAGAAATATCACAGTTGTTGTCCTTTCGTTTAATGTGTTTTATCCTTTGATTTTGCCGTTTGATTTGGCACTTTCTGTATTGAATTTTCCTCGGAGTTCCGTAGATTTGTGATGTTACTTTCAACAACATCAATTAAGAAAAGCTAATGCTATTTATGATTTAACTTGCAACCGTTTTTATGTCATTCCCATAATATCTTCTTGACTCTGGCTTAACCTTTGTTATTTGCTCAAATTGAAAGGAGGTTTGCTAATGTGCGGCTTAAATTTATAACGATGATGTAAGTAAAGCATAATCAAGCAGTGTGCACTAACATGTCGTATCTATAAATATTGTTGAATCCTTTCATGATACTCCGATAACTTAAGTATTTTATAAACTATATAATATATAGAGAATAATACATGGCAAAATCCGTATCATATGTCGTATCATCCCGAGACATCAATATCAGCCCAAGGGCCTTTAGGCCCGAGGGATGATATTGGTCGAGGGTGATACGGCATGTGATACGGATTTTGCCATGTATTATACGCTTTATCATATATTTCAACAGAAGAGTATTATATAATATGAACTGTTTTCTGATCCATAGCACTGGGTTACTTTCAGTTTGCTTTTGTCTTGTTTCAAAGCAAACAACTGTACAATTATTTATACGAAGCACCTGGGTTACCTTACAATCTGTTGTTTAAAACATATTTTGTGTATTATTGTATTTATTTGAGTGTTTTGTATTTTTTATAGTTGCATTTAGTGTGCCAAAAAATATGTTGTGAAAACTTGATGTTAGTGACGTCACATACAATATGAAAACTTGACGTTCGTGATGTTACATACAGAACCGAACAATGACGTCATTAAAAAAATTGACCTATTTTGAGGAAATTTTTTCTTAAGCAAAAAAATAAGACTATTAAAAAAAAAAAAAAAAAAAAAAAGGTATGCGATACGTGTTTTACCATGCGATACGGGGTATCCGATACGAGTTTAGCTATGCGATACGGGGTATGCGATACAGGGTAGGTGATACAGACTGGAAAAAAGAACCTTTATTAGATATACAAAATAGCTGTATTTTGTACTAAATATATGATAAACCCATATACAAAACTACAGTAACTGCAGGACACAAAGTGATACCATAAAGAAAATACACAAATAAGAGGTCATAAAGTAAAAGCATAAATAAATGTATATATAATAAAAGGTTCTACACGCTGTAATACTGCATACACAAAGGGCCGATTAATACTAACGTGTGAGATCAACCAGCGCTAGAACACGAAAAGGTACAAAATTGGATTACTATCACCATTTAGCTGAAATACATTGTATATCACATGCAAAGTTATACTGAACTATAGCAGCTAAACGTCATCAACATTGGATTAACTTGTTTTTTAGGAAATGTCCCGAAATTAGTTCAGGGTTCAAAAACAACAGAAAAAAATGGTATAATATTGTTATTAATCACAAACTCACATCAAACAATAACAACATTTTTCTAGCAACATATGAAATTTTATAATAATATGTTTAACTATGACATTTCATAAAAAAACAAGTGATTTCTAATTTGCCTCGAATTCACGGATTATGTGTTGTTCTTAATAATGTTACCTTCATTGCTTAATGGAACGAATTATATACGATCACACGTAGTAAGTCATTTTCATTTGTATTTCAAACTTCTATTTTACTTATTTTTCAAGGAGTAGGACGTCATTGATCACATGTCACTAGTTAATGATATAAAGAAACTAAAAGGTAAGGAAGTGATCAGAGCAAAGCATACCTGTCTGTGTAATATCACTGTGGCCATGGTCTCATCCGTCCTCCAATGGAGTATTTTCATATCGATATTCTCGTCCATTTGCTGTCTAAGACGAGATTATTTTATATCAGCTGAGGAACATTGGTGGGACTATGCACCGAGCAAACAGAATCTTATAACTAACGTCACAACGTATGTATAAAACCTAGTTAGCCTGGTAAGCTTTATTTAATTATATTTTAAAACTGTGCATGGTCTTTTTTATTCAATGTTAAACAAACTATGTCTGTCGTGTCTTCTTTATAGACTTTTTAAAATTATATATTTCACAGTATGAGCGAGCATTCTTTTTTTTTCATTTAAAAGGATGTTGTGGCTTCGAAAACGTTTCAAAACCCCTAATGTAGGAGTTGAACTATTGTAAATTGGACCGGACAAAAAACTGATATCTGTTCTAGTATTTCTCCATTCAGAAACTGTTTGTTTTTTATTTCGATTCAGTGATTCAGTGATTTGACGTGATGATGCGATACACCATCTATTTTAGTTGACAGTGTATAACCGGCGTGTGTCTCGCATGTTGTCCGTTGTCCGTAAAAAACTTATTATGACTAGGGAGTATACTTTAATGTGTTCAAAGATGTTGTTTTAAAAAACAATTATCAATACGTAAACTCGATTTACTGTAGCATACATTTATTTAAGTCATTTGTTTGTAATATATATATATATTTATTATTTTCATATCATTCTCAAATCTCATTCTACAAATAAAGATGTACAAACAACAACATACTTAAAATATACGGTTATTAAAGTCAGATTAAGTTATAATAAAAACGATAATTTTTCCTTGCGATTTTCCATGGTTAATTAAGTGTGTTTTATAAACTGATCTTCCCGTCTTAATAATGATTTTGAAATGTTTCACCCCGACAAGATTGTAACAGTAGCAGTAAGGAATGAATAAATGTAAAAATATTAAACTACACGCTTATTTCGTCTTCCAATATAAACAAATAAATGATTTTTATATTTTTGGTTGACTGCTTTTAGAATAAATCTGACAAGGAAACTTCACCGTCTAAAAAAGTTGATCATCAACAAAAGGAAATGAAAACTCATCTCTTTTATCACACATTTGTTTATTTAAAGGCTTCCGGTTAAAATATAAATATCAAATCCCAAAAAAGGCAGTGTTCATTGTTAGAATTAGTTTTATCTACAGTCAGTTAGACAGGATAAATATCTTTAGTATACATATTGGAGTCGTCATTATATTAAGAGTATTCTGTTTCACTTTCGATGTTTACTATACGTTTTCATAATTAACCGAAAAAAATCAATCTGGGCTTTTTTCTTGAATCACCGTTTTTATTGAACTTCGTAAAGGCGTTTAATTTCTGTGACACTGTCCGCTCCAGTATTTCAACACATGTTAAATGCAAGACATATATTATATTTTCTAAGGAAATCAAGATATTCCACTGTGAATTTATCAAACAGTACACTTTCTGTAAAAACTACTGTATCCCATCTGGTGGAAATATAACCTACAATACTCACACACAAGCTGTTAGTTTTACAATTTGCCGAGGTTGTGATTAAATCACATGGTTATACTAGCTGAGTCAGTCTCAGCACAGAGAGCCAATATATTATCTAAATATCTATAAGCATTATTAAAATTTTAATTCAGATATTCTTAAAATTGGTCTTTGCTAATCTCAGTCATAAATTGTTATTCGTTAATATACCGAAACAGGTCTTCAATAATTGGTGCACAGTAAGTCCCATGAGAATTCCCAAAACTTAAGACGGAATCTCCGTAGCGAACAAAATATTATGTTTAGTAGAAATTCAAGGGCAGTTAAAGTATTAAAGCAGATCAAATTGACATAGTTCTTTTGTTTGATTTTACTATAAAAAATACCTTAAAACGTGTTTGAACATATATACAATTGTTCAGGCAATAATATTGATTACTGTGAATCATACAAATACTTAGGTGTCTCGATGGACGAGTACTTGACTTTTAAAAAACATGTAACGGAGTTATCAAAAGCGGCTAGTCGTGCCCTTGGAGCTTTAATGACAAAGGCGTCTATGTTAGGTGGAATGACATATAAGGTTTACACTAAACTGTATACATCAATGGTAGAGCCAGTTCTTCTCTATGGTAGTGGTATTTGGGGCACTAAAGCGTTTAGTGCAATATCGACAATTCAGAACCGGGCCTGTAAATTCTGTTTGTCCGTAGGAAAATAAACGTCTAATTTAGCATCACGCGGCGATATGGGCTGGACGTCGTGCTTTTCAAAACAGTGAATTAACTACTGTAGGCTTTTGTGTAGACTTTTACGCTCTGATCAACATAGAAACTGTAATAAAATACTTAAATGGACTTCAAGGTATAGAAAGGGTCGGGCTTTCCATGAGCACAAAACTGTTGATTTGCTAAATGTGAGAGATCTTGTGTACGATTTATCTGTATCTACAAAAACTGTAATGCTTACAATTAGCGAAAAAATAACTGTATTAGATAACACTGAATGGAACGAAGAAGTCTTTAATGATCGACATAACTCAAAGAACGGAAACAAATTACGAACTTATAGGCAATACAAACAAAGTGTGAAAACCGAACAATATGTCCGTTTGAACATTTTCAAAACTGAGCGACGTACAATGGCTCTGTTTCGCTCTGGTTCACTTCCACTTGCGTGTGAGACGGGAAGATACTCCAGGCCGCCTACACCCATTGAAGACCGAATATGTGTGCTTTGCGAAACCAACAGCATAGTAACAGAAAAACATTTCCTAATGGAATGCTCATTATATGACGATCTTCGATACAATTTGTTTAATGAATGCTCAAAACTTATTGAAAACTTTCAAGATTTTAATGCAAACAGAAAATTTATTGAAATTATGAATTGAACCAATATCCAGTATTATTTTTGCAAATATTTACATAAATTTTTTTTACGTAGAAAACTATTTTCACAGTAATATTTTTCATTAATCAATTTTTAATGCATTTATTTATAAGATTTTTACCCAATTTTATAGTACTTCATATTTCATATTTAATACATATCTTTTTTTAAACTAAGAATTATTTATATTTTAAGCTACTTGTTCCATTTAGATAAAACTTTTATATGATTACTTACAAGTTTAAATAGTATATTTTTGTGTATATTTTGGTTTTAAGGATCAGTGTCTCATAAGTCATTTTTTTGGCTAAATATTGATTGTTGTTTGTATGTATATGAATATTGTGTGAATATCTTGTTTCAATCAATATGTGACACTATAATAAACAATTTTATTCTTATTCTTATTCTATACTCGTATTCATTTATCGACTTTTTAAATGCACCTTTAATCAGCTGATTATAAATTAAACCAGATTATGAAGCGGTATATGGGGTGCAAACCAAAAGTTTTAATAGATTCGAAATCGACAAGCAATTGTGACACTCAAAAGGCCTTATTTGAACAATTCATTATCAAATTCGTTTTATTGTACCAAGTGTACTAGTCAGTAGCAGAGATAGTTTAGTAGTGGAACAATTCATTGAGAACGAACTATATCTATATTTATAAGAAGTTTTGTGCAGCCTCGGAAGTTTGAACTTTTCATTGTATTTGTTTCTGCTTGTAAAGAATTAGCTAACAGTTGATGTTTGTTACATATGTCATTTCCGAAAATGGAGTCAGTAGGGATTTTGTGAATTTGGGATTACGCCAAACAATAATGATATTGTAAAAGACCTTAACCGGAACAAAGAAAAACAACCATAGCGAGATCTTTTAGCTGATGTTTGATACCAGAAATATGGCTATTATGGTTGGTGTAAGGAGTAAAATGTTTATCACTGACTACAAAAAGAATCTAGTGATGTCTTGTTAGCTTTTCTTGGTTTTGTCCATTTAGAGCAGAAGAAGGGAGTTGTTACGACACTCATTTAAATTAAAAGTTAACGGGGACGATATTCTAAGGAATGTATGTTTAGGTTCTGTAATGGTAGATATTGTGTACACGTCTATTCATTTATTCGGTATATCAGAAAGACTCAAGCATACTGTGTCTACAATATGAGATATTGCTGTCGCGTTTGTTTATCTATTCCGTATATCAAATAAAGACTCGTGCTTATTGTTTTTATAATGTTAGATATGCTGACATCTTAAATTATTCCTTCAGTATATCAGATAGACTTATACAAACAACAGAGGACAGAATAGGTAGTGTTCATAGGAAAGTGATGTTAAAACAGTTCACTGATGGTTCCTTCACAAGGGAGATAAAACCAGCACCATGGATGGGTTATGTTGGGCCTACAATAAAAGGAGAAACTGGTGATGTATTGTTTGTTCACTTCCGGAACTTAGCAACACGGCCTTATGGACTGCATCCTCACGGCGTACAATACTTTAAAGACAGCGAAGGTACTTTATCTGTTTACATCAAACACATAATATGTTAAAACAAAATTTACTCCTAAATATTTACTAAGTGTGCATTGTTTCCTCGCACAGGTAATTCAAAACGGAAAGTTCCTAATGAAATGGCAAAATCAAAAGCTAAAACACATTATACGAATGGTTAACTACTGGCATATTCCTGACGTGTTACATACATTTTCTTATGTAGAAAATAGTAGATTGGACCAAGTGTTATTGCTAGCTTAACCTCTCACTGGTATGACAGTCGCATCAAATTCCATTATGTTGACATTGATGCGTGAACAAAATAAAAGGCAAACATGTAAAACATGCTTCAGTCTACTTCGACTCAACATTAAATGTTGAGCTATAATCTTGACCACAAAAAAATACCCCAATGTAAATAAGAAGTACAAAATGGCATATAGACCAAGCAAATTAAAGACAAGAATACACAAATTCCCCATAGTACAATGAAAAAATTAAGAGATATATAAGTACAGAGTCACTTCATATATGTATCAAAGAAATATGAAAAGGCATTTAGACAAAGAACATAGCAAAATAATTAAAAACAAGAATACGAGAATATCATAAACAATAATGACAGCATTTACAATAACCTCAAATGTATTAATCACATCGTCCAACTAAAGATGTTAACCTCTTCGATAACACTGCCTAGTTGAGTACAAACGCCGTAAATTATCTTCTTATTATATCTTATAGAAATCAGCTTAGGTTTTAAGAAGTGTTACTATCTCGTAGTACATATATATATTTTTTTAATTTTTATGAAGAAATGTCTTCATCTCTCAAATATACTTGGCACGGTTTGTGTACTGTAGATTCATCTATGTTTTCGTGGGCAACAAATGTCATGGTCTAAGGAATACTTACATGATCGTGGATATTTGATTTCGTGATCATCATTGAATAAAGGTTGAATATTCATGTGTTAAATAGGATCTTTGTATATGGATGGAACTTCTGGTAGAGATAAATTAGATGATTCTGTACCACCAGGACATACGTATACATACAGATGGTCCATGCAAAAATCATTTGCCCCAACAAAAGATGACGAGAACTGCGTCCCTGTTGGCTACCATCCACATGTCAGATCAACCAAAGACATTGATACTGGGTTAATTGGGATCTTATTGATTTGTAAACCTGGTAAGATTGTCTGTAAAAAAGGCCGATATCAGCAAGTGAATGTACTTATATCTGACAAGGTATTTTGATGTCAGCCAGTAAATATCTTTATATTAGTGTTGTCAAATCGTACACTTTTGCCTAACCGGTTACTCGGATAATCGTTCGACCGATTAACCGGTTAACCGGTAGTTTGAGTTGGTGCTGGAAAGCCTTATCAATAGTACCCTACACATGTGGTCTGAGTGTCAATTTGACAACCTTCCATCCAAGTCATAAACTTACGCTTTTACAATTGAAGTTTGTTTGTCCTCTTTGTTATAAGGCTTGTGTGTGAGGATTCCTGTCGAAGTTTGACTTTTAATAATCAACTACACCGTATCAACTATAGCGTTTGTACCAACTTCAGATTGAAAATAGAAACACCTTCTTGATCTCGTAGAATTGAATATGTCTGAAACTGATTATTCTTTTCTTTTCACTTGTTGACTCCGAAAATAATGTGGAGTGTTTCAATTAAAATGATTAATTATAAAAAAGAAGATGATTGCCAATGAGACAATTCTCCCAAAGAGATCGAAATGACACAGAAATTCACAACTATAGGTCACCGTTTCTTTACTTTGTTCGCATGTTACTCGTACTGTCACGTATACATTGAGGTTTACACACTATTAGATCAGTAGCGAAGTAATGAAGTAAATCGTAAAATTGAATCGCATTACTGATTTAGAGTTACTGTTAAAAAACAAATATACTAATTATGTTTCTTTAAGATCCTGCCCCGAGCTGAGAGACAAGTTCTAATTAATTAATTAATTTTATTTTTATGTGTATAGGATTAACAGTAGCAATCAATTTACTGGACAATTGATCTGTCAAATTAATTACCAAGATGACAATTAATAAATAAAACCTAACTATTTAATGATTTCATTACAATTTTATATAAAATCTGTCAAAATTGAAAAAAGTCCGGTTAACCGGTTAACGATTTTGGTATTCGGTATTCGGTCGTTCGACCGATTAACCGGTTAACCGGTTAACCGTTGACAACACTACTTTATATTAAATAAGTAATTTTGATGTCAACGAGTAAATGTCTTTTTGAAACTTTAAGCCCTTATCACAAAAAAACTTATGTGTAAAATGTATCGTATACATATATAAGTCTAAAATATTCCTTAACAATTTAACTTAATATTTTTATCTAAATATCAATTTCACACTTACGATTTCTGGTAAAACGGGCTGCTGTAATTATTCAAGTAAATGTATGTTTGGTAAGTATTTCACACACAATGCAAGAACCATTTAATGTGCTAGCTGTTGCTTTTGTTGGGAGAACAAATTTTCCTTTAAATTAAGAACAAACAAAGGTGTCAGTATTCACCTCAGAAACTAACAAAAGCTTTGAATAGACTTATTAAGAAGGGATATAATTACGATACTGTTGTCAAGTCATTAAAGATTGCATATGTTGGCGTTAATATTGAGTCACTGATAAAGTCTTTGCATCGGAACTAAACACTTTTATTATAAAAACAGTTGTTGGCATGACACGGGTTATGTTCTTCTCATATATGTTATGATGGTATGATACTAAACCCCTAACGGGAAGGATTGTGCCTGATGTTCATATGATGAAATCATAATCTTTCAGTCAGTTCAATTGATGTCTGGAGCTGTCATGTCAGTTAACTGCTAGTAGTCTGTTGTTATTTATGCATTATTGTCATTTTGTTTATTTTCTTTGGTTACATCTTCTGACGTCAGACTCGGACTTCTCTTGAACTGAATTTTAATGTGCGTATTGTTATGCGTTTACTCTTCTACATTGGTTAGAGGTATAGGGGGAGGGTTGAGATCTCACAAACATGTTTAACCCCACCACACTTTTGCGCCTGTTCCAAGTCATGGGCAATCTGGACTTTGTTAGTCTTGTATTATTTTAATTTTAGTTTCTTGTGTACAATTTGATAATTAGTATGGCGTTCATTATCACAGAACTAGTATATATTTGTTTAGGGGCCAGCTGTAGGACGCCTCCGGGTGCAGGAATTTCTCGCTACATTGAAGACCTGTTGGTGACCTTCTGTTGTTGTTTTTTATTTGGTCGGGTTGTTGTCTCTTTCACACATTCCCCATTTCCATTCTCAATTTTATTTTGGATCTTTGTGGTTTTCTTTATGAAGAGCGTGTCGTGATTTTGTGTTACTAATCAAACTAGTACACAATGTGATATTTTGCATCATATTTATATTATTACTAATATTTAGTGTACACCAGAACATCCTGTTTCGTCCTCTTAAGGGTTCATAACACCAAATCATAGCTAGTACGTCACATCCGGTTGCATACACAAATAGGTCGGACAAAATATGCCCTTGGTTTGACAGTTGTAGGTAATGTATCCTACATTTTATTGCAGTAAAATGTTTCTAGTCATAAACATATATAAAAACCATTCAAAGGGGGGAAACCAAAGGTCTAATCTACATAAAAATGTGGAACGAGAAACACGTAATAACTATATAAACAGGTGACAACTACTATACATCAGATTTCTAATTTAGGACTGGTGCAAACATTTGCAGCGGGATTAAATGTTTAAATGGTACAAAACCTATCCTTTTTCTGAAACAATAGTATAATTTCACAACATAGAAAGACACACAATAAACTATGAGTTGGAAGCCTAAATTGAATAAAAAAAAACCGCAAATTAACACACAATTAACGAATAAATTTGACCTACATTGTTAATAAGACTAGTTTTGATTAATATCTTGTGTATTAGATAAGCAACAGGGGTTAAAATGATGGTCACAAAGGGCAATCATGATAACCATAATTCTTATTACACCCCTCTGCACATTATTAATATAATATCATAGATATAACTGTATATAAAACAAATTGAGATAGTGAACAAACTTTATTGACATCAAACGTTCTTAGCACTTCATACTTGTGTCAAATATGAATATATACGTCAGCGAGTTATTGTTTGCATGTCTACACACAGGGTAAGTACTACATAATGGTCACAATAGTGGACAGCCTATATAACTATTAGGTGTTCTGGGCACTTCACACTTGTGTTCTTTGAAGATACCTCATGTTTTGACACTTTCTTACTAGTTTCTTTTGATACCAAACGTTCTTGATACTTCACACTAGTGAACAAACCTCTTGTGATACCAAACGTTCTTGGCACTAACACTAGTGTACAAATCTCTGGTGATACCAAACGTTCTTGGCACTAACACTAGTGTACAAATCTCTGGTGATACCAAACGTTCTTTGAACTTCATACTAGCGTAAAGTCTGCGGATACCAAACGTTCTTGGTACTTTACACTAGTGTACAAACCTCTGGGTGTAACAAACGTTCTTGGAATTTTACACTAGTGAATTGTCTGTGGATACCAAAACATATGTGGCACTTCGCACTAGTGTACAACATCTGTGGATACTAAACGATAATTGCACTTCACACCGGTGTACAAACCTTTGATCATACCAAACGTTCTTGGAACTTCACACTAGTGTATTATCTTGGGATACCAAAACATCTGTGGCACTTCACACTAGTGTATTATTTTGGGATACCAAAACATCTGTGGCACTTCACACTAGTGTAAAAGCAATGTGAATGCCAACAGTTTTTGAAACTTCTGCGAATAGCAAACATTCTGAGCGCAATATATTGATAACCATACTAATAAACACCCGATAAATCTGTTTTTTTCTTATAGTTTTCAATATTGCAGTAAATATTTAACACATGACATGTACATGAAAGGAACTCTAGGCAAACATCAACACATGACAAGAATATTGAATCCACATAACTTCAAGTAAACCATTAACATATGACATATACATGACAAGAATATTTAATCCGCATAGCTTTAAGTGAAACATTAATACATGACATATACATGATAAGAATATTGAATCCACCTAACTTTGAGTGAAACATAAATACATGACATATACATGACAGGAACCTTGAATCCAGATAACTCTAGGAAGGATGTGGACAAAGAATTCGTTCTGTATGCTGATATCGTCAATGAAACTAACAGTTGGTTGGTAGACCAGAGCTTAAATCTATGTCTTAATCCACAAAGATGTCGAAAACTTTTTAACGAGAAAAATGGGGCCTTTATTTTGGACACATTAATGTATTCGGTAAGATTCAAATAACCAATTTACATCATTTGTTTCTAATTTATATTAATATGAAAGAAATATGGTAGCCGTTATGATATTATTATAAAATGATCCATAATGAATTTTGTTTCTGTTCTTAGCTGATTTAGATATTTAATCGGCATGTAATAATGATTGATTATTTCGGAAAAAACGAGTTAACACATATTTGTTTGGTAGTAAGCTTTTGGTCCGTCATTAAGGATACGTTATGGTGAGAAGGCTGAGACGATTTTTTTTTGTATTTTGCATCTTTAAGCGTTTTATTCTCTCGTGTTTAACAGAAAAAGAATTGTGATTTTTTTTTATTATTTAATAATTTTATTTCGGATGCATGTTATTGTAAAAGTTGGTATATCGAAATTAATGTTTATACTTGTATAGTCTTTACACTCAGTCCATAGATGTTATTAAAACAATCGTTTCGTGTTTAGAATTGAATTTAAGAAGTATGAGCCTCATTTGAAACCACAAATGTGTCCTAAGTCAGGAATCCGTGTACAATTGTTGTCGTTTGTTTATGTAATTTATACGTGTTTCTCGTAACTCGTTTTTTTATATAAATTATACCGTTGGTTTTCCCACTTGGATGGTTTTACACAAGTAATTTTAGAGCCCTTTATAGCTTGTTGTTCGGTGTGAACCATTGCTCCGTGTTGAAGACCGTACATCGACCTGTAATGGTTTACTTTTATAAATTGTTATTTGGATGGAGAGTTGTCTCATTGGCAATCACACCACAACTTCCTACATTTGTATATCTATTTGATACTATTTAATTCAATGAGGAACAATACTTGTTTTGAGATAAGTTTTAAAAAATCAGAATTTACATAGATATTTATTGACATGTTTATCAAGACATCCCATATATAGATATATCACATATGGTGTAGCATTCTGCTGTTTCATTGGTATGGCTATCACGTGCTTGAAAAACAATTTTGCGTATCCGACTCCTTGTTTCTATATTTTGCGGAAGTTGACGCTATTTTTCGAATCATATGTATGTTGTTGGTCAATATACAAAACATCTTGCTTTAATATCATAACGTCACACATAACAACCATGGAAGAAGCGCCGCTTCGGATTTAGAATTTGCAAGTTTATCATATGATTTCAAGAATTTCATGTTAAATGCAGACGATAAGAATTCAAGATTTCTAATGCAACAAGCTATGAAGTTTTTGTTTAAATTATATTTTCAATAACATGTTAAAATTCTTTCAAACAAAATTAAAAACTACACACAGGGAAGATTGATCATCATTTCCCCAATACAAAAATAATGACTTTTAATCAGTCAATATGTTAAATATGAACCTGTTAGATTATATATTGACACTAGGACTTCTGAATAGGTCCATATATAACGTATTGACCTCGTCAAAAGTCCATTATTGATAAATGTATTGACTTGTTTATCATGACATTTCAAATGTAGATATATATATATGTTTTAGAGTTTTCACTGGCTCAGACGTAATTATGTATATATAATGACATTCCACATATCAAACGTTCTTAGCACTTCATACTAGTGTTCAATCTTTATGAATATGTTCGAGGGTAAACAATACTTTGTATAAATGAACTGTAAAATAACCACATGATTTATTTAATTGTATTACACTGTTCATGTTTAATGAAAATCTGCGACATTTAGCGGTAGTCCTAATTCCCAGTCTAGTAATGATGTTTAGACGAGTTGTATATACATTATGTAAACAGCCATGTATCACCATCATTGATGGCGATCCGATGGATACATCTGTTAAAGAGTTGTCACTGACTCAGACGTACTTATAAATATTATTATTTTCTGTGACTGTATCTTACATTAATTTGTAGGATCCTTTACTATAGATAATTTAGCTGATCTGTAACATTAACATCTTCATGCCTTATATATCATGTACTGTAGTACGCCGCTAGATTAAAACTGACGTGGAAAAGTAACACACGGCCAGCGAAAGCTCTATTTTTGTAGAGCCCACGTGGTCGTGTGGTCTAGCGGGACGGCTGCAGTGCAGGCGCTTCGGTGTCACGATATCACAGTAGCATGGGTTCGAATCCCGGCGAGTGAAGAACCAAAAATTTGCGAAAGCGAATTTACAGATCTAACATTGTCGGGTTGATGCTTAGACGAGTTGTATATATATACTGACTCTGAAAGGAAGCTGTCTTATCGAGTATATTATCATGTGGTATTCAGACTTGTTGCCTATCAAAGTGATCAAGTCTTCGATGCCGATAGTATAAAGAACCTAGTTCTATTAGTTTATACTAAAACAAATGCCAACAATAACAACTTGCTAGCTTTAAATGTGCTTAAGAATTTATTTCAATCGTTCATCAACAATTTATCGTCTATTGAAACTTTATAGATTTTTTCCTCAACACCGTATTGTTTTAATAACGGGCTGTTACACCACTACTACTCGTGTATTTAAAAAAGCCCCGCCTGATAACCTAATATGAAATATACACGGTCTCCACGCGTTGCTGTTTAGCCATCACACTCCTAGAAATGAATAGGA
This sequence comes from Mytilus trossulus, assembly GCF_036588685.1. NCBI lineage: Eukaryota > Metazoa > Mollusca > Bivalvia > Mytilida > Mytilidae > Mytilus > Mytilus trossulus. The sequence goes on along the minus strand of NC_086376.1, from coordinate 3,637,177 downwards.
GTAGGATAAATAGTTTGACTTGTATTAAAATCATTACATCTCATAACTAGATATACTAGTATATATAGAGAGAGATATTGACTTGTTTATCGTGACACGCTAAACATATATGATGACTTGATTTTGAAGACATCCTATAGAGAATAGATGTCAGAGACTCGATGTAGTTTTCTTTATTTTAATGATATTTATAGTATAACTAATCGACGTATTTAAATATCGAAAATAAGACAACGCGTGACCGATCGACGCAAGGAGTTAACGAGTGCGCCGCATGAGTTTAATCCATAGCGGCGTTCGGTCACAAGTTGTCTTATTTTTCATATTCAAATACGGCGATTAGTTATTCTTTTTATTACATTGGCAAATGACTTTTTTTATGAAATTAATGTAGAAAATGTAAGGAACTATATCTTTTTCCAACGCATTGACGTTATCGACGTCTTGACAACGACTATTGTTGTATGACGTCAGAGAGTGAAATAACCACGATTATTTCACATGTGAAATTATCGGTTTTTATTTAACTGGGAAATCATTGTAATTCATTGTAACCGATGTGATAATTCTAGATAAACGGGTATATTTATGGAAATTTGCCTGACTTCCCTGTATATGAAGGAGAAAAAGTAGCATTTTATGCCATGGGATTGAACTTGGGACTGCATGTCATTGGTGTACAAGGACAAACATTATCGTTCAAACATAAAAGGTAAGTTACTTTTTACATTTGTCTTTCTATAATGTTATTAACTTTTAATTGTTTTGAACCGTATTAAGACGTTTACTAATTGTTTGATTAACCCTTTTCTTGTGTTATTAAATTCCATTGTGTCGGAGCCGCGACAAATGTTCCCTAAGGATAACATTTGCCTTTCTATAATTCAAATGGTTTGGAACCGTTACAGGACGTTTCCTAATGGTATCATAAACCTTTTTATAGTGTTATTAACTTCCATTGTGTCTGAACCGGTACCAATATCTTTGACATATTTACCTATCATGTCTGTTTGTTTTGTACACACATCGTTATTGATTCAAAGCTTTCTTATGGTATCAAATTCTTCTCTATAGTACTAGTGTCATTCACTCCCACGCGATTAGAAGACGTCTTCTCAAGGTATCATTCCTTACTAGCATTTCCGATACAGTGGACGGTTATAAAACTAAGAACCTTCCCTGAGGTATTGATCATTATAATACGTCTTCCGTTTTTTTATCTATTATATTTCCAGTAGTCATTGCTGGGTTTGTCCTTCATTATCTCAATTTTGTTTTTTACTTCCCGATATATTGTACCTTTTTAGAACGCATGGTGTAGTATTTGGTATAGCATCGTTTGAAGGGTTATACATGACAGCCAGAAACCCTGGTAGATGGATGATATTTTGTAAAGTCAACTACCATTTTAATCGTGAGTCATATTGATATCTAAGATGTACACAGTAGGCAACTGTTACTGTTACAGGAATAAAACAGCAAAATATGATATACTTGTATTTCAAAGTTATATCTCAAAATGATAAATAAATATAAATTGCTTCTCCATCTTTTAGGAACAGTTAACTTTATAAAAATATCTCTATTCAAATCCATTCTACATCTGTTTGAAGATTGAAGTCGAAGGCACTTTTCATACTCTGGACTTTTAACAGTTTGAAACCAGATATTCTGAATCGGCACAACGTACTACTGAATTCATAGGGAATCATATAGCCTATCTATTTACTTCGGAAAACTAAAATTATAATTTAAATTCGGTCGGGATAGGAATGATAATACCATATTGTAGATATTTGAAAGGATCTCGAGTTTCAATTTTACAGTTAATGAAGAAATTATCGCAATTCTTCCTTATTACAGAAGCATAAGTATAAGACCTTTTCAACATCTCTCGACACCGACTAATGACACCTACAGTTTACAGGTAAAATGGATGGGTCGTTTCAAAGACAAAAACATCATTATTATCCTTACGTAGCATATTGGATTGGCGGTTTTATACTGTATCGACTATATAGTTTAAGAATATATATCAACCAAATAAATAAATAAATATATGTATGGTGGCCGGATACGGCCATTTATTTCACCTGTTTGCGTTTCCGTGACTTCTCCTTTCCTTTTGCAAACGCGAAATTGGGAATCCGAGAAATCGATAAAGCAAAATCGAGAAATTGAGAAATCGGGAAATCGGGGAATCGAGAAATAGGGAAATCGAAAAATTGGGAAATAGATAAGATCTGGAAATCGAGATTGGGAAATAGATAAGATCGGGAAATCAAGAAATCAAGCAAGCAAAAACGCCAAAACACGAAAACGCGAAAAACGCGATACAAATTCTGGCTTTTGCGTTTTTGCTTTCTCTTTTCTCGATTTCCAAATTCTTTATTTCTCGATTTCCCGATTTTTCAATTCCTAGATTTCGCTTCCTCGATTTCAGGATTTACCCAAGAACACGAAAAGGGGAAACGTTCTCTTCCGTCCACCATACATATGTCTCTGTCATATAATATTCATATTTCGTGTGTATTTGCACGACATTTCATGTTGAATTGATTACACAAATATTCCAAACATTTTGAATCCTAACCCATTTTCTCTTCACTTTTGTGATTATGTGAGTCACTCGCCAAATATTTGCCGCATGCCAATAACGATTTAATTTGTTGGTGTAAAAGCTTTTATGTTTTTTTTTTCAATAATAAAAAAGGATACTGGACCGTCCGTTGATTTACATATTATATTTCTGGAGGGATAATTACATATCGATTTTTTTCACGGTTTTGCTTCTCCGCTTTAAGATATCTTGTTCGAGTTTTTTATTGATAAATTTTGAAAAAAAATATAATTGACCCCTCGTTTCAATGTTACAACATTTAAGCAGTGATTGGTGAATGCAGAATTAAAGTGGAACACCACATTGGTGAATTGAAATTCCTTTTCTTTATAATAAATGAAAAAAAAACATATCATTTGGACTCTGTCGGAGAGTTTTATCATTGTCAATGATTGAAAGCAATAAAATCAATAATGATCTCATTTCTTTATTTTTGAGACGACCCTTCATATTTTACCGGTCGTAGTCGTTCTCAACTGTAGGTGTCGAGAGATGTTTAAAAGGTGGTCTACTAGTAGAATGACAACGTTGCATCGATTTATGTATAAAAAGGACAAATTAAAAACCAGTTAAACGAGTACAGGGTATTGATAACATGTTTGTACCACGATATTTGATAGAATAGACAATGAAGTTATTAATCACAGTTAATGAACATTTAAAAAAATAGATGGAATGGCAGCTTTTGTAAATGTCATGCCCAGACCAGGAGTTTTACCACCAGACATAATAAGAAGAACACGTCGATATTACATAGCTGTAGAGGAAGTTGTATGGGACTACAGACCGTCTGGAAAAGTGTTGGCGAGAGTTGGTAAAGATTCAACTGAAAGATCAAGGTAAGCTTAACTAGTGAAGAGTTTTGCCTTTTTTATGTTGTATATCATATATTTAGTAATAAGTGCACAAATTGTGTATAACAAATAAAGGTTCTTAACTCCAACCTTTCCCCGTCATCAACCCTGTTCCTCACTAATATGCAACACTCATCACTTCACAAGGCAAAAGAAAACAAACCAAACGCCTGATAAATTTCATAATATCATGTATACGTTGTAGCATATATACAATGAATTAAATGCTGCTTATAGGGTGCGAAAGCATTAATCAAGCACATAGTATTAGCATTGCGGTCGACGCTTCAACATTTAAATAAAACAAGAGGAAACATCCAATACCGAGTAAATATCGATCATCTTGGCTGTGCCATATATTAAAGTTATCCCTGTTTTAATATTAAAACTATTAAATATTTAGGATAGAAGAACGATTCTTTACAAGCGAAGGAGCTGTTGGAGGTAGTTTTGTTAAAGCAGTTTATTATTGAGTATACAGACGGAACATTTCAAAGACGAAAAAGGCGCCGTAAAGACGAGAAACATTTGGGGATACTTGGACCTCCAGTTAGAGTTGAAGTAGGAGAAATGCTAGAAATTATACTTTTGAACAAAGCTAGCCGGCCTTATTCCTTTAATCCATTTGGTCTTGCATTCACTAAAGATAACGAAGGAGCATTTTATAAAAACGATAGAAACAGTAAGTAACATCACAATAAACACTAAAAATTATAACTGTTAAGTCTTGTTTATTATATCTTGTTTATAAATTCATCGCAATACATGTATGAGGTTTATTCATTGTTTAAGGCCGTACGTTGACCTATAGCTTTTAGTATCGATGTAATTTTTGTCTCATTGGCAATATAAGTGTACCACATCTTCTTGATTATGGTAAAGTCAGACCTTATGAGTACCTTATGCACCTATTGCTACCAGAAGAAAATATTTCGGGTACTTTTAAAGCAGATGGTGCTTGTACAGGCCTACAAAGCATCCAACAATGTGTTGGACCAGGAGACGACCAGTATGAACCTAAATAATGTAATGGTATAAGGTATTCAGTTGTAACAGCATTTGCTGTCGTCATTATACAATGTAATTATCGTTTATCTTTCAGGCAGTGAAGTCACTGGTGCTGCTGCAATGCCTGGACAACAACGTCGCTATATCTTCACTGTACCATGGGATTATGGACCAACAAAAGAAGATCCGCAGTGTGTGACAGAAACGTACCAATCATTTGTTGATTATTCTAGGGATCAGTACTCCGGTTTGATTGGTCCACTACTTATTTGTAAACCAGGTTCTTTAAACGCAAAAGGAAGGCAGGTAAAAAAAACTGTGGGTTGCTAGAATATCGCCTGAGCCACCTTTATAATTCCTTGTCAGTCTTTTAGATATGCAGTTCCAATTTTCACAAGGGATATAGGCTCATATTTTTCTGTCAGTGTATTATTTTGTTTTTAATTTTCATTTTTTCTTGGAATCTGTTCATTTGTTAATAATGAAAACATCGAATACCGGTACCTTATCCCGGCTTCGTTAATGTTAACAATAGATCATGTAAATATATATGTGTTAGTATTTGTTATTTCATTTTACAAAGAAAAATATATCAGCTGTAGTGCCAATATCATACCACATTTAACATTTACATTAAAAAAAAATAACATAATAAAAGTTCAAAAATAAGGACCACAAATAATTGTATTCATCATATTAGAATACTCGTTTTAACAAACATACAGATATTATATTCAAGTTTTTATAGTTTTTTTTTAAGAATTGACATTTTGAGGAAAAATAAGTTAAATTAACAAAATTTAAAATAAGAAAAAAAAAAAAAAAATGATAAAAAAAATTAGTTATAATATTATGCCCCCTGAGCCACTTATACAGAGGGTGCTTGGTCATAATTCCCTGTGAGTGTTTTATAACTCCTGAGCTACCTTCCACATGGCTTATGGGCTCATGTTTCCCTGTCGGTGTACAAAATCTTCTGAACCATTCTCACAGAGGATGTTGGCTCATAATTCCCTTTTCAGGGTCTAATATATCCTGAGCCACTTGTCAAAAGCAAAATAGGCTCATAATTCCCTATCAGTGTCTAATATCTCATAAGCCACCTTTGCAGGGGATAAATGCTCATAATTCCTTGTCTGTGTTTTTTATATCTCCTCTCCTGATCCATCTGCCAAAGGCAATATAGGCTTGTCATTCCCTTTTCAGTGTCTAATATCTCCTGAGCCACCTGTAAAATGCGATATAGGCTTATCGTTCCCTTTTCAGTGTCTAATATCTCCTGAGCCACCTATCAAAGGGGATATAGGCTTATCATTTCCTTTTCAGTGTCTAATATCTCCTAAGCTACCTGTCAAAGGCAACATAGGCTTATCATTCCCTTTTCAGTGTCTAATATCTCATGAGTCACCTGTAAAATGTAATATAGGCTTATCATTCACTTTTCAGTGTCTAATATCTCCTGAGCTGCCTGTCAAAAGGGATATAGACTTATAATTCCTTGTATTTGTTTTATATTTCCTGAACAACCTTTCACGGAGTATAGGCTCAAAATACCTTGTTAGTGATCATGTCTCTTTAGCAACCTTTCACAGACGATGTGTACTAATAATTCACTGTAAGTGTTGTATGTCTTCTGGGTCATCTTTCACAGCTCATAATTTCCTGTTAGTGTTTTATATTTGTTTCATCCTCCGGCAGTAATAGCAAGACACCATGTATACACATATTTTATACATAATCAGCAATAAGACACTTTTCACCCACTTGTGGGCTTATTTTAACTATCAGTGTTCTTTATCGCGTGAGTCAACTTACAGGGTATAAGGTCATTTATTCCCTGGCAGTTTCCATTATCGCCTGAATCGATTTTACAACGAATGAATGTAGTACCAAATTCCATGTTAGTGTTCTTTATCGCCTGAGTCGATTTTACAAGGAATGAAAGTGGTAACAATTTCCCTGTTAGTTTTTTTCATCGCCTGTGTCGATTTTACAAAGAATGCGGTCACAAATTCCCTGTCATCGTTCTTAATCGCCCGATTTGTCAATTTATTTTATCATTTTTGATTTTAAGCATGGTGTAAAAAAAGAATTTTTCCTAATGATGATGAATTGGTTTGAACAAGATAGCTGGTACCTCAATCAAAGTATATCTTTGGCCATGACGAATGGCAAAATGGTTGACAAAGAAAATGCCAAGTTTAGAGATGTAAACACTCTAAGAGGTATGTATCCTGTTTATGAACATATACATATGATAAATGGCACCATTTTAATTAACCTATTCTAAAGCCTTGACAATGCTGAATGGTACATAAGGACAGACGTATTACTAGTTATCAAAGGTACCAGGGTTATATAATTTATTACGCCAGACACTTTTTTTGTCTACAAAAGACTCATTAGTGACGCTCAGATCTAAAATAGTTAAAAAAAAAAACTATTGTAAAGTTTAGAGCGTCAAGGACCCAACATTCAAAAACATTGTGCCAAATACGGCTAAGGTTATCTATGCTTGGGATCAGAAAATTCTTAGTAATTCGAAATATTCATTTTTTTGTAAACTGTAAGTTTATATAAATGGCCATCTAATTGATATTCGTGTCAACACCGAAGTGCTGACTACTGATCTGGGAATAACCTCGTGGACGAAACTTCTTCCAGCAGTAGCATCGACCCGTTGGTGCAAATAGTTATCGAAGGTACCAGGATTATAATTTATTACTCCATAGATCATTTTGTGTGGTTTCTTATCGTTTGTGGTATTTAAGCATTTGCGATGACTATTCCATTTCATGAAACATCTAATGCCATCAAAGTGTCAAAATCAGCAAATAAATATCTAGTTTCACCTAGCCAAATATGTGTCTTACTGCTTCCAACACATACGACAGTATAGAGAACTGTTATGAGACAGAGGCCATGAGAACACCATGACTATGAACATTGTCTATATATGAGGTTTATTATGTTACTTCGTTGTTCGTCAGTTACATGTTACTGTCTAAAAGTAGTTTGCTCCCATATTCCAAACATCATGTCTGCTCACTCTCCATCTACCTTAATTTACACGTATATTTACAATCAACATTACACGTGCGTATGTCTCTCGTATGGGCCTCATTTATGATTACTCGGCAGTTTTTATATTGATTATTTAATGACCAGACTAAACATTTTATGATAATTTGATTATTAGATAATCTCGCACTGATTATTTCAGATTAACTTGTGTATTGTTTAAAATGATTATGTGATTATATTGAAAAAAATATATGTGATAACTTGGATAACTCCATTATGGCCTCTTCAATGATGCATTTTATTCACATAATGCATCTATTTTGTCACAGCCATTAACGGTCGAGTTTTCGGTAACATTGGTGGTTTTGACATGTGTGTTGGAGACCGAGTGTCCTGGCATGTTCTTGGTTTTGGTGAAAGATTTGATTACCAGAATCCAGTGTTTGAAGGAAACAATGTCCAGTATGATGGCAAAATGGTTGACTACGTAACTGTATTCCCAGGCACTAGCCAGACTGTGCTTATGATTCCAGATAATCCAGGTATTTTTATAATTTCTTTCTTTACATTAAAGTCATAAGAAACGTGTGACCGGTGAAAAATTATGTTCTTCCAATTCTTGAACTAATGCATACACACATCGTAAACTTAGTCTTCTGTGCATGAATTTATAATTTTTTTCGTGTAAATTTCGTATAATCGTCAATTTTTTTTTCAATCGGTTAGTGTTGTTGTGAAAATATGGCAGGTAATTAAAGTTCGTGTTTTGAAGCCGAAGTTTAACGATGGTCACCTGTTTGTCAACAATCGACAAAAAATAAACAAAAAAGCATGGAAAGAGAGCACGTGTTTAACATGTGAATTCAGATAACAGTTTATTTTAAGGACATCCATGCGTATTGTGATCACCGGATTTTTACGAGATGGGTCACACTGAGGTCACTTTGCATACGGAAAATATGTCGGGGGAATTGGTTTCTGGAAGCAAGCAATTAAAATAAAGTAAACTTCTTCTAAATATGAATAAATTAAAGAATTTTCTTCAGAAAAAGTATATGTAAATAAGTTTTATAATGAAAACTATCCATTGAGTTATAAAAAACATATGCATTAATTTTTTTTGATTTGAGGTTTCTTATGACTTTAACTGTTTTACTAAGCATTAGAATTTTTACTACCAATTCGCTAAAGACAATCAGTAGAAATTTTTTTTAAATAATGATTCAACAAAACACTTCATAGAAAATAAAAAGATTGAGCACTGCGAACCCTGGTACAACCAAACTCATCGTAGTTATCAACATGTCCTGCTCCTAAAGTGAGAACCGCCATTTTACTCGCCAGATTATGTATTCGCCTCAAGGTGCAAATCTATTCGTTTTAGTTGATATACACGCCATTTAGAATTAATTACTTTTCACATATAGATTCTGATTGTTTTATGATGCAGCTGAGATGTAGCAAAAGCTATTGCCTCAAGTGAAATAAAGAATTTCAGAATTTCTCGTCTCAAAGATAAGACTTTCAATTGCCGGAAAATTAACTATGTTTATTTAGTTCCGATCAAGTATCATTAATTTTATATTCGTTTTATTATGCATATATATATATATATATATTGCACATTAAAATTCAATATTGAAATGAATAGTTATCAAAGGTACCAGGATTATAACTTAATACGCCAGACTCGCGTTTTGTCTATATACGACTAATCAGTGACGCTCAGGTCACAAACGTTATAATGTCAAACAAATTCAAAGTTGAAGAGCAATGAGGAACCAACATTTGAAAAAATACGGATAAAAGCAATCTATTCCTGTGATAAAAAAATCCTTAGTTTTTCCAAAATTGAAAAGTTTAATAAGATAATTGATATTCATGTTACCACCGAAGTGTTAACTGCTTGGCTGGTGATACCCTCGGGGACGAAACGTCTACCATCAGTGGCATCGACCTAGTGGTGTAAACAGTTATCAAAGGTACCAGGATTATAATTATAAACACAAGACCTGCGTTTTGTCTACATAAGAATTATCAGTGACGCTAAAAAAAAAAGTTATAAAGTTAAACAAATACAAAATTGAAGAGCATTGAGGACCCAAAATTCCAAACAATTAGTGACAAAAACGGCTAAGGTAATCTATTCCTGGATTCAAATCCTTAGTTTTTTTCCAAAATTTAAAAGTTTTGTAACAGGAATTTATAAAAATTACCATATAATTCATATTCATGTCAACACCGAAGTGGTGACAACTGAGAAAAGCTCAAACTTGTTCTTAGTCATATGCGTTTGGTTTGCAGACAACTGGTTTATTAGATACTAGTACATTGACGGTGGTGTCTATTAAGTATATTATATGATAGGTTTTAGTTAAAAATGTATGTAACATTATGTTTGTTGCCACTTTGGATTGGTTTGCTACATGTTTATATTGTAACCCTTTCAATCGATTAACTTTTGATATCATTTAACAAGTATGCCATAACATTCGAATCTTAGGTTTTGTCGTTTCCGATGAAGGTTAATCCATTTCGAACGACACAAATGTGTTATTTGATTTTGTAACTTATCTTAACTTATCAATTTCTGGCATTCTGTTTCTCCTATTTATTCAGTTATTTCCCATGGTCTTAAGTAATTTCTATACTCTCATATTGTTGATGTTTAAAATCATTATATTATATATCCATTATGAAATCTACATCTAAAAAAGATGTAGAAGAACATTATAATCTTTCCATATTTCCGAAACTGATCAACAACTTATTCAATTGAGACTACGAGCACCTGAGATCACCCCTAGTTTTTGGTGAGGTTCTTGTTGTTTATTGTTTAGTTTTCTATGTTTTGTCTTTTGTACTATTATTAGTCTGATTGTCTTTTTATCTTGAGCCATTGGGTTGTCAGGTTATTTTCTATCTATAAGTTTGACTTTCCCGCTGGTATCGTGTGTCCCTCTTTTATGATTAACGCTTCAGTATGTTAGTCTCACCCAATTGTTTCGATTCGATCGCAATGATAACTTTAGTCCTGCATACCGAATGATAAGTATGGTATCAAAGCTTAAATTATTTTTTGGACTGGTTGAATTTTTGATTTCTTTCTATTTATAGGAAATTGGCTCCTCCATGCTGGTCAGTTAGGATCTCAAACAGACGGTATGGTAACCAGATATAATGTAGACACGTGTAATCGCCCCATGTCCGTGTCTGTTCCTGTCTTTGAGAAGACTGTAATTCGCAGATATTACATAGCAGCGGTGGATGTTATCTGGGATTATGCACCAAGAAAAATAAATATTGTGACGATGGGGGATCTCAGAGATCCAAACACGTAAGTAAGGTCATTTCATCGGTCTATTGGAAACAACGAATGAATTGAAAAAGATTTCCATTTCCATTGAATAAAGAAAGTTATTAATATTTGAAGATGTCCAAAACCTATTAGGGAAGAATTATTCAGAATATTAAAGTTTGTTGGTGGATTGGTTTTAGTTACACATATTGATTTCTTAGATCTTATTTGAAGAAACCCATTGTTAATTAAATAACTAAACGACTATGTACCGTGAAACAATCATACAATTATCATAACATGGACATAGCAGCGATTTAATAGCTTTTGGGTCTATTCAATGTGCGATTAATTAAGATTTTGATTATTATTCAAGAATATCAATTGTTATTTAATATGACGTGGTTTTTTTTATTCAATTTTAGGCCGGGGAATCTTTTTGTTCGTAATAATGACATGTTTATTGGCACACAGTATAAAAAGACTGTATATAGGGAATTCTATGATGGAACATTCTCAAGACAAATACAGCGTACAGAAAAAGATAAACATCTTGGAATACTTGGACCATTCATTAAGGCAGCAGTTGGAGATGTCATTGAAATAGTTTTTAAAAACATGGCCTCTTTTGATAATTCTATATACTTGAAGAATCTACCACTGGATAATGAAATGTCTAAAAACTTACGAAATGGTGTAAAACCAGGAGATGTGAAAGTGTACCGCTGGCGAGTTCCAGAACGATCCGGTCCTGGTGAAAGTGAGCCTAACTGTGTTGGATATACATATAATTCGCCTGTTTATCCTAATAAGGATATTGCCACCGGTCTGATTGGACCGTTACTTATTTGTAAGAGAGGTGTTTTGGATGTTTATGGCAACAGAATGGACAAAACAAACAGAGAATTTGCGTTAGCTTTTGTTATCTTCAATGAAGCTAACAGCCATTACTTTGACGAAAATGTACGAGAGAGAGCTCCGAACAGAACCAATCGGGCTGACTCTATTTTCCAACAATCTAATAATAAGTTTAGTATTAATGGATTCATTTTTTCTAACATACCGAACCTAGACATGATAGAAGGAGATACAATAGCATGGTACACTTACTCATTTGGTTCCTTCTTAGGTGCACATTCAAATCATTTTCATGGACAAACTTTTATCAAAACTTCCGCGTTATCTTTTCGGGATGATGTAATTGGTGTTGTTCCAGGTTCATACGAGACTGTTGAAATGTTGGCAGATAACCCAGGAACGTGGTTTGTTCATTGTCATTTAGGATTACATATGTCAGATGGTATGCTAGGCACGTATACGATTTTCCCAAAGAATTAGAGAGGCCCTTATTAAGTTTTTCCTTGAATGTTACGTATAGCAGTAATTGTTGGAACTTTGAGAACTCGGAACAAGATTGGGCAAAGATTTTATTGATATTAGCAAATAAATTGTGTGATACTCCAAGTAGTTGTGTTAATGTCCTAAATATAGTAACACAGCTATATTTCATCACGAAGAACTTTTCTACAATCAAGGGTTCATTAAAGGATGAAAATAAGTTTGAAACATGATTGCAATTTAAATAACTATCTTAGTACCTAAGTAACTACTAGTAATTGTTAAATGTGTTACCTTTTGTTAAATATAGAATTTAACTTATTATTTATAACAACTAGCCAGTAAACTATTTAGATAAACACGAAGATATGTGGTTAAATAGTTTTTGAAACAACTAGCCAGTAAACTATTAAGATAAACACGAAGATATGTGGTATGCTAGTTAATGAACTACTAGCCAGTAAACTATTAAAATAACTACGAAGATATGTGGTATGATAGTTTTGAAACAACTAGCCAGTAAACTATTAAGATACACACGAAGATATGTGGTATGATAGTTTTGAAACAACTAGCCAGTAAACTATTGAGATACACACGAAGTAATGTGGTGTGATAGTTAATGAACTACTAGCCAGTAAGCTATTTAGATAAATACGAAGATATGTGGTTAAATAGTTTTTGAACCAACTAGCCAGTAAACTATTAAGATAAACACGAAGATATGTGGTATGCTAGTTAGTGAACTACTAGCCAGTAAACTATTAAGATAACTACGAAGATATGTGGTATGATAGGTTTGAAACAACTAGCCAGTAAACTATTAAGATACACACGAAGATATGTGGTATGATAGTTAACTAACAACTAGCCAGTAAACCATTAATATAGACACAAAGATATGGGTATCATAGTTAGTGAAACAACTAGCCAGTAAATGAGTGACCCTTATTTATAATTAGTCAGACGATGTATGTAGTGATAAATATAATTAATTGTTAAGCAGGTCTGCTTAATAGATTGTTGATTTCACGACATCTAGTAACATATAGGTCTTAAATATTCAGGACGCAAATTATAACAATAATTCGTGATAGATTTTCGAGTGTTGGTCGACGAATTATACCTACTTACAAATGATTTTCGAACGTACACACATTTTGCAGTCATACACATTTCCTTAGAAATTACTTTATAATGATTCCAACACAGTTCATATGCTTTTCAAACATTAAAACTTATATTGATTATGTGTGAACCTCCCTCTTACTGTATTATACTTTTGGTAATGAACCCATCACCCTTTTTTACATATAAAATGAACCGACCCGTCCGATGCTAAATGATGACTGTTCCCTAACAACTAATAATCCTGTTCTACCAAACTAACGAATCAATCATTCAGTACACACAAGCAAATCCAATGAATAGTATGAAAAACTCAAGATCTATCTATTAATATAGAAAACAAAAATAATCCAGTTTCGGATAATTATATCCTTCATCAGTTTTAAATCCATTCATTCTTATTTACAACAGAGCCTGTGTATGTACACATCACAAACTCTCTCTCCCTTTCCCTCTCTCTCTACTTCGGCTGTCCCAATTTTGGTTGACTTCTTATTAATTTTCTTCTTTAATATTCTTACTTGTGGAAACAACATGTTTTTGAAAACATCACCTCTCAAAACAAATACAGGTCAACCAAACATTTGGACAACCAATGTAATCAATGAATCAAGACATCAAATAGAATATCAAACAAATAACAGATCTGTAAGTCAAATAAATAATTTTTCAGTCAAAACAACATAATTTAATGCTAGCCAGTCTATTGTTTTCAATGAGGAACATGCCGTAACAATCTAGCATCTTTCTAAACAACCTGACCGTCATCTTCATCTGGCGTCTCTTATATACAGATAACTACTATCTCAAACTGGAGTCAATTTCTGCACTGTACGATTTTGTGACGACCGGGCAAAAATCAAAGTTTAATCATTATTTTTTCATTAAAAAAAATAGCCGTGTATTAGGTGAGTGCATTAAAGTCAAACTTAGAAATACGCTTTACAATTTTACTTTTGAGAATTGGAATTTTGTGATCACCATAACTTTTGAATTGAACGATATATGTTGAAGTAAGCGCATTTATTTAACTGGCCATCATTAGTTTCTTTTAACCATTGAGATATGAAAATTTACCTTTTTGTAAACATCATAATAACATATTTTTGATTATTTGTGTGGCTGGGCTTCTGTTTATTAGATGCTATGATAGGTCCAATTGCCTCTGTACCAAGTCAGGAATATGACAGTTGTTATTTATTCGTTTGATGTGTTTGGATGTAATGGAATTTGATGCGACTGTCATACAAGTGAAAGGTTTAGCTAGCTATAAAACCAGGTTCAATCTACCATTTTCTACGTTAGAAAATGCCTGTACCAGGTCAGTAATATGACAGCTGTTATCCATTCGTTTGATGAGTTTGGATGTAATGGAATTTGATGCACCTGTCATTCAATTGAGAGGTTTAGCTAGCTATAAAACCAGGTTCAATCCACCATTTTCTACTTTAGAAAATGCCTGTGCAAAGTCAGGAATATGACAGTTGTTATCCATTCGTTTGGATGTGTTTGGACTTCTGATTTTGCCTTTTGATTTTAGATTTTCCTTTTTGAATTTTCCTCGGAGTTCAGTATTTTTGTGTTTTTACTTTTTCCTATGTTAGAGTCAATTGTACAATGAAATTCCTCCGGATTGACTAAATTGAGAAAAAATAACGAATTCTCACATAAGAGGCTTTTGCTCTAATTTTTTTGAAATTATATATTTATTTCAAAATGCATGGTTGTAATGTTTATTAACACAATAAAATACTTGACAACATTCAAAATCCTTGTTCACATCCAAATTGAAAGCATTTGGTTATAATATATTATTATGAGATTTGTTATTCAATATGCATGTATTACTTCTAAAGAACACGTTTTGTGAAAGCCTAAATGTATATAAACATCTTTTTATTTATGTTGCACAAACAAGTCTTGAATTTGGCATACCCTTAAATGGGGGTAAGTCGTTAATCTAAGGACATTTTCCTCACTTTAGTTCTGTAGATTGAATTAATTTTATCTTTATTTTTATTACCGTGTATTATCAAGCAAGATTACTCATATGTTTTTCTCAGTCGCTGAATGTACAGTGTTGTTCCATACTAAAGCTGCTGACACTGTTCTATTTACATTCACATTCCAATGGCGTCAAAACTTCGTGATGCATTGAAACCAATCAAAGTGCTCATTGTCAATTAGATTTTTTTAAACTAAGGCAATTGTATTATTTGTTTGTTTGATATTGCTTTGAAAAGGTTTGCAATAAGTTGAAGGTTAATTTAAAAAAAAAGGACTCATTTTTAGCCATGCAATTTGACATCAATGGAATTTTAAATGAATAACTATGTACGTACATAAAGGATGGTCAGAATATGGATCTTTTTGTATTGAATCAATTTTTTTAATGATGAAAAATGTATATATTGTTTTTTATTATTTTGCTCTATTCCTGAACAAAACTATGGCATGAAAATTTTTTCCTAAAGTTTTCCTTTCATTTCGGGTGGGGTTTTTTTCGCGGGAAAATCGCGTAAGACATAAGGTGCTTTTCATTTTGAAACTTTAAAAACAATATGATTTGCTTGACCTGTTTTGTCTGCCACAAGATTAGTGACGCTGAATGGAATGTACACAAAGTAATGGAGGCCGGCAGTCGGATTTTCTGAAGTTCTGAAATGTTGTAGGCATTCGGAAGTCAGGTTTGAAACGGTCATTAGAAAATTGGCATTTTTTAGCAATACTTTGGACTAACAATGTAAACATATCTTTAGAAATGTTTTTTTTTTATTAAGAAGTGCAGAAAAAACGCATTCTGCACTAATTTTGGACGCTGGTACTAGCATTGTAACGTCAATGCGTAGTTTACCCATATAATAAGTACAAAAACAATGTCCGAACGAACCAAATAGATGACCGATTATAGACAACGGTAGGATACTGAATTATTTATTTCACATCGGTTATCTCTCTTTCCGTGATGTTGTGCTAGAATATATAATCTTTCTTAGAGCGTAGTGTACATAATTATTATAATACCTTAAAGTAGCATTTTTTAATAGTTAAAACTTAATAGTTGTTAAATTAAGTACACGTAATTATTTTACCCTAATGAAGAGACTGTTTAATGAGTCAATATGACTCCTCCAAATGGCATATGACAAATTGTGGTATGCGTTATACTTGACACATTATGTATTTCCACTATATTGAATCATTCAGTCTAAATTTGAATTCCTGGCACTAGTGATATCCATAGACATTTGAATATATGCCGGAAATTTTTAATGTGAAAGATTATTAGTTACACCGTGTACTAGTGACCTAATACGGTATATACGGGGTAAGAGCGAAGCTCGAATCCCCATATGGAATTTAATTACCCCATAAATATGGTATTACGTCACTAGCACACTATGTAACGAATTAATCTTAACGACTGTCTTAACGTGTGAAATTAAGTGACCTATCAAAACGAGAAAGTCTTCAATACTGTTAGCATTATGAAACTACTGTCATTGATCCTACAAAAACAGATGCCAATAATAACAACTTGTTAGGTTGATTTGTGTTTTATGAATTGATTTCTATTTTAATCATCAATTTCCTCGTCTGTTGACACCTTTAAGATTTTTCTCAACTGTTATGTTTTGATAAAGGGACGTAACACCACTACTAGTAATAACCGTATATGAATTAAGCCCCTCCTCCTTACTAACTTAATATGAAATATACACGGTCTTCATGCGGTCGCTGTTAACCAATACTATTCCTAGAAGTGTATAGGAGGTAAGATAAATATACATATCCGGGGCCTTCCTTTCTTTTGTTTTTAATTTCCCCTAGCTATTCTATATTTTGTCATAATAATTATTTAGAACTAGTAATAATTTTTTTTATACATGGTTTGTTATTATACTACCCTCTTATGGCGTCATTGATTGTCAATAGAAATATTGTATTGTGTTGTTTTATTTATTAAGTGTGCAACATAAATAAAGGTACTAATGGTGTTAATGGTGTTTTCTTTGAAGAATAAACAAAACTAGAAAAAAACGTAGCAATTCCTGTTAAAAACAAATGTCTACGTTATGTGTATATTGAAAAGTGAAATAAAAACAACTTAACATTAAATTCTGTAGAAAAAGCGTATAATATATATATTTATTTTTTTATGGTTATTAAAACAACCCTTTATATATTTAAACGTACAGTTAAAATTAGTTCCGATCCTGCGGCATCGAATCAAGAGCCGTAAACCATTTTTGGAGATGTAAAGAGTTGTCGATAAAAAGGACACAAGTGCCATATTGTGTAACTAACAAAATAACCATATTGTGTAACTAACAAAATAACGTAGGCCATGTAAAGCTTACACCCGACATCAATAAACAAACAAATTAAAAAAGAGACTGAAAACGTCTAGCGCACCAAAGCGAAGTGATGGGGTCATCCGTTTGAATTCAATCAATCAATTCATAAAATATTTTTACCAAAATCTATGTTTAGTGTTCAGAACTATTTTGACATTATCATTCTGCTAGCTAATTTTCTAACTAAAACATAAATTATATAAGTTTACTTAAATTTTAGTACTTTCAAGATGGTTTCTACTAAAAATGAGGTCGATGTCAAATGAAAACTGTTTGACTAGTATTACGACCTTGTATGGTACACACACACTAAAATAGTTATTTTCTATCATTTATTGAACCATGTGCAGCCAACCATGTTGTCATACAATGTCCAATACATGTCATGAATATGACAATTGAGATCAAATAGTTCCTGTCTATGTGTGGTGGTTTTTATTCCACTGCAGCCTTCCTATTGGTCATTTTTTCGCTCTTTATAGTTGATGTGTTTCCCTCGATTTTGGTTTGTATAACGGATACATTAATCATCAAATGAAAATGACGTATTTAGAGACAATATCACCATGATTATGTGAACCGGATTTGTTTCAGTTTATTGGACATTTGTAAACCATTATATAGATATCGGAAGATGTGGTGTAAGTGCCAATGAGACAACTCTCCATCCAACTAACATTATAGCTTATATTTGATTTGTGACCTTGGGAGCCCAAACATTTTTCTTCTGCGGTAGGTATGGCTAAAAAGGGGGCGTTGCTAAAGATTTTCTTGTGACAAATAATTTGTTTCCATCTTTAATCAGAAAAGTATTTATATTTTTGAGACCAATCAGTATCTTATTTTTAAAAAGTAAAATCACTTACATACTGAGTTCCGAGGAAATTTCATACAGAAAGTCCGAAATCAAATGGCAAACTCAAATTATAAAACACATCAAACGAATGACCAACAACTGTCATATTTCTGACTGGCATTGTCAAATATAGAAAATAATGGATAGAGCCCGGTGTTATAGCACTAAACTTCTCACTTGTATGACAGTCGCATTAAGTTTCATTAAATTTACAACGATCAATGCGAGGACAAAAGAGACAAATATAAATATTTAAAGTTACATGTATTTTAAATTAACAAATGCATTAGAATATTTAAAGTCATGTGAACTCAATAACATAAACTTTTAGTGTAGCACAATTTCATTATTTTTGATATAAGATTAAATATTATACTAAATATAGATCAATGCAGACATAAAAGTGCGTAAGTAGTAGAACAGATTGCTCTAAATACATGTCCTGAGTTTGTGAAATATAGTTCAGTTCAAAAAAGTAGTGTTAAACGATATATAACAGAACAGCACAAAAATTACTCAGTCGAATATAATGCATTGAAAACTTCTTTCAAGCGCAGAAGCATGTGTAAACAAAATCAGATAAATTTCTACAACGGAAAGTTATGCGATAATTTATGAGATTTCATCATTTATATTACATGCTTGATCAGGATATTACTACATTTGTGTAGCATGCATATGTAACAAACTTGAAAATAATGAAAAAGTACGTAAGCCTAAAGCAGTTGTCATCATAATAAGTTATGAATGTTTTATGTAAAATATATTTGTAAAATTTAACACGTCTTGAAGCTAGAATACATGTAGGAACATACTATCATGGCTTTGTTTGTCCAAACTTAAGACATTTCAATGACTATTGAATACATGTATAACTTTGATTTAAGAAAATATTTAATATTCTAATAATAGAACTGTGTGTGGCATACCAGTGATGATGGTGTTTTCACCTTAGATATCACCAGCTTAGTAGTCATAACTTCATTTGACATGATCTTAGTAATAAATATAGTGCAAAAATCCATCTTTTACGAAATTATAATGAATTTCTAACCCCTGGATTAAATAAACAGATATTAAAAACTTTTTGAAATTGCTTAATCTGAATCTAAATTAAACAAGCCAATAATTTTCTGTAACTAAGCAAATGCATAAACGCATATTTGTTTTTAAA
Source organism: Mytilus trossulus (assembly GCF_036588685.1). Taxonomy (NCBI): domain Eukaryota; kingdom Metazoa; phylum Mollusca; class Bivalvia; order Mytilida; family Mytilidae; genus Mytilus; species Mytilus trossulus. The sequence goes on along the minus strand of NC_086376.1, from coordinate 3,617,519 downwards.
GTGCTAATTTCCAATGAATTTATTTCCAATTGAAAGTGGAAATTTCTCGTAAAATTTTGTAGACACAGTAAACTCAGAAATTAATGCGAGGTTTTTTATTTTTTTTAAATGCGACAGAAATGTAAACGCAACAATTTAAACTCGCATTTTGAAATATTCTATATGAATATAATTTGATTTTTCCTCAAAATCGTAAAAATTCAAATCGCATGTAAATCTTAAATGACAAAATTGCAATGATAAATTGATCCAAGGGCTTGTACAGAAAGGAGAAAAGAGAAAAGCCCAGTCTTTTAATTTCACCTTTCGGTATATTGATGATGTACTGTCTCTTAATTATAATAGATTCATTGATCACTTTCATCTAATATATCCAAATGCATTTAAAATTAAAGTTACTACCGACACAGATATATATCTGCTTTATGTTTAGACCTTTTTCTAGAAAGGACAACTGTTGGTAGGATAAATACCAAAATTCATGACAAACGCGATGATTTTAATTTTCCTAAATTCAACTTTCCATTTCTGTGTAGCAGCAGCCCAGCAGCAACAACATATGGAGTATATGTTTTTTTCCAATTGATACGTAACTCGAGAGGTAGCTCAAAGTACCTTGAATTTGTTGAACGAGAAATACTGCTTTCTCAAAATTTGTTATGGCAGTGCCATGAATCAATCAAATTAAGGTCATCACTGAAGAAAAATTACGGTCGTCATCATGAGCTGATTGGCCATTATGACAAAAATAGGCCAGCAATCATATCTTATATTCTCCCTCAGTCATAATAACCTTCCATCATTACCGAACTAAAAAAAACAAATAACACGACGGGTGTCGTAACCGGTGCAGGAAATGCTTACCCTTCCTTATAACCTGTTTTCACTCCCAGTTTTCGTGTTGTTTCTTATTTATTTTTTATAACTGTTGATGTAAATGATTTTTGGTTTTGTGAGTCATTATTTACTCCTTGGTTTTGATTGTTATTGATTGTTATTGTCTTGAAATAGACAAAAATACACATCAACCTTGGATAATTATAAAATGACAACATCTCAAAGAACTATAACTGACTTTAAGCCGATATCAGTTATCTCCTATTGTCAAATCATCAACATCAATCATACATCTGCGTCTCGGGAGTAGCTTTCGCCTTGTCATAGAAGATATGATAGTTGCTTATTATATCCTGGTATAATCGCCAATCAGACATTACTATTTTTTAAAGAAATGTTTCAACATTAATCACAGGGCCCATATATAAATAATCGAGTAACTTGTGAACTTTTATAATAATGTGTTTAATATATAAATATTCAACTGTGACATTTCATAAAAACAAGCAGTTTTTAATTTACCTCGACTTAACTTATCATGTGTTGTTCCAAGGAATGTTACCTCCTTGCTTAATGGGACGTTTTATATACGTTAATCCGTAATTATTTATTTTCATTTGTATTCCAGACTTCCTTTTATTCCATTTAATTTTACAATGAGTAGTACGTCACTGATCACATGTCACTGGTTAATTATATCAAAAAAACTGAAAAGTATAGAAATCATCAAGGCAAAACATACCTGTATTTGTACGTATCAGTGTGGTCATGGTCTCATCTGTGCTTCAATGGAGTATTTTCATATCGATATTCTCGTCCATTTGCTGTCTTAGACGAGATTATTTTATAACAGCTGAGGAACATTGGTGGGACTATGCACCAAGTAGACAGAATCTTATTACTAACGTCACAACGTATGTATAAAACATAGTTAGCTTGAGTAGCTTTAGTTTAGTATATTTCCAAGCTGTAAATGTTCTTTTTCATTTACTGTTAAACAAACTATGTCTTCGTGTCTTCTTTTTTTAAATTATATTTTTCATTGCATAAGCGAGCTTATTATTGTTTTTGCATTTAAATGCATGTTATGGCTTCAAACTAATGCTCACGTTGACTAAGGTTATTTAAAAAGATTTCGAAGCTGTAAGTACTGATAAATTCGAAAACGTTTTAAACCTCCTATGTAGGAGTTTCTCTATTGTAAATTGGACCGAAAAAAAACCCAGATATCTGTTCTAGTACTTCTTTATTCAGAAACTGTTTGTTTTCCATGTGCATTCAGTGATTTGACGTGAGGATGCGATACACCATCTTGTTGAGATGCCAGTTTATGACCAGCATCTGTCTCTAATTCTGTCCGTTGACCATAAAAAGCGTCATTCTAACTGAAGAGTATTCTTTAATATGTTCATAGATGTGGTTTAAAAAAAACAATTATCTGTACGTAAACTCGATATACTGTAGCATACATTTATTAAAGTCAAATTAACTATCACGTTTCCTTGCGATTTTCCCTAGTTTATGTCTGAAATAAGTCTGTTTTATAGAATGATATTGCCGTCTTAATAAGGTATTTCCACTTTTCCGTGGACAAACCTATCGGTTTTTTTCTGATTATTAGGTCTTTCCACTTTTCCATGGAAAGACCTATTGGTTTTCTTTTGAGTATTTTTTATTTTCTTCCGCCAAATTTGTTTCCTTTGCTGTTTTTTTTTTTCGCAAGATTTTGACTATGATATCGAACAGTTTATACGCTTTTGAAACTGACTCTGCTTAACCGAATACTTTCCTATATAAGAGTTATCTCCCCAAACACTGTTTTTCTTGTGATCTCTTAGGCATCGCAACCTTATAAGATATAAAATGTATTTTTCCAAATTGCTCGTTATATCGTATCATCGGGATGCTCTGTTTTATTTTGACCGAAGCCGTAAAGAGATTCCATTTGAGAGTTATTTCTCCTTTTGTATTTGATATAAGTGAAATGTACTTTCAACTGGAAAACCATACGTGATAGATGCCTAGGGTCTTTTGATTTGAGATCCTTGGTCCAAAAAATTTAAAATGAGGTCAAGGTCATGTTTTTGCTTGTGATCTCTTATATTCAAAAGTCATATATCAAAAGATATGGACAAAATATTTTCACACAATTGTTATTAGCGACATGTCGTAAGACACAAATTTTAGTCGAAAGGGTACGTAGATATTTGATGCGAATTTTGCCCCCTTTTATATCCAGTATCAGTCGTATGCTTAAATACCTCATTAATAGTATAAGGTAGAGGCCTATAGTCGTTTGATTAGATGTCCTTGATCTCTGACCTTGAAATTGAGCTCAAGGTCATATGTTAATTTAACGTTCTAGATTTTGACCTTTGCCTTTACTTCATAAGTATACATGATAAAGCCACGGGACTTTTTGCATTATATTGCAAGCAATGGGACCTTGGTAAACCAACCCGGCAGTGACCTCTTGTAAGCCGAAAGTAGCTGTAAATCAATTTAAAAGTATATACATTTTTGGAATCAGTGTCATGTTAACTGTCAAATAATACCGGAAGTAACATCTTTTAAACCGGAAGTTTGAAATCATCACCTTTTTTATATCTTTTTGTATAAAATCCTTATATTTTTGGAATCTGCGTGCAATAAGCTGTCATTTGACGCTGAAACTGACATTTAATATCAAATTCTACAATTTTTTTCATTTACAATTTATCCTTACTGGTGGAAACACCTTCAATTGATCAGAGTTTTAATATTGTTTTTGAACTGTTTCAACCCGACAATATTGTAACAGTGGCAGTTATGAATGAATAAATGGAACAATACTAAACTACATGCTTATTTCTCCTTCCAATATAAACCAATAAATGATTTCATATTTTAGGTTGACTGCTTTTAGAATAAATCTGACAAGGAAACTTCGCCATCTAAAACAATTGATCATTAACAAAAGGAAATGAAAACATTTATCACACATTTGTTTATTAAGCTTCCCATTAAAAATATAAATATCAAATCCAGGAAAGGGCAGTGTTCCTTGTTAGTATTAGCTTTATCTTCAGTCAGTTAGGCAGGTTAAATCTCTTTAGTGTACATACTGAAGTTGTCATTATATTTAGATTATTATGTTTCCCTTTTGATGTTTACTATACGTTTTCATAATTATTCGGAACAAATTGAACCGGGTCAATTTCTTGTATCACCGTTTTTATTGTACTGCGTATAAGCGTTTAGGTGGCACGGTAGTATTTCCTGGCCATAAGGGATAATGATAGCCTTTTTAGAATTTACACCACTTTCTAACACTGCAAAAAATTCTACATTCGATGTTAACTGAAGTACTTTCATTTTACCATTCAGAAATGAATTTGGATATGTACCATGACCGTTTACTTTTTTTGCTATTTTTAAAATCCTAAGGCCACTAGTACTTTTAGGTCTTTTATGGTGCAGTGAATGCAAAATTTAAAAAAAATCTCAAAAATTCATTTTCATCTGTATATAAAATTATTTCATATTTTTCTACACCTGATTCATCACTCAGTTTGGGAAAGTATGTTCAGTTGATACTGTATTTTTTGTCCTATCACACTGTTTAGATACATTTACCTAAGTAGGGTACACAAAAGAGCAACCTAAATTCTGGAAAGCAAATACTACCGTGCCACCTTTAATTTCTGTGACACTGTCCTCTCCATGATATCAACACAATCTGTTTTTGCTTGTAAAGAGGCAGCTAACAGTTTATATTTGTTACATATGGCATGTTCAAAAAAGAATGTATGTTTAGTTTCTGCAATAGTAGATATTGTTGACACGTTTATTTATTTATTCGGTATATCAGAAAAACTCAGGCATACTGTGTCTGCAATGTAAAGATATTGCTGTCCCGTTTGTTTATTTATTTCGTATATCAGATAAGGACTCGTGCATATTGTTTTTGTTATGTTAGATATATGTTGACACCTTTAATTTTTCATTCAGTATATCAGATAGACTTATACAAACGACAGAGGACAGGATAGGTAGTGTTCATAAGAAAGTGATGTTAAAACAGTTCACTGATGTTTCCTTCACAAGGGAAATAAAACCAGAACCATGGATGGGTTATGTTGGACCTACAATAAAAGGAGAAATTGGTGATGTATTGTATGTTCACTTCAGGAACTTAGCAACAAGGCCTTATGGACTGCATCCTCATGGTGTACAATATTTTAAAGACAGCGAAGGTACTTTATCTGTTTACATCAAACACATAATATGTTAAAACAAAGTTTACTTCTAAATGTTCACTAAATAAACTCATCATAGATACCAGGACTAAAATTTATATTTACGCCAGACGCGCGTTTCGTCTACAAAAGACTCATCAGTGACGCTCGAATCAAAAAAGGTTTTAAAAAAGCCAAATAAAGTACAAAGTTGAAGAGCATTGAAATCCAAAATTCCGAAAAGTGTTGCTAAATACAGCTAAGGTAATCTATGCCTGACCTTAGTGTACATACTATAGTTTCCTCACAAAGGAAAATTCAAAACGAAAATTCCCTAATGAAATTTAAAAATCTAAAGCTCAAACACATTATACGAATGGATAACAACTGTCTTAACCTCACGTGTTACATACATTTTCTTATGTAGAAAATGGTGGTTTGGACCAAGTTTAATTGCTAGCTTAACCTCTCATTTGTATTGCAGTCGCATCAAATTCCATTATATTGACAGCGATGCTTGAACAAAACAAAATAAAAGGCATAAATGTAAAAATAGACCAGGCAAATTAAAGACAATAATACACAATAACCCAAAGTACAGTGACACAATGAAGAGATGTATAAGTACAGAGTCACGTCATATATATGTAACAAAGAAACATAAAAAGTCATATATACAAAGAACATGAAGAACAAAGCAAAACAATGAAAGACAAGAATACGGGAATATCATAAACAATAATGACAGCATGTACAATTACCACAGGTATCTGAATCACTTCATTAACCTGAAGATCTTGACCTCTTCGATAAAACTGCCTAGCATAGCTAAAGTTTGATATTAACAGATGTACATACATTCTACAGTATTTCATCATTGAATAAAGTTTTAATATTCATGTGTTAAATAGGATCGTTGTATATGGATGGCACTTCCGGTAGAGATAAGTTAGATGATTCTGTACCACCCGGAGAGACGTATACATACAGATGGTCCATGCTAAATTTGTTTGCTCCAACCAAAGATGACGAGAACTGTGTTCCTGTTGGCTACCATCCCCATGTCAGATCAACCAAAGACATTGATACTGGGCTGGTAGGGATCGTATTGATTTGTAAACCTGGTAAGATTGTCTATAATGATAGTTCGATATTAGCAAATGAATGAATTCATATCAAGGAATCTAGATGTCATCAAGCATAGGTAATGCATTCATATATGATAAGGAATATTCATGCCAGCAAGTAATTATCTGTATATAAAATAAGTAATATTGATGTCAGCAAGTAAATGTATGTCTGGTTAGTATTTCACATACAGCACAAGTACCATATAATGTACTTGCTTTTGCTTTTGTTGTGTGTACCACATTTACTTTGAGATGAAGAACAAACATTTTCGATTCTTTTGGGTTTTTTTTAAAAGCGCATCGTGATTTTGTATTACGAATAATACTAGTACACAGCTTGTCGTGATTTTTTGTTACTAATAATACTTGTACACATTGCAATAGTTTGCTTCTTGCATCATATTTGTATAATTACTAATATTAAGTTTAAAACAATATAACCTGTGACATCTTCTTAATGTGTGAAACCACCAAAAAATAGTAAGTCTTATCCGAATGCATACAAAAATATGTCGGGAAGAAATATTCCCTTGAATTTGACATTTGTAGGTAATCAATCCTACATTTCATTGCAGTTTAACATTTCTAGTCAAAAACCTATATCTTGGGTATTTCAGAGCACCATTATTGTTGTATTATGGGTTTCTACGAAATATTTTGGAAACTTGAGGTTACTTAAGTTTGTTGCTTATTATGTTCCTGTTGAAATTAATCAGTGTTGTATATTTCATTTATATTTAACTGTACAAGTAACTCATTTTTTTTAGAATGGACATTTCACCTTTTTAAATTATTTTTCGTATAGTACAGAACAGGTTCAAAATTTACACATACCAAGTATTTTTTTATTTAAAACAAATATAGTTTCTGCATATTTTTTAGAAAAGTGCAAATTTAGAAAAGACTAATAGGGGTATCCGTTGTGTATTACGTCGTTAACTATACCTACCCTCTTGAATGGTCAGTATCTAATGATTACCATTGATTGGATATTCACTTTTGAGATGTTAGCCATTTATTGGGGTCATCAAACATAGGCTGGTGTTTTTAACTTATTCTGTTCCTGTTGAAATTAATCAGGGTTGTATATTTCATTTACATTTACAGGTACTGGTAACTTATGTTTTCTTTAATATTGACATTACACGTTTTTTATTAATTCGTTTTGTAATTTATTTTTTTCTCATTTTTTTTTCTCATTTTTTTTTATTTTTTCTTGGTGAGAGTCTTGTGTATTACAAAAAAATTAAAGATACGTTAGAAATTTGGACAAGCATTTGAAAACAAATCAAAGAATCATTTAAATAATTATTATTATTTTTTTAGTCACCGGCATACAAAAAGTTATTGTGAATGATGCACGTTGTATTCAATAGTTCGTTTGCATCTTTTTTTAAATGAATTATTACTAATTATCCCCTGACTACATTAGCGCAGAACTTGGCATAATACATATTGTTGATATACATTTGCCAAGAATATTTCACTCAACCCAGGCCTTTTAGATAAAGTTAATAATAACAAGGACTTGAATAATTTGATCTCTTTAAAACTCTCGTTTACAACAGAATTTACAAAATAAATTAAAGAATAAATCTAAAGATAGCTAGAATAAAAACTTATGATGAAAACTGTAAACTCAAACAATTGCACTAAGTAATATTTAGTGGTAATAATTTAGTATATAAAATTAGTGGCTACATACCTAAGGACAACCGTAGTATACCACTGTTTGAAAGTCATAAGTCGATTGAGACAAAAAAAAATCCGGATTACAAACTAAAACCGAAGGGGAATGAATTACTTCAAGAGGAAAGTAACGAAACACGGAGGGGAACAAACAACTACCATTTCCTGACATTTGAAAAATATTTGATTCAACCTGGTTTTGTGGCTAGCCAAACCTCGCACGTTTATGGCAATGTTGAATATAACACTAAAATGAAATCATTATAGGACCGGAATACCGTACAGATAAATATAACAACATTTAGGACAGAGAAATACACAAAAAAACAACACAATAGTTCATTTCGACTGCTAACCACAGAATAAAAACGAACACGTAAAACTACATTGGACAGCACATAAAACAGCACATAAAACAGCACAAAAGAACCATGAACTGTCGATCACACGACTGGAACAACGGAACAAAAGTAACATCACAGGTAAATGTATAAAACGCATTTATTCAAGATCAGGAAATTTCTAACTAAGGCATATAGTAAAACTAAAACTAAAATCTTAGAAATGAACTAGGTGATTTATTATCTTTACTTTTAAACCAAATAGAAAATAACAAAGGTAGAATTTTTGTATTGTTAATTGTCTTATCGTTTGTAGTATACGACATTTAGCAATATCCGATCAGAATTACAAATACAGTAATGGTGGATAATGTAACGTTGGTAGCCTATATATATTAAGTTAGAGACAAGCCATGTGTACTGATTAACATTCTTTAATATAATGCTTGAGCTAAGTAATCAACACAAATACATCAAGCAATAAGACGCGACCTTATCTGCTATGTCCATCAACACAACACGTGCGTGAACTCTGAACTCTATAAATGTTTATGAATGAATGAAAGTTACAATATTACAGATTACAAGTACCGTGTTACGTCTTATGGCAATGCAAATCACACTCATTTTCGGGAAAAGGTTATGTTTGGTAATTAAACGATTAGACGACGTAAATGGTAAATCACAATCTAAAACATGATCAACCTGTCCTTAGTTAGTTGAGACACTGACACATCGTATGGATCAACAAATTCGTGATGGTGTCCATACAATCTACGGAGTGTCATTTTTGTGATATTCTCAATGTCTCTGATATTTTGATGTTTGATGTTAACTATTTCCTTGATCTTTTCAGATGATGAGTCCAGAATAAACTGCACCATTTGTCCTTCATTCATAATTTTATCGAATATCTTGTTGCCTATATTGTTTTTATACGACCGCAAATTTTGAAAAAATTTCGTCGTATATTGCTATCACGTTGGCGTCGTCGTCGTCGTCGTCGTCGTCGTCGTCGTCGTCCGAATACTTTTAGTTTTCGCACTCTAACTTTAGTAAAAGTGAATAGAAATCTATGAAATTTTAACACAGGGTTAATGACCATAAAAGGAAGGTTGGTATTGATTTTGGGAGTTTTGGTCCCAACATTTTAGGAATTAGGGGCCAAAAAGGGCCCAAATAAGCATTTTCTTGGTTTTCGCACTATAACTTTAGTTTAAGTTAATAGAAATCTATGAAATTTCGACACAAGGTTGATGACCACAAAAGAAAGGTTGGGATTGATTTTGGGAGTTTTGGTTTTAACAGTTTAGGAATTAGGGGCCAGAAAAGGGCCCAAATAAGCATTATTCTGGGTTTTCGCACAATAACTTTAGTTTAGGTAAATAGAAATCAATGAAATTTAAACTTAATGTTTATGACCACAAAAGGAAGATTGGTATTGATTTTGGGAGTTTAGGTCCAAACAGTTTAGGAATAAGGGGCCAAAAAGGGACCAAAATAAGCATTTTTCTTGGTTTTCGCACCATAACGTTAGTATAAGTAAATAGAAATCTATGAAATTTAAACACAAGGTTTATGACCATAAAAGGAAAGTTGGTATTGATTTTGGGAGTTTTGGTCCCAACAGTTTAGGAAAAAGGGGCCCAAAGGGTCCAAAATTAAACTTTGTTTGATTTCATCAAAATTGAATAATTGGGGTTCTTTAATATGCCGAATCTAACTGTGTATGTAGATTCTTAACTTTTGGTCCCGTTTTCAAATTGGTCTACATTAAGGTCCAAAGGGTTCAAAATTAAACTTAGTTTGATTTTAACAAAAATTGAATCCTTGGGGTTCTTTGATATGCTGAATCTAAAAATGAACTTAGATTTTTTATTATTGGCCCAGTTTTCAAGTTGGCCCAAATCGGGGTCCAAAATTAAACTTTTTTGATTTCATCAAAAATTGAATAAATGGGGTTCTTTGATATGCCAAATCTAACTGTGTATGTAGATTCTTCATTTTTGGTCCCGTTTTCAAATTGGCCTACATTAAGGTCCAAAGAGTCCAAAATTAAAATAAGTTTGATTTAACAAAAATTAAATTCTTGGGCCTCTTTGATATGCTGAATCTAAACATGTACTTAGATTTTTGAATATGGGCCCAGTTTTCAAGTTGGTCCAAATCAGGATCTAAAATTATTATATTAAGTATTGTGGAATAGCAAGTCTTTTCAATTGCACAGTATTGTGCAATGGCAAGAAATATCTAATTTCACAATATTGTGAAATAGCAAATTTTTTTTTAATTAGAGTTATCTTTCTTTGTCCAAAATAGTAAGCAAGAAATATCTTATTGCAAGAATTTTTTTTAATTGGAGTTATCTTTATTTGTCCAGAATCAACTTAAATCTTTGTTATATACAATATACAATGTATATTCACTTTTTACTACCAACTGATAAATTTAAATAATCTTTACCATTCAGTGATAACAAGCAGTTTTTTTACATTTTATTTACAGTTTATTTTATGATGTATTTAAATGAGTAGTTATTGTTGCAAACTCCATTAGAATATTTTAATTGAGATTAGTTTTGGAATAAGGGAAAGGGGGATGTGATTAAAAAATTGGGTTCAATTTTTCTCATTTGAAATTTCATAAATAAAAAGAAAATTTCTTCAAACATTATTTTGAGAGGATTAATATTGAACAGCATAGTGAATTGCTCTAAGAGAAAACAAAAAATTTAAGTTCATTAGAACACATTCATTCTGTGTCAGAAACATATGATGTGTCAACTATTTAATCACAATCCAAATTTAGAGCTGAATCCAGCTTGAATGTTGTGTCCATACTTGCCCCAACCGTTCAGGGTTCAACCTCTGCGGTCGTATAAAGCTACGCCCTGCGAAGCATCTGGTTAATCTTACCTCCTCATAACTTTGTTTGAGCAGTTTCTGCGTTAGGAGCACACTCCTGTATATGAAGTCTATATAGTGTCAATATGCAAAAATATAACGTATCCACTACGATTTGTACAAAACATACGATGGGCCAAAAGGTAAATTACAGCTGAGAAATTGGAAATCGATAATAGAGAAGTTTGCCATATATGGTTATGTGAAGTCGTCCATCTGTGTCAATATGGAGGGAAAGATCAAGGTATGAAGCAGTCCTTCTAGTATCAGAAGTATACCTAATTTCAAGTTCACTTGGATATATGATATTTTATATTGGTTGAAACATGGACTCATTGATAGGAAATCATCAATATATCTGATTTTTTTATGAATTTCGCAAGGTGCATTTCTTTTTTTGTCTTTAAAGGTTGTGAATGAATTCTGCTTTATACGAGAACAAAACTAATCGGCCAGTTAGGGTGCACAATAAGATCCCATTAGAATACCGACTGTTTGTTGAAATATCAATCTTCAAAACTCACCAAATATATAGTCGATAAAAAAATCCAGCATTTAAATAATATCTTTGGTATATTTTCTAGTACATTATTTACTTTGGTTACATCTTCTGACATCAGACTCGGACTTCTCTTGAATTTAATTTTAAATGTGCGTATTGTTATGCATTTACTTTTCTACATTGGCTAGAGGTATAGGGGGAGGGTTGAGATCTCATAAACATGTTTAACCCCGCCGCATTTTTGCGCCTGTCCCAAGTCAGGAGACTCTAGTCATTGTTAGTTTTGTATTATTTTAATCTTAGTTTCTTGTGTTCAATTTGGAAATTAGTATGGCGTTCATTATCACTGAACTACTATATATTTGTTTAGGGGCCAGCTGAAGGACACCTCCGGGTGCGAGAATTTCTCGTTACATTGAAGACCTGTTGGTGACCTTCCGCTGTTGTTTTTTCTATGGTCGGGTTGTTGTCTCTTTGATACATTCCCAATTTCCATTCTACATTTTATTATTGTGGTTTTTAATAAAATAAGAATTATTAACCTATAGCTGTACAATGTAACCTATGGGAATGCAACAAGAAAAAATATCAATAACCGGAAGTTATACTATAGCTATCTATGGTATGATTTTCATAATTATACCATAAAACATTAACACATGACATATACGTAAAAGGAACATTAGATCCCGATAATTCTAGGTAAATATGAACACATGACGTATACATGACAGTAACATTAAATCCCGATAACTCTAGGTAAGAATTAACACATGACATATACATGACAGGAACATTAAATCCAGATTACTCTCAGAACATTAACACATGACATATACATGACAGGAACATTGAACTCAAATTACTCTCGGCACATTATCAGATGACATAATCATGACAGCAAAATTCGATCAAGATAACTCTAAGTCATTAACACATGACAAATACATTAAAGGACCATTAGATCCATATAACTCTAGGTAAATATTAACACATGACAAATACATCAAAGGAACATTATATCCCGATAACTGTAGGTAAAAATTAACACATAACATATATATCACAGGAACATTAGATCCCGATAACTCTAGGTAAACATAAGCACATGACATATTCATGACAGCAAAATTAGATCGATATAACTCTAGGTAAACATAAACACATGACATATACATGACAGTAACATAAGATCCCGATAACTCTAGATAAACATTCACACATAACATATACATGACAGGAATATTAAATCCAGATAGCTCTAGGTAAACATTAACACATGACATACACATAACAGGAACATTAGATCCCGATAACTGTAGGTAAACATTAACAAATGACATATACACGACAGGAACATTAGATCCGATAACTGTAGGTAAACATTAACACATGACATATACATGACAGGAATATTGAATCCAGATAACTCTAGGTAAACATTAACACATGACATATACATGACAGTAACATTAGATCCGATAAATGTAGGTAAACATTAACACATGACATATACATGACAGGAATATTAAATCCAGATAGCTCTAGGTAAACATTAACACATGACATACACATAACAGGAACATTAGATCCCGATTACTGTAGGTAAACATAAACACATGACATATACATGACAGGAACATAAGATCCCGATAACTGTAGGTAAACATTAACACATGACATATACATGACAGGAACATAAGATCCCGATAACTCTAAGTAAACATTTACTCATGACATACACATAACAGGAACATTAGATCCCGATAATTCAAGGTAAACATTTACTCATGACATATACATGACAGAAACATAAGATCCCGATAACTCTAGGTAAACATACACACATGACATATACATGACAGGAATATTGAATCCAGATAACTCTAGGTAAGCATTAACATATAACAAATATTTGACAGGAACATTGAATCCAGATAACTCCAGGAAGGATGTGGATAGAGAGTTTGTTCTGTATGCTGACACAGTCAATGAAACTAACAGTTGGTTGATAGACGAGAGCTTAAATCTATGTCTAAATCCACAAAGATGTCGACAACTTTTCAACGAGAAAAATGCGGCCTTTATTGGGGACACGTTAATGTATTCGGTAAGTTTTAAATAACAGAATAACATCATATGTTTCTAAGTTAGATTAATATGGATGACACGTGGTAACCGTCATGATATTTTAATAAGATGATTTGTAATGAATTTAATTTCTGTTTTTCGCTGATTGAAATAAATAATCGGCAGGTAGTAATGATTGATTAATTCGGAAAAAAAAGAGTTACATTTGTAACACATATTGGTTTCGTAGTTTGCTTATGATCCGTCATTTAAGTAACATTAAAGTGAGAAAGCGGAGGCGAGTTCTGTTGTCGTTTGCATCGTCAAGCAAAAACTTATAATTGTCACATCCTTAAGGGAAATAGAAATGTGAAACTGTTTGATTATTTAATCATTTTAACTCGAATGCATTGTATTATTAAAAGATGGTATATCGAGATTAATGTTTATACATTTATGGTAAAGTCTTGAAATGCAGTCCATAAATATCATAAAAACAATGGTTTCAAGAAATGTTAAGGAGATAAGATAAATTTATTGACTTTTCAATCATTACATGTCATATCTAGATATTATCAGTTATATGGTTCGCTGCTGACCCCTTACAGATCCATAGAGTGTTAGTAAAATCCATAGGGTGTGAGGCCGGAGGCTGAATACCCTATGGACTTTATCCACACTCTATTGTGCGTAGGGGTCAGTAGTTAACCCAATAACAAATGTATCGTTTGCTGGACTTCTTCTGCTGCTTATGTGACTTCCAGAACCCCTATGAAATTAAAAAAAAACTACAGATCAATAGGGGGTCACCACGTGATGGCTTTAAACCAATCAAAAAATGATAATTACCCGCGGTGCGATAAATATAATATATTGACTTGTTTATCATGACACGCCATATCTAAATATATATGATTACTTGATTTTGAAGACATACTATGTCTATTATGTCAGAACCGCTAGGAGACGTTCACTGTGTATCAATGGTGATTTCAACTTCCACAGTTTTGGATCCACTACAAGATCTTTTATAAGTGTAACAATTGCATTTCTACAGTGTTTAATTAACGTCCACTGTGATGAAACTGCTAAAGCATGTTCTCTTTAAGTATTAATTGCCTTACGTTTAATAAACTTCCAATGTGCTGAACCGATATAAGACAATCCCTAGGAGGATCGATAACCTTTATTTAGTGCTGTTAACTTCAAAGGCTCCTTATCCTTAGGCTCACTGTGTCGGAACCGCCAAAATACGTCCCCTTGAAAGAGGGACGAAAGATACCAAAGGGAGTCAAACTCATAAATCTAAAACAAACTAACAAAGCCATGGCTAAAATTTAAAAAAAAACAAAAAAACAATTATAGTACACATGACACAACATAGAAAATTAAAGAATAAACAACACGAACCCCACCAAAAACTAGGAGTGATCTCAGGTGCTCCGGAAGGTTAAGCAGATCGTGTTGCTAATGTGATTACAAATCCGGTAAATAGTCTAATTCGGTAGTTCACATTCATGAAAGGGAAGGGGATTGTAGTTACGACGTAAGGAACATATCCGATATCATTTGTGAAACGGTTATTCCATAACGGTCAACCAACTCGTGATGGCGTCCGTAAAATTTACGAAGGGATGATTTCAACTTCACCATTTGGAACTCTTGGTTAAATAGCTTCCTTGTAAGCAGCAACCCTCTATCAAGAAAATCATGATAGGAAATGCAAGCACGGGATTATCGTATTAATTGGGAGGTATATACCCCGTATGCAGGCGCTGCTGGAATGTTGCTACTTAGAAATTGAAAGTTCACAATTGGAAAGCTGAAATCATCTCTTTTGTCGTAAAGTTTTGTTTTCAACCAACCCTCATTGTCAATTTCTAGATGTAAGTCAAGATATGAAGCCGACATAACTGTATCTGTAGTATCCTTTATCTCTAGTTTGATGGGATTTAAAAGTATTTTTGACTTTCTATAGTGTTTTTAACTTCAACTGTGCCAGAAAATAAACTCATCATAGATACTAAGGTTAAATTTTTGTCTTAAAAGTAAAATCACAAAAATACTGAACTCAGAGGAAAATCAATACGGAAAGTCCATAATCACATGGCAAAATCAAATAACAAAACTAAACGACAGACGCGCGTTTCGTCTACACAAGACTCATCAGTGACGCCCAAATCCGAACAAATTAAAAAAAAAAGTCAAATAAAGAACGGAGTTAAAGAGCATTGAGGACCCAAATTCATAAATTTTTTTGTCGAACCGTTACTGGTGTTTCCCGAAGGTTATCCTATTCTGTATATAGTTTCGTTACATTCAGTTATATCGGAACCGTTGAAAGAGACGGACTTTATAGTGACTGGAAAGGGTAGAAAAAACACCAGACGAGAAAATGCCGAAGACACATAGAAACAGCAGCAAATTATTAGATATTGTATCTTATAAAAAGAAACCGAGATTTGGATAGTTCCACTTCAAAGTAAAAATATTTTAATATCTTTATATATGAAAATATATTGTAACGCTGTAGTTAATCAATAAAGATACTATTACGTGTATTTTTGTATTTGCCTTGTTATTGGTCCTCGGCCAGCTATATAAGCCTGCGGCTTTGCCTCCAGCCAATACGGAATGTCTTGGACCAATGATATGGCCAATACAGAAAACTAATGTACAATGTATTATTAACATCCGCTGTGTATTGATCTCATTCTGTGTATAACTATCAGAACTATTTACTATTTTACTTGTATGTACATAAAAACATAAATTTAAAAATCTATCTCAAGTAAACATGAATAAAAGAAGGTCGTCCGCCCGTATAAATCCTTCTGGCACATATAGTTGTGGCGACATTACAGCTATGATGCTCAGTGACTAAGGTCAAGTAATGTCTAAGGTACATACGTATAGTGGTCAGTATTCCATGATAAAAGGTTTTAACTCCTTTAATTGCATAATGAATTTGTTGTGCACTCAGGGTTATTATAATAACTTTTTCTGTTACAAAAAGTAAAGTTCTATTAGAGGTTATTCCTGTATATGTACAAAATAATGTAATGAACTGAACATTCCCACATTAAAAGAAAGGAAAGTTAAAATGTGTAACTCATGAACTGTCAACATGCAACATCCATACCTGATCATACCTTCAATAACACCAACATAATTTCCATGATCCCAACAGGAGCCCCCTCACATCAGTAAAAGGTGATGTGTTTTGTCTAATAAGCAATCTAAACTCGTGATTATGCTACATTTTTTTTCAAACAAATAACACTTTCAAGCTGACTATAGAGGGTAACAAAGACACAATTGACCAAACTTCTTTCTGCATGCACTTCAAAATTTAGTGACGGTTAAATTAAGAAATGGAAGGGAAACGACGACTAATATATCATAAGGTACCAACTCGCCCTATTACATGATAGTTCGTCCCTGGAGATATTACAACTTTTTGAAAATGCTCTTCAGGTATATCAGGATAGGACAATTTCATTGATTTAACTACATGAGAGATTGAACTTTAATACATTAATATTTACTTAAATCATGCCAATATACATTTACATACAAGTCTTCACAATAATTGAACACCCAATTCCTCACTCAAATCATAAGCTCAAGCAACATATGGTGAAATCATTAATGGGCTTATTCTGGCATCATTTTAGTATATTTAGAATGATAAATGAGAAAATTATATGTTTGCTTTGTGGCAGGCGTTTTGTAATGGATTGAAATAGCACTTCATTGTAGCCAGAATGATGTCAGTAACGGCATCTTTCAGCACTACAACGCCATCAATGTTCTGATAACCCTCATCAGATTGCGGCTTTTAAGTCACAATTTTGCAGCATTCTTGCCGCAACATTTTGTATTTCATAAGGACTTGCATGAAATGATGTGAATATCATGTACAAAACCTTACAAATATTGTAAAGGAATGGAGACATAAAACAGCATTTATGTTATTTTTTTTCTCTCTCAAAAACAAGATTAAAACAACTTCACATTATTTTATGTTTAATAATTTAAAAAAAGGGATATCATTCATGATAATAAGGCCAAATGGTAGATAAACTCTTAGGTTTGTTTTTTTGTTTTTTTGTGTTTTTGTGGTTTATTTTTGTGTTTTATTTTTTATTTTTGGAGGGGTACCTGACAGCTACATTTGTTTACTTTTTGGTCTTATAAGCGCATTTATGATCACTGTATCTTTTTTACAGAAACAAATTATTAGGTAAATATTATCTACTTACTTGTTCCAATAGGAATGAAAATGTCTGTGTCTTTGTAACAAGTCTTTGAAACATCTTGGGTGCAACATGTCGATCCCCAGCTATTGCAGCAATTACTGAAGGCACACAACAATTATTCCATCTATATTTCTTGTAAGTTTTGGATGATAACATTGCTATGAATATCACAAGTCCTCAGTTGTGGTGTACAATGGAAAGGGATGTCAGATTCAAGTAAAGAAAATTTTGACAAAAAATTATGCATGTCTCTTTCAAATGAAAGCGGTTTCAAAAATACCTGTCATCACTGCACTTGTCACAATTGCGTAGGAAATCTTTGAAGCCACTCATTTTATAAATCGAATATTATAGATTCTACATGTATGAATAAATACGCTAAAAAAGTTAGTTACGGCAAGCAAAGTCTTTTTATACACTGTCTACAGACATAGTTCCTTTGTTCAGACAATATTTTCATAATATGAGCACATCATACCAACTTAATCATATATAAAAGTGTAGGCTAACATCACTGTGAAAAAATTATCCATTTCCCATTATGCTTTAATATATAAAACATTGGAAAAAAATCGTAAAATAACCTTGTTGTCTGCATTTGTTTACATTTTCCCTCCTGTTTTTAATGTGTTTCTCTACAAGAGAACTCCGCAAAGGGAGGTAATTTGATTAGGTAAATACAGGACAACTCGACTTTTCAGGGTCAATTTATTTCAACACAGTCAAGTTGCCCACTGATTTTTTTTATTTTCTTGTTTAACCTGAATTCATTCTCTCTATTCTTATAATCAACAATATAAGAAATGGCTGCATTTTTTTTTACAACACCTGATCAAAATAGGCTCTAAAATCCCCCTTTTATTGCACTGTTTACCCTATTTAAGCTAAATAGATTTTTTTAAAGAAATTTTACTGCTGAATACAATTTTCATTTGTTTTATTTAAACTGAAAAAAGTTATAAATGTCTGAATATTTATATTATTTTCTTTTTATAAGTCATAATTGATCATAATTTGTAAACACCTCATTTTCTCCCTTTTTTGCCACTTTAAGTCCTGTTACCATGGAAACGGTAAACATAAGAGGCTAAGTGTAGTAATATTTTTTATTAAGCTCATGTGGCTCTATTGAACTAATAAAGTTTAAAACAAATATATTTTAGTGCGTGCCGAAATATTTTGGTGATTACAGAGAATTGCTCTTAATAGTTACCAATATGTTTGACATTTTTACCTATTATGTTTGTTCTTTTTTTCACACATCGTTTTCAACATAATAGATTCTTCGAGGTTCCAACTGCCTCTTTATAGCATCATTTACTTCCACTTGATTAGACCATTTGAAGACGTTTTCTCAATGTATCATTCACTACTAAACTTTCTCATGCAGTATAGACACTGTATTATAACACTATAAACGTTCCCTGAGGTATTGTTCGTAATAACATGTCTTACGTCTTTCTTTTTTCCTGTTTTATTTCCAATAGTTATTGCAGGGTTTATCCTTCGTTGGCTTAAACTTGTTTTTTACTTCCTGATATCTTGTGCCTTTTCAGAACACATGCTGTAGTATTTGGTATAGCATCGTTTGAAGGGTTATACATGACAGCCAGAAACCCTGGTAGATGGATGATATTTTGTAAAGTCAATCACCATTTTAATCGTGAGTCATATGAATATCTGGATGAACACAGAAGGCAACAGTCACATAAATAAATAAATAAAATAGCAGTATCTGATATATTTCAAAAAGCAAAATCTCAAAAATACTGAACTCCGAGGAAAATTCAAAATGGAAAGTCCCTAATCAAATGGCAAAATCAAATGATTCAACACATCAAACTAATGGACAACAACTGTCATATTCCTGATTTGGTACAGGCATTTTCAAATGTAGAAAATGGTGGATTGAACCTGGTTTTATAGCGCTAAACCTCTCACTTGTATGACAGCCGCATCAAATTTACAACGAATCGTGAACAAAACAGACATAATAGGTAAAGTAGTCAAAATATAGGTACAGCATTCATCACTGTGTCATAATCTCAAAACAAACAAACATTTAACAAAACATCGCAAAAGCATCTATCAAATTTATAGATGGAATGGCAGCTTTTGTAAATGTGATGCCCAGACCAGGACTACTACCACCAGCTTTAATAAGAAGAACACGTCGTTATTACATAGCTGTAGAGGAAGTTGTATCGGACTACAGACCGTCTGGAAAGGTGTTGGCGAGAGTTGGTAAAGGTTCAACTGAAAGATCAAGGTTAGCTTAACTAGTGAAGAGTGTTGCCTTTTTATGTTTAATGGTGTATATCATATGTTCAGTACTAAGTACAGAAATTGTGAATATCTAATAAAGGTTCTTTACACCAGTCTTTATCATCATCCCTGTTCCTCACTTATATGCACCAATCATCACTGCTCATGTTTGTCATTACAAGGTCACAACAGTGCAAGAGAAATCAATCCAAACGCCTGATAAAACTCATGGTTTTATGACTACATTGTAGCATATATACAATGATTTGAATGCTGTTTATAGGGTGTGTAAGCGTTAATCATAAAATTGATAATGGAAATGGGGAATGTGTCAAAGAGTCAACAACCCGACCATAGAAAAAAACAACAGCAGAAGGTCACCAATAGGTCTTCAATGAAGCGAGCAATTCCCGCACCCGGAGGCGTCCTTCACCTTCATGCACATATCATCTACATATTACGTTTTAGAATAATAAGAGAAAACATCCGATTCTTGAATAAATATCGATCTTGTCGACTCTATCGAAATCTAAATATCAAAACTATTAAATATATCTAGGATAGAGGAACGATTCTTTACAAGTGATGGAGCTGTTGGAGGTAGTTTTGTTAAAGCAGTTTACATTGAGTATACAGACGGAACATTTCAAAGACGAAAAAGGCGCCGTAAAGACGAGAAACATTTGGGGATACTTGGACCTCCAGTTAGAGTTGAAGTTGGGGAAATGCTAGAAATTATACTTTTGAATAATGCAAGCCGGCCTTACTCCTTTGATCCATTTGGTCTTGCATTCACTAAAGATAACGAAGGAGCATTTTATAAAAACGAAAGAAACAGTAAGTTACATTACAATAAACGATGATAACTATAACTGTTAAGTCTTGCTTATCATATCTTGTTGATAAATTCATCGCGATACATGTATGGGGTTAACTCATTGCTGAGGGCCGTACGGTGACCTATAGCTGTTCATTTCTATGTAATTTTGGTCCTATTGGCAATCGTACCACATCTACTTGAGTATGCATTTAAAGTGAGTCCGTCTGAGTACCTAAAGCACCTATTGCTACAATAAGAAAAACATTTCGGGTACTTTCAAACCGGCTGGTGCTTGTACAGGCCGACAACGCATCCAACAATGTGGTGGACCAGAAGGCCACTAGTCTGAATCAATTAATGTTATGATATAAGGTATTCAGTTTTGAACAGAATTGACACTTTACGATTATTCAGTCGTCATTATACGATGTATCAATCGTTTATCTTTCAGGCAGTAGAGTCTCCAGAGCTGCCTGCTGCAATGCCTGGACAACAACGTCGCTATATCTTTAATGTACCATGGGATTATGGACCAACAAAGGAAGATCCACAATGTGTGACAGAAACGTATCAATCATTTGTTGATTATGCTAGGGAACAGTACTCCGGTTTGATCGGCCCACTCCTTATTTGTAAACCAGGCTCTTTAAACGCTAAAGGAAGGCAGGTAAAACACTTTGTGTTGCTAGTATATCTCCTGGGCCACCTGTCAAAGATAGTATGAGCCCTTTTATATATGCAGTTCCAAACTTCACAAGGGATATAGGCTCATATTTCCCTTTCAGTGTATTTTGCCCCCTAAGCCACCTTTACAAAGGGTGTTTGCTCATAATTCACTTTCACTGTTTTATAACTCCTGAGCCACCTTCCACATAGGATGTGGGCTCATATTTCCCTGTCGGTTTATAATATCCTCTGAACGACCTTCACAGAGGATATTGGCTCATTATTTCCTATCAGTGTCTAATATCTCATGAGCCACCTTTGCAGGGAATATAGGCTCATAATTCCTTGTCTGTGTTTATTATAACTCCTGAGCCACCTGTCACATGGGATATAGGCTTATAATTCCTTGTATTTTTGTTTACATCACCTGAACCACCTTTCACAGAGTGTAGTCTCATAAATCCTTGTCAGTGATTATGTTTCAAAAGCCACCTTTAACAGGGAATGTGGGCTCATAATGTCTTGTCATTGTGTATATCTCTTTAGCAACCTTTCACAGACGATGTGTACTCATAATTCACTGCTAGTGTTTTATGTCTTCTTTCACAGAGGATGTCAGTTCATAATTTCCTGTAAGTGTTTTATATTTCTTTTATCCGCCAGCAGTAATAACAAGACAACATCTATAGAACTATTTTTTTTACATAATGAGCAATTAGACACCTTTGAGTTCTGTTAAATTGTTCCTTTTAAAATTGTTACGCGATGTTGACTGCTGTACCCGTATTTTGACTATTTTATTTCTTATAGTTATCAAAAGTACCAGGATTATAATTTCATACGCCAGACGCGCGTTTCGTCTACATAAGACTCATCAGTGACGCTCAGATCAAAATAGTTCAAAAAGCCAAATAATTACAAAGTTGAAGAGCATTGAGGACCCAAAATTCCAAAAAGTTGTGCCAAATACGGCTAAGGTAATCTACTCCTGGGGTAAGAAAATCCTTAGTTTTTCGAAAAAATCAAAGTTTTGTAAACAGAAAATTTAAAAAAAATGACCATATAATTGATATTCATGTCAACACCGAAGTGCTGACTACTGGGCTGGTGATACCCTCGGGGACGAAACGTCCACCAGCAGTGGCATCGACCCAGTGGTGTAAATAGTTATCAAAGGTACCAGGATTATAATTTCATACGCCAGACGCGCGTTTCGTCTACATAAGACTCATCAGTGACGCTCAGATCAAAATAGTTCAAAAAGCCAAATAATTACAAAGTTGAAGAGCATTGAGGACCCAAAATTCCAAAAAGTTGTGCCAAATACGGCTAAGGTAATCTACTCCTGGGGTAAGAAAATCCTTAGTTTTTCGAAAAAATCAAAGTTTTGTAAACAGAAAATTTATAAAAATGACCATATAATTGATATTCATGTCAACACCGAAGTGCTGACTACTGGGCTGGTGATACCCTCATGGAAGAAACGTCCACCAACAGTGGCATCGACCCTGTGGTGTAAATAGTTATCAAAAGTACCAGGATTATAATTTCATACGCCAGACGCGCGTTTCGTCTACATAAGACTCATCAGTGACGCTCAGATCAAAATAGTTCAAAAAGCCAAATAATTACAAAGTTGAAGAGCATTGAGGACCCAAAATTCCAAAAAGTATGTCTGTTTATTTCTCGCATCATTGTAATTATAATGGAAATTTTTTCAGACTGTTATCAAAGGGAGAGATCCAGCACTATAAAACCAGGTTCAAACCACCATTTTCTACATTTGAGAATGCCTGTACCTAGTCAGGAATATGACAGTTTATTTCCATTCGTTTTTGATGTGTTTTGTCATTTGATTGTGCCATGTGATTATGGACTTTCCGATTGGATTTTCCTCGGAGTTTAGTATTTTTGTGATTTTACTTTTTTTTACCAACTTCCTATGTATGATATTTTTTACTGTACGTGTTCTTAACCGTCTGAGTCGATTTTACAGGGAATGAATGTGGAAACAAATTCCCTGCCATTGTTATTTATCGCCTGAGTCGAATTTACAGGGAATGCGGTCACAAATTCCCCGTCAGTGTTCTTAATCGCACGATTTGTCAATTCAATTTTGATATTTGGTTTAAATCATGGTGTAAACAAAGAATTTTTCCTAATGATGATGAATTGGTTTGAACAAAATAGTTGGTACTTCAATCAAAGTATATCTTTGGCCATGACGAATGGTAAAATGGTTGACCAGGAAAATGCAATGTTGAGAGATGTAAACACTTTAAGAGGTATATATCCTGTTGTTAAACATATGATAGATGGCACCACTTTCATTAATTAATACTAAAGCCTTGACAATGCTGACTGGTACATTAGAGCAGATGGAATAGTAGTTATTGAACGTACCAGACTTATAATTTATTACGCCAGACGCGCGTTTCGTCTACATAAAACTCACCAGTGACGCTCAGATCAGAATTGTTAAAAACCCAAACAGTTATTAAGTTGAAGAGCATTGAGGATCCAATATTACAAATGTTGTGCTAAGTACTTATATATGCATGGAATAAAAAAAATACTTAGTATTTCTAATAATTCAGACTTTTGCAAACAGTAAATTTAAAACAAATGACCATATAATTGATATTCATGTTAACACCGAAGTGTGGACTACTGGGCTGGTTATACCCTCGGGGACGAAACGTCCATCAGCAGTGGCATCGACCTAGTAGTGTTTATAGTTATCAAAGGTACCAGGATTATAATTTATTACGCAATATAGCATTGTTTGTGGTTTCTTAGCGTTTTAGGGTATTTAAGCATTTGTGGTATCTTGGCATTTGTGATGAGTATTTCATTCAATCAAACATCTAATGCTAAAAATGTGTCAAAAAACTTATAAGCAAATGAAGATCTAGTATCACCAAACCAAATATGTGTCTTACTGCTTCTTACACATACGACAGTATGGGAAAACGGTAATGAGACAGCATCCACGAGGACATCATAACTTTGAACATTGTCTATATTTGCAGTTTATCATGTTAATTCGTTGTTCCTCAGTAACATGTTACTTTCTAAAATTATTTTGCCCCTAAATTCCAAACATTATGTCTGTTCTATCCATCTAGCTTAATCTACAAATATATATACAATCAACATTGCACGTGTGTATGTCTCTCGTATGGGCCTCATTTATGATTACTCGACAGTTTTTATAGTAATTATTTGATGACCAGACTAAATATTTCATCATATTTTGATTATAAGATAGTAGTCTCCCACTGATTATTTTAGATTATCTTGTTGAAAAAAAATGTTAAATGAATAAGTGATTATTATATTGGCCAAAAAATATGTGATAACTTGAACACCCCAAGGCCATGATGCTTTCTAATGATGCACACTTTTAACATCATGCATGTATATTTTGTGACAGCCATTAACGGTCGAGTTTTCGGTAACATTGGCGGTTTTGACATGTGTATAGGAGACCGAGTATCTTGGCATGTTCTTGGTTTTGGTGAAACATTTGATTACCATAATCCAGTGTTTGAAGAAAATAATGTCAAATATGATGGTCGAATGGTTGACCACGTGACTGTTTTCCCAGGCACTAGTCAGACTGTTTTGATGATTCCAGATAATCCAGGTAATTTGAAATTTTCTTTTTTTAGAAGATAATCATTAGAAAAACTTCGGAAAATAATGATTCAACAAACCACTTCATATAAAATAAAAAGATTGAGCACTGTGTACCCTGGTACAACCAGACTCATCGGAATGATCAACATGTCCTGCTCTTTAAGTGAGAACCACCGTCAGACTATATATTCCCATCACGGTGCGAATCTATTAGTTTTAGTTGATATTCACGCCATTTTAAAATAATTACTTATCACATATATATATATTGATTATTTTATTTGCTTTTGAATCTGAAGTATGCACGATTTGTTTTGCTAATAATATTTCTATTTCCTAAATCTTAGGTTCGGTCATTCTCGATAAAATATGATCCATTGAAATGTTTCGAGCGACACAAATGTATAAACATGCAAAGTGTTATTTATCTTTTTAACTAATCTTAACATTAGCGATCTGTGACATTCTGTTATTCCTGTTTATTGAGTTATTTTGCCATTGTCTAAAGTAATTTCTATACTCTCGGACAAACTCTTTTTGTTGATGTTTCAAATCATTGTTAATCTTTTGTGAAGGCTATCAATGTTATCAATCTTTAACTCTCATCACACATTTTAATGGACTTTCTAAATACCAAATTGTATTGATGCCAGAATTTAGAAAAAAATATTTATTCGTGAAACCTTTTGTTGGATTTTTGTCTAAATCTACATACGATCTAGAAGAATATAATATCGTTTCCATATTTCCAAAACTAAGCAACAACAACCTAATTAGTCGCCGATATGTTGCAGGTCGGTGACTATGATTAAGGCTTACAACCAAATCAGTTTTATTGTTTCTTCCAATGGTTTTGATTCGACCGCAACTATAAGTTTAGTCCTGCTCACCAAATGATAAGTCTTGTTTCAAAGCTTAAATTATTTTTGGACTGGTTGGATTTTTGATTTCTTTATATTAATAGGGGATTGGCTTCTACATGCTGGTCAGTTAGGATCTCAGATAGACGGTATGATAACCAAATATAGTGTATACACGTGTTATCGCCCCATGTCCGTGTCTCGATCCCTGTCTGTGCCTGTATCTGTCCTTAGGAAAACTATGATTCGCAAATATTATATAGCAGCGGTGGATGTTATCTGGGATTATGCACCAAGAAAAATAAATATTGTGACAATGGGGGATCTCAGGGATCCAAACACGTAAGTTAGGTGATATCATCGGTCTATTGGAAATAATTAATTGATTAAAAAAAGCTTTCCATATGCATTAAATTAATTAGTTATTTATATTTAAAGATGTCGAGAAAGTTTACCTATTATTTATAATATAACATGTGTATTAACTGATCGGTTTTGGTTACAAATTTTAAAGAAACATAATGTTAATTAGATACATGATGACTATGTACCGAGAAACAATCATACATGGACGTATCAGCGCTTTATTAACTTTGGATCTATTCAGTGTGCGATTTATTTTAATTTTGATTATTCATCAAGTATTTAATTTGTACTTTTACATGACGTTTTAATTTTAGGCCAGGGAATCTTTATGTTCGTAATAATGACATGTTCATTGGTACACAGTATAAAAAGACTGTATATAGGGAATTATATGATGGAACATTCTCAAGACAGGTAAAGCGTACAGAAAAAGATAAGCATCTTGGAATACTTGGACCATTCATTAAGGCAGCAGTTGGAGAAGTCATTGAAGTAGTTTTTAAAAATATGGCTTCTTTTGATAATTCTATATACTTGAAGAATCTACCACTAGATAATGAAATGTCTAAACACTTAAGAAATGGTGTAAAACCAGGAGATGTGAAAGTTTACAGCTGGCGAGTTCCAGAACGATCCGGTCCTGGTAGAAATGAGCCTAACTGTGTTGGATATACATACAATTCGCCTGTTTACCCTAATAAGGATATTGCCACCGGTCTGATTGGACCACTACTTATTTGTAAAAGGGATGTTTTGGATATTTATGGCAACAGAATTGACAAAACAAACAGAGAATTTGCGTTGGCTTTTGTTATCTTCAATGAAGCTAACAACCATTACTTTGACGAAAATGTACAAGAGAGAGCTCCGAACAGAACCAACCGGGGTGACTCTATTTTCCAGCAATCTAATAATAAGTTTAGTATTAATGGATTCATTTTTTCTAACATACCGAACCTAGACATGATAGAAGGAGATACAATAGCATGGTATACTTACTCATTCGGTTCCTTCCTAGGTGCACATTCAAATCATTTTCATGAACAAACTTTTATCAAAACTTCCGCGTTATCTTTTCGGGATGATGTAGTTGGTGTTGTTCCAGGTTCATACGAAACTGTAGAAATGTTTGCAGATAATCCAGGCACGTGGTTTGTTCATTGTCATTTAGGATTACATATGTCAGCTGGTATGCTAGGCACGTATACGATTTTACCAAAGAATTAGAGAGGCCCTTATAGAGTTGTTCCTTGAATGTTACGTATAGCACGAATGGGAGGAGCTTTGAGAACTCGGAACAAAATTGGGCAAATATTGATATTAAACAATAAATTGTGTTATACTCCAAGTTGCTGTGTTAATGTCCTAAATATAGAAATACAGCAATATAAATTTCTTCACGAAGAACTTTTCTACAATCAAAGCTAGGTTCCTTAAAGGATGAAAATAAGTTTGAAACTAGTTTTACATTTTAAATAGCTATCAATGTATTGATTAAAGTTGCAGTATAAAAACATTAGATCAATGTCAGAATAATATAAACTTTTTTGTATTCGGCGCAAAACTTGGGACGTGATCGATAGAACATCGCCCTTCCCCAGTTTCTCAGCCTTATACAAAATGTTTATGTTTTCTTACAGTGACCTAATATGTATATAAGTGCAAGCTTAGGATGCTAAACGGACTCTCATGTCGTTTATACTGATTTATATCATCAACTCACATCACAAAGTGTGATATACAAAGAGCACATGTACATTATCTGTATTTATGTAGACATCCTTGTTTACGTCAGCTGTCTTCCCGCTTAGCATCCATATTTAATTGTCATGGGCGGATGCAGGAATTTTCGAAAGGGGGGGTGCTAACCCAGGGCAAAAGGGGGGGGGGGTGCAAAACATATGTCCCGATACAAATGCATTGATCGGCAAAAATAAAGGGGGGGTGCGCACCCCCGGAACCCCCCCCCCCTCTGGATCCGCCACTGATTGTATTACTTCAAGTGACACACTTGCCTGTGTGTATGATATAGACACACAGATATGTGGTATGATAGTTAATGAACTATTAGCCAGTAAACTATTAAGATACATACGAAGATATGTGGTATGATAGTTAATGAACAACTAGCCAGTAAATTATTAAGATACACACGAAGATATGTGGTATAATAATTGATGAACAATTAGCCAGTAAACTACTAAGATACACACGAAGAAATAGTATTTGTGGTATGATAGTAAATCTACAATTAGCCAGTAAACT
Organism: Mytilus trossulus; assembly: GCF_036588685.1. Classification (NCBI taxonomy): domain Eukaryota; kingdom Metazoa; phylum Mollusca; class Bivalvia; order Mytilida; family Mytilidae; genus Mytilus; species Mytilus trossulus. Next base: position 3,588,684 of record NC_086376.1, on the reverse strand, counting down.
ACTAAGATACACACGAAGAAATAGTATTTGTGGTATGATAGTAAATCTACAATTAGCCAGTAAACTACTAAGATACACACGAAGATATAGTATATGTGGTATGATAGTTAATGAAACAACTATCCAGTATACTATTAAAATAAACACACAGACATGTGGTATGATAGTTAATGAACAACTAGCCAGTATACTATTAAAATACACACGAAGATATGTGGTATGATAATTGATGAACAACTAGACAGTAAACTATTTAAATACACACGAAGATATGTGGTATGATAGTTTATGAACTACTAGCCAGAAAACTATTAAGATAAACACGAAGATATGTGGTATGATAGTAAAGAAACAGCTATCCAGTAAACTCTTTAGATACACATGAAGATATGTGGTATGATAGTTAATAAAAATTATTAACAACTAGCTTGTAAACTGTTCAGATAAACACACAGTTATGTGGTATGATAGGTAATTAACAACTAGACAGTAAACTATTAAGATACTCACAAAGATATGTGGTATGGTAGTTAATGAAACTACTAGCCAGTAAACTATTTAGATAAACACGAAGATATGTAGTATAATAGTTAATGAAAGAACTAGCCAGTAATCTATAAAGATGTACACGACGATATGTGGTATGATAGTAAATCTACAATTAGCCAGTAAACTACTAAGATACACACGAAGATATAGTATATGTGGTATGCTAGTTAATGAAACAACTATCCAGTATACTATTAAAATAAACACACAGATATGTGGTATGATAGTTAATGAAACAACTATCCAGTATACTATTAAAATAAACACACAGATATGTGTTATGATAGTTAATGAAACAACTAGCCAGTAAACTATTTAGATAAACACGAAGATATGGGGTATGATAGTTAATGAACAACTAGCCAGTAAACTATTTAGATAAACACGAAGATATGTGGTATGGTAGTTAATGAACTACTAGCCAGTAAATTATTAAGATACACACGAAGATATGTGGTATGGTATTTAATGAACTACTAGCCAGTAAATTATTTAGATAAAAACACAGATATGTGGTATTATAATTAATGAACTACTAGCCAGTAAACTAAAGATAAACACGAAGATATGGATATGATAGATAGTGAAACAACTAGCCAGTACACCAGTGCTCCTTATTTATAATGAGTCAGACGATGTACTGATAAATATAATCAAATGTTATGCAGGTTTGCTTGATTGGTTGTTGATTTAACGACATCTAGTGAAAAATAGGTCTTAAATATTCAGGACGCAAATCATAACAACAATTCGTGATAGATTTTCGAATGTTGGTCGACGAATTACACCTACTTACAAATGATTTTCGAACGTACACACATTTTGCAGTCTTACACCTATCCCAAGAAATGACTTCATAATGATTCCAACACAGTTCATATGCTTTTCAGACATTAAAACTTTCAATGTTTGAACCTCCCTCTTACTGTATGATAAATTTGGTAATACCCCCCCCCCCCCCCCCCCCCCCCGTTTTACTTGTAAAATGAATAATATGAGAAACTCAAGATCTATCTTTAATATAGAAAACAAAAACAAAACAGTTTCGGATAATATAATTATATCATTCATCAGTTTTAAATTCATTAATTCTTATTTACCACAGAGCCTGTGTATGTACAAATCCCAAACTCCCTCTCTCTCTCTCTCTCTCTCTCTCTCTCTCTCTCTCTCTCTCTCTCCTCTCTCTCTCTCCCTCCCTCTCCATCTTCCTCTCTCTCTCCCTCTTCTTCGGTTGTCCCAAGTTTGGTCGACTTCTTTTTAATCTTCTTCTTATTAATATTCTTACTTGTGGAAACAACATGCTTTCAAAATATCACCTCTCAAAACAAAAATAATACAGATCCACCAAAAATTTAGACAACCAAAGTAATCAACGAATCAAGGCATCAAATAGAATATCAAACAAATAACAGTTCTTCAAGTCAAATAAATAATTTATCAGTCAAAACAATATTATTATATGCTGGTTTCAATGAGGAACATGCCGTAAAAATCTAGCATCTAAACAACCTGAGCGTCATCTTCATCTGACGTCTCTTGAACATGTTTATATATACAGATAACTTCTATCTCAAAGTGGAGTCATTTTCACAAAAAATAGTTACGACTAAGATTTATCGGAAGTATAATGATTTGTTGATCACTTACGATCAATCTTAATCGTAAGTTGTTGGTACCTAAACAAGCTCCACTTCCGCCGACCGTGAGCCTACTCAGACTGGTACCTAACCAAGCTCTACTTCCACCGACTGTGACAGATTGGTACCTAAACAAGCTCCACTTCCGCCGTCTGTGAGTCTACAGTATTTGTTGCTGAACATTTGAAGGTTCCTACATCATCCTTTGATGGTTTTAGTATTTGAAGCTTCAGAATCTCGTGGGCTGAAGAAATAGTTGGTTCGTCTTTAGTAAGTATGTAACGTGCTTTGAAGGGTTTGTAAGTTTCTAGCAATCCTGACGTTTTATTCCAGGAGCCAATGCGTTTTTTTCCGACTGACCATTCAATATAATCAGTTCGTGGTTCAGCGTTTATGATACACTCTACCGTTATTTTCTTCTTCTTTGAAATCTTAACATCAGTTTTCTTGGTTACCACGTTATCATGTGTTGTATTGACTTCTATCTTCACCATAGGTTTGTCTGAAATATCAAAGTAAATCAACAACTATAAGTCGTATACAGGGTATTGACTTCTATCTTCACCATAGGTTTGTCTGAAATATCAAAGTAAATCAACAACTATAAGTCGTATACAGTGTATTGACTTCTATCTTCACCATAAGTTTGTCTGAAATAACAAAGTAAATCAACAACTATAAGTCGTATACAGTGTATTGACTTCTATCTTCACCATAGGTTTGTCTGAAATATCAAAGTAAATCAACAACTATAAGTCGTATACAGTGTATTGACTTCTATCTTCACCATAGGTTTGTCTGAAATATCAAAGTAAATCAACAACTATAAGTCGTATACAGTGTATTGACTTCTATCTTCACCATAAGTTTGTCTGAAATATCAAAGTAAATCAACAACTATAAGTCGTATACAGTGTATTGACTTCTATCTTCACCATAGGTTTGTCTGAAATATCAAAGTAAATCAACAACTATAAGTCGTATACAGTGTATTGACTTCTATCTTCACCATAGGTTTGTCTGAAATATCAAAGTAAATCAACAACTATAGGTCGTATACAGGGTATTGACTTCTATCTTCACCATAGGTTTGTCTTAAATATAAAAGTAAATCAACAACTATAGGTCGTATACAGTGTATTGACTTCTATCTTCACTATAGGTTTGTCTGAAATATCAAAGTAAATCAACAACTATAAGTCGTATACAGGGTATTGACTTCTATCTTCACCATAGGTTTGTCTGAAATATCAAAGTAAATCACCTACGTTAAGTCGTATACAGTGTATTGACTTCTATCTTCACCATAGGTTTGTCTGAAATATCAAAGTAAATCAACAACTATAGGTCGTATACAGGGTATTGACTTCTATCTTCACCATAGGTTTGTCTTAAATATAAAAGTAAATCAACAACTATAGGTCGTATACAGTGTATTGACTTCTATCTTCACTATAGGTTTGTCTGAAATATCAAAGTTAATCAACAACTATAAGTCGTATACATTGTATTGACTTCTATCTTCACCATAGGTTTGTCTGAAATATCAAAGTAAATCAACAACTATAGGTCGTATACAGTGTATTGACTTCTATCTTCACCATAGGTTTGTCTGAAATATCAAAGTAAATCAACAACTATAAGTCGTATACAGGGTATTGACTTCTATCTTCACAATAGGTTTGTCTGAAATATAAAAGTAAATCAACAACTATAAGTCGTATACAGTGTATTGACTTCTATCTTCACCATAGGTTTGTCTGAAATATAAAAGTGAATCAACAACTATAGTTCGTATACAGGGTATTGACTTCTATCTTCACCATATGTTTGTCTGAAATAACAAAGTTAATCAACAACTATAAGTCGTATACAGTGTATTGACTTCTATCTTCACAATAGGTTTGTCTGAAATATCAAAGTAAATCAACAACTATAAGTCGTATACAGGGTATTGACTTCTATCTTCACAATAGGTTTGTCTGAAATATCAAAGTAAATCAACAACTATAAGTCGTATACAGGGTATTGACTTCTATCTTCACAATAGGTTTGTCTGAAATATAAAAGTAAATCAACAACTATAAGTCGTATACAGTGTATTGACTTCTATCTTCACCATAGGTTTGTCTGAAATATAAAAGTGAATCAACAACTATAGGTCGTATACAGGGTATTGACTTCTATCTTCACCATAGGTTTGCCTGAAATATAAAAGTGAATCAACAACTATAGGTCGTATACAGGGTATTGACTTCTATCTTCACCATAGGTTTGTCTGAAATATCAAGGTAAATCACCAACGTTAAGTCGTATACAGTGTATTGACTTCTATCTTCACAATAGGTTTGTCTGAAATATCAAAGTAAATCAACAACTATAAGTCGTATACAGGGTATTGACTTCTATCTTCACAATAGGTTTGTCTGAAATATAAAAGTAAATCAACAACTATAAGTCGTATACAGTGTATTGACTTCTATCTTCACCATAGGTTTGTCTGAAATATAAAAGTGAATCAACAACTATAGGTCGTATACAGGGTATTGACTTCTATCTTCACCATAGGTTTGTCTGAAATATAAAAGTGAATCAACAACTATAGGTCGTATACAGTGTATTGACTTCTATCTTCACCATAGGTTTGTCTGAAATATCAAAGTAAATCAACAACTATAAGTGGTATACAGTGTATTGACTTCTATCTTCACCATAAGTTTGTCTGAAATATCAAAGTAAATCAACAACTATAAGTCGTATACAGGGTATTGACTTCTATCTTCACCATAAGTTTGTCTGAAATATCAAAGTAAATCAACAACTATAAGTCGTATACAGTGTATTGACTTCTATCTTCACCATAGGTTTGTCTGAAATATCAAAGTAAATCAACAACTATAAGTCGTATACAGTGTATTGACTTCTATCTTCACCATAGGTTTGTCTGAAATATCAAAGTAAATCAACAACTATAAGTCGTATACAGTGTATTGACTTCTATCTTCACCATAGGTTTGTCTGAAATATCAAAGTAAATCGGCAACGTTAAGTCGTATACAGTGTATTGACTTCTATCTTCACCATAGGTTTGTCTGAAATATCAAAGTAAATCAACAACTATAAGTCGTATACAGTGTATTGACTTCTATCTTCACCATAGGTTTGTCTGAAATATCAAAGTAAATCAACAACTATAAGTCGTATACAGTGTATTGACTTCTATCTTCACCATAGGTTTGTCTGAAATATCAAAGTGAATCAACAACTATAAGTCGTATACAGTGTATTGACTTCTATCTTCACCATAAGTTTGTCTGAAATATAAAAGTAAATCAACAACTATAAGTCGTATACAGTGTATTGACTTCTATCTTCACCATAAGTTTGTCTGAAATATCAAAGTAAATCAACAACTATAAGTCGTATACAGTGTATTGACTTCTATCTTCACCATAAGTTTGTCTGAAATATAAAAGTAAATCAACAACTATAAGTCGTATACAGTGTATTGACTTCTATCTTCACCATAAGTTTGTCTGAAATATCAAAGTAAATCAACAACTATAAGTCGTATACAGTGTATTGACTTCTATCTTCACCATAGGTTTGTCTGAAATATAAAAGTAAATCGGCAACTATAGGTCGTATACAGTGTATTGACTTCTATCTTCACCATAGGTTTGTCTGAAATATCAAAGTAAATCAACAACTATAGGTCGTATACAGGGTATTGACTTCTATCTTCACCATAAGTTTGTCTGAAATATCAAAGTAAATCAACAACTATAGGTCGTATACAGTGTATTGACTTCTATCTTCACCATAAGTTTGTCTGAAATATCAAAGTAAATCAACAACTATAAGTCGTATACAGTGTATTGACTTCTATCTTCACCATAGGTTTGTCTGAAATATAAAAGTAAATCAACAACTATAAGTCGTATACAGTGTATTGACTTCTATCTTCACCATAAGTTTGTCTGAAATATAAAAGTAAATCAACAACTATAAGTCGTATACAGTGTACTGACTTCTATCTTCACCATAAGTTTGTCTGAAATATCAAAGTAAATCAACAACTATAAGTCGTATACAGTGTATTGACTTCTATCTTCACCATAGGTTTGTCTGAAATATAAAAGTAAATCGGCAACTATAGGTCGTATACAGTGTATTGACTTCTATCTTCACCATAGGTTTGTCTGAAATATCAAAGTAAATCAACAACTATAGGTCGTATACAGGGTATTGACTTCTATCTTCACCATAAGTTTGTCTGAAATATCAAAGTAAATCAACAACTATAGGTCGTATACAGTGTATTGACTTCTATCTTCACCATAAGTTTGTCTGAAATATCAAAGTAAATCAACAACTATAAGTGGTATACAGTGTATTGACTTCTATCTTCACCATAGGTTTGTCTGAAATATCAAAGTAAATCAACAACTATAAGTCGTATACAGTGTATTGACTTCTATCTTCACCATAGGTTTGTCTGAAATAACAAAGTAAATCACCAACGTTAAGTCGTATACAGTGTATTGACTTCTATCTTCACCATAAGTTTGTCTGAAATATCAAAGTAAATCAACAACTATAAGTCGTATACAGTGTATTGACTTCTATCTTCACCATAGGTTTGTCTGAAATAACAAAGTAAATCAACAACTATAAGTCGTATACAGTGTATTGACTTCTATCTTCACCATAAGTTTGTCTGAAATATAAAAGTAAATCAACAACTATAGGTCGTATACAGGGTATTGACTTCTATCTTCACAATAGGTTTGTCTGAAATATCAAAGTAAATCAACAACTACATGTATAAGTCGTATGAAGACAGGTAACATCATTGCTTTTTAAAAGGAGGAAAGATTAGATAAAAATGAGGATTGTTATAATAATATAAAGGCAAACTCATCACATTAAGCCTATCATAAAAGTAAAGGAAATATATTATTTATCTCTTTTGTGCATATATTGACTCGCTTTGGATTTCGAAAATTTGGTGGTTTATCGGTAATTTTTCGTTTATATTCTTTATCAAATAATAAAAACAATAACTATCTCAGCTTAAATAAAGGCAACAGTAGTATACTGCTGTTCGAAATTCATGAAAAGATTGAGAGAAAAAAAAATCCGGGTTACAAACTAAAACTAGTAAATCAGTAAAGGCCGAATTATTCATTAATCGGGTATTGGGTCAAGTCTTGAATGACTATTCTTTAGTTCTTCCTTATTTTTGCATCGTCTTTGTCTACATGTATCTATTATAGTTTTTCAGATGTTACAAGCACAAACACAAAAAGGTCAGTATTCACCTTAAAAACTATCAAAACCTTGAAACAAGACTTATTTTAAGAAGGGATATAGGTACGATACTGGTGCCAAGTCATTAAAGATTGCATAGTTTGGCTTTAATATTGATTCACTTAAAGGGCCTTTGCATCTGAATTAAACACATTTATTTTTGAAACCAGTTGTTTGCATGACACGAGTTATGTTCTTCTACGAGAGGGATTTTGCCTGATATGTATATGATGAAGACATAATCTTTCAATCAGTTTAATTGAGGTCTGGAGCTGGCATGTCAGTAACTGCTAGTAGTCTCTTTTGTTATTTATGTATTATTGTCATTTTGATCCTTTTCTTTTGTTACCTCTTCCGACATCGGACTCGTACTTCTCTTAAACTGAGTTTTACTGTGCGTATTGTTGTGCTTTTGGTTTTTTTCCATTAGCTAGAGGTATAGGGGAATGTTGAGATTTCAAAAACATGTTTAACTCTACCGCATTTTTGCGCCTGTCCCAAGTCAGGAGCCTCTGTCCTTTGTTAGTCTTGTATGACTTTCAATTTCAGTTTCTTGTGTATAATTCGGAGTTTAGTATGACGTTCATTTCAGTGAACTAGTAAATATAAATGTGTATGAACCAGCTGAAGGACACATCCGGGTGATGGAGTTTCTCGCTGCATTTAAGATCTATTGGTGACCTTCGGCTGTTGTATGCTCTATGGTCGGGTTGTTGTTTTTTTGTCACATTTCCCATTTCCATTTTCATTTTTATACAAGTATAAGTTAAATTCATAATCAAAGGGCAATAACTCTAGTAAAGAATCAAGGATCATCGAAAGATTTCAGCAATGTTCTATATTTTATTCAGCTTATTTGTAGATCTTGTCTTTTTTATTTTTTGGCAGTTAAAGTTTTCTCGCTATCTATCATAGTTTTGAAGATTATACACACAATTTAAAAAAAAAGGGCAATTACTCCAATAAGATGTCGTCTAACAGTTCTTTTGTGTGTAGACAATATTGAGATCTCATCATTTTAAACGCCCCATAAGATTTATTCAATTCATACATATAGTAATTTTCAAGATAACAAACAAAACTTTAATTGTTGATTAAAACTTCATAGGTGAGGTCACCAGAAACATTCTTAAAATTAAATACCATAATAATGATTTTGGTTGAACAATTGGTTAATTTTGGCCCAGTAGTTTTGTGAAGAAGATGTTTGTAAAAGTAAACAGACGATGACGACGGACGATGACAAACCTCTTCACCTGCTTTTGGACCAGGTGAGTTAAAAACATATGTTGGGTTGTGCTCTGGAAAACATATATTGTGTTGTGCTATAGAAAAAGTGATGTTGGGTTGCTCTCTGAAATCATTTTTTGTACACATTTTACATCATATACTAAACTCGCGAGGAGTCAAAATCCTTGTTTAGCGACCAAACCTGAGCTACGCAATTAAAACTCTGCTAGGAATCACAGAATTAATTACATTCAAATACGTAACTTAACACAATTTTAGCTATGAATAAATGATTGTTGATTGCCTTACGTTTGGGGCAAATATTTCATGCTTGTTCAAGCCGATAATGAATACATAAATACAATATGTACAGAGCACATTATGTAACAACAACAATAATTCTAAGCGCTTCACATTTAAAAATAAATAAAATACAAAAATACATAACAACATAAATTACAAAGCACTAAAAAATCTTTAACGTTACTAAATGATTCTTACGTATGACAATTACATCGAAGTCAACTGAATTGTTTCCCTTGGCATTTGTAACCAAACATCTGTATATAGCAGAGCAATGTCTGGTTATGTTAACAATAGTTAATCTGCTCCCATTGATGCCTGAAAGGAATAGAAGATTATTGCCACTCGTAACAATATGAATGTATTATATACAGTGAAAATTGCTGCCGCACAAAACAAATCATGTATTAATTATTACAATGTATATATACAAATGTATTTTTTTCCTCACACTTTATATATATATGGAAACTACATGTATTGTTAACCCTTAAATGCATTATACAGAGAACTTGTATAGTAATAAGATCTGAGACTTCACTATTTTTAGTTTTCTGTTTTAGAATTTGTTTATAATTGTTTCCCTTGTCCTTTATTTATTTATTTTTATCAGAAAGATTTTATTATCTTAAGCTTATTCGGTCCAGTTTATCGACATTTCCATATCAAAGTATCGTGGTCTTCGGCTGTTATCTGCTCTTTGGTTGGGTTATTGTATATTTGACACATTCCCAATTTCCATTCTCAATTCTATTTATGTGCAGTCTAGCCTTTTCAGTAGACTTATGTGTTCAATTTACTATGTGATTATTATTTTCTGTACTGTTATGAATTAGCTGATGTATTTTGGTTATCAATATTTGGGGAATATATGTTTTTTAATTTTAAGACTCTCACCGACAGGAAGATCTAATCTATCATCATGAAGGAACCAGTCTATCTTGTATTCAATCACTGATTCCACCTCGCACCACAGTTCAGTAGTATTTCCCTCTGTAATCGTCAACGTTGTATTGGAATGGTTAACAATACTTGGCTTCTCTGCGATAATAAGAAGAGCAAACTATCAGAGATTTTTTCGTATAATATGTTAAGCAAGTGATATGTTTGTACAATGTATATAATAACTTTATGTAAATCATCTGTCATAACAAGGGGGTGATTTTGGGAAGGAAAATAGTGTCTTGATAATAACAGGCGTCTCTCTGAGTGTCTTGATAATAACAGATGGTATTTATTTTTGTCATGTTGAATTGTTCTGGTAATAAGAGTGGATATCATTATTCCGTCGATAGGAGTGTCTTGATAATAACAGTTATATAACAGAGTATACCATTATCCGCTCTGTTTAAGGGTCCTGGTAATAAACATTTGTTCTGTAAGGGCTCCTGAATCGTATTCAAAATTGAGAATGGAAATGGGGAAAGTGTCAAAGAGACAACAACCCGATCGTAGAAAAAAACAACAGCAGAAGGTCACCAACAGGTCTTCAATGTAGCGAGAAATTCCCGCACCCGGAGGCGTCCTTCAGCTGGCCCCTAAACAAATATATACTAGTTCATTGATAATGAACGCTTTAGTCAATATGTACCTAGTTATATTCGAAATTTAAGATAAAAACATAAGATAAAATTTTTAAATAGAATTAAAAGTATTGTTTACATGCCAACAGCAATAGACAAAAGGAATGGAGTATAGTTTTCATGGCCAAATCAATAGACAAATAAGAAAGGAGTATAGTTTACATGCAAAACTTAATAGACAAACAAGAAATGAGTATAGTTTACATGCCAAACTTAATAGACAAACAAGAAAGGAGTATAGTTTACATGCCAAACTCAATAGACAAACAAGAAAGGAGTATAGTTTACATGGCAAACTTAATAGACAAACAAGAAAGGAGTATAGTTTACATGGCAAACTCAATAGACAAACAAGAAAGGAGTATAGTTTACATGCCAAACTCAATAGACAAACAAGAAAGGAGTATAGTTTACATGGCAAACCTAATAGACAAACAAGAAAGGAGTATAGTTTACATGGCCAAAATCAATAGACAAACAAGAAAGGAGTATAGTTTACATGGCCAAAATCAATAGACAAACAAGAAAGGAGTATAGTTTACATGCCAAAATCAATAGACAAAAAAGAATGGAGTATAGTTTACATGCCAAACTCAATAGTCAAATAAGAAAGGAGTATAGTTTACATGCCAAACTCAATAGACAAAAAAGAATGGAGTAAATTTTACATGGCCAAATCAATAGACAAATAAGAAAGGAGTATAGTTTACATGCCAAACTCAATAGACAAATAAGAAAGGAGTAAAGTTTACATGCCAAAATCAATAGACAAAAAAGAATGGAGTATAATTTACATGGCCAAATCAATAGACAAATAAGAAAGGAGTATAGTTTATATGGCAAACTCAATAGACAAATAAGAATGGAGTATAGTTAACATGCCAAAAGCAATAGACAAATAAGAAAGGAGTATAGTTTACATGCCAAACTTAATAGACAAATAAGAAAGGAGTAAAGTTTACATGCCAAAATCAATAGACAAAAAAGAATGGAGTATAATTTAAATGGCCAAATCAATAGACAAATAAGAAAGGAGTATAGTTTATATGGCAAACTCAATAGACAAATAAGAATAGAGTATAGTTAACATGCCAAAAGCAATAGACAAATAAGAAAGGAGTATAGTTTACATGCCAAACTTAATAGACAAATAAGAAAGGAGTATAGTTTACATGCCAAAATCAATAGACAAATAAGAAAGGAGTATAGTTTACATGCCAAAATCAATAGACAAAAAAGAAAGGAGTATAGTTTACATGCCAAACTCAATAGACAAATAAGAAAAGAGTATAGTTTACATGCCAAAATCAATAGACAAAAAAGAAAGGAGAGTAGTTTACATGCCAAAATCAATAGACAAAAAAGAAAGGAGTATAGTTTACATGCCAAAATCAATAGACAAATAAGAAAAGAGTATAGTTTACATGCCAAAATCAATAGACAAAAAAGAATGGAATATAGTTTGCATGCAAAAATCAATAGACAAATAAGAAAAGAGTATAGGTTACATGCCAAAATCAATAGACAAAAAAGAATGGAATATAGTTTGCATGCAAGAACTAATAGACAAAAAAGAAAGGAGAGTAGTTTACATGCCAAAATCAATAGACAAACAAGAATGGAGTATAGTTAACATGCCAAACGCAATAGACAAATAAGAAAAGAGTATAGTTTACATGCCAAAATCAATAGACAAAAAAGAATGTAGTATAGTTTACATGCCAAAATCAATAGACAAAAAAGAAAGGAGAGTAGTTTACATGCCAAAATCAATAGACAAACAAGAATGGAGTATAGTTAACATGCCAAACTCAATAGACAAATAAGAAAAGAGTATAGTTTACATGCCGAAATCAATAGACAAAAAAGAATGTAGTATAGTTTACATGCCAAAATCAATAGACAAAAAAGAAAGGAGAATAGTTTACATGCCAAACTCAATAGACAAATAAGAAAGGAGTATAGTTTACATGCCAAACTCAATAGACAAACAAGAAACGAGTATAGTTTACATGCCAAACTTAATAGACAAAGAAGAAAAGAGTATAGTTTACATGCCAAACTTAATAGACAAAAAAGAAAGGAGTAAATTTTACATGCCAAAATCAATAGACAAACAAGAAAGGAGCATAGTTTACATACCAAACTTAATAGACAAACAAGAAAGGAGTATAGTTTACATGCTAAAATGAAGACAAAAAAGAATGGAGTATAGTTTACATGGCCAAATCAATAGACAAAACAGAATGAAGTATTGTTTACATGCCAAACTTAATAGACAAACAAGAAAGGAGTATAGTTTACATGCCAAAATCAATAGACAAAAAAGAATGGAATATAGTTTGCATGCAAAACTCAATAGACAAATAAGAAAGGAGTATAGTTTACATGCCAAACTCAATAGACAAAAAAGAATGGAGAGTAGTTTACATGCCAAAATCAATAGACAAAAAAGAAAGGAGTATAGTTTACATGCCAAAATCAATAGACAAATAAGAAAAGAGTATAGTTTACATGCCAAAATCAATAGACAAAAAAGAATGGAATATAGTTTGCATGCAAAAACTAATAGACAAAAAAGAAAGGAGAGTAGTTTACATGCCAAAATCAATAGACAAACAAGAATGGAGTATAGTTAACATGCCAAACTCAATAGACAAATAAGAAAAGAGTATAGTTTACATGCCAAAATCAATAGACAAAAAAGAATGTAGTATAGTTTACATGCCAAAATCAATAGACAAAAAAGAAAGGAGAGTAGTTTACATGCCAAAATCAATAGACAAACAAGAATGGAGTATAGTTAACATGCCAAACTCAATAGACAAATAAGAAAAGAGTTTAGTTTACATGCCGAAATCAATAGACAAAAAAGAATGTAGTATAGTTTACATGCCAAAATCAATAGACAAAAAAGAATGGAGTATAGTTTACATGCCAAACTTAATAGACAAACACGAAAGGAGTATAGTTTACATGCCAAAATCAAGACAAAAAGGAATGGAGTATAGTTTACATGGTCAAATCAATAGACAAAACAGAATGAAGTATTGTTTACATGCCAAACTTAATAGACAAACAAGAAAGGAGTATAGTTTACATGCCAAAATCAATAGACAAAAAAAGAATGGAGTATAGTTTGCATGCCAAACTTAATAGACAAATAAGAAAGGAGTATAGTGTACATGCCAAAATCAATAGACAAAAAAAGAATGGAGTATAGTTTACATGGTCAAATCAATAGACAAAACAGAATGAAGTATTGTTTACATGCCAAACTTAATAGACAAACAAGAAAGGAGTATAGTTTACATGCCAAAATCAATAGACAAAAAAAGAATGGAGTATAGTTTACATGCCAAACTTAATAGACAAACAAGAAAGGAGTATAGTTTACATGCCAAAATCAAGACAAAAAGGAATGGAGTATAGTTTACATGGTCAAATCAATAGACAAAACAGAATGAAGTATTGTTTACATGCCAAACTTAATAGACAAACAAGAAAGGAGTATAGTTTACATGCCAAAATCAATAGACAAAAAAAGAATGGAGTATAGTTTACATGCCAAACTTAATAGACAAATAAGAAAGGAGTATAGTGTACATGCCAAACTCAATAGACAAAAAAAGAATGGAGTATAGTTTACATGCCAAAATCAATAGACAAAAAAGAAAGGAGAGTAGTTTACATGCCAAAATCAATAGACAAAAAAGAAAGGAGTATAGTTTACATGCCAAAATCAATAGACAAATAAGAAAAGAGTATAGTTTACATGCCAAAATCAATAGACAAATAAGAAAAGAGTATAGTTTACATGCCAAAATCAATAGACAAAAAAGAATGGAATATAATTTGCATGCAAAAACCAATAGACAAAAAAGAAAGGAGAGTAGTTTACATGCAAAAATCAATAGACAAACAAGAATGGAGTATAGTTTACATGCAAAACTTAATAGACAAACAAGAAAGGAGTATAGTTTACATGCCAAACTTAATAGACAAACAAGAAAGGAGTATAGTTTACATGCCAAAATCAATAGACAAAAAGAATGGAGTATAGTTTACATGCCAAAATCAATAGACAAACAAGAAAGGAGTATAGTTTACATGCCAAACTCAATAGACAAAAAAAGAATGGAGTATAGTTTGCATGCAAAAACTAATAGACAAAAAAGAAAGGAGTATAGTTTACATGCCAAAATCAATAGACAAAAAAGAAAGGAGTATAGTTTACATGCCAAAATCAATAGACAAACAAGAAAGGAGTATAGTTTACATGCCAAACTTAATAGACAAATAAGAATAGAGTATAGTTTACATGCCAAAATCAATAGACAAAAAAGAAAGGAGAGTAGTTTACATGCCAAAATCAATAGACAAAAAAGAAAGGAGTATAGTTTACATGCCAAAATCAATAGACAAATAAGAAAAGAGTATAGTTTACATGCCAAAATCAATAGACAAAAAAGAATGGAATATAGTTGGCATGCAAAAACCAATAGACAAAAAAGAAAGCAGAGTAGTTTACATGCCAAAATCAATAGACAAACAAGAATGGAGTATAGTTAACATGCCAAAAGCAATAGACAAAAAAGAATGGAATATAGTTTGCGTGCAAAAACCAATAGACAAATAAGAATAGAGTATAGTTTACATGCCAAACTTAATAGACAAACAAGAGAGGAGTGTAGTTTACATGCCAAAAACAATAGACAAAACAAGAAAGGAGTATAGTTTACATGCCAAACTTAATAGACATAATGAAACAGATGATCGTATTTTTAATATTTACCTATAATCTTTAACTCGACAGTCTTTATCTTTCTATTAGTATTGCCATTAACACATGAATATTTCCCAAGAGTTCCTTTTGAAATCTTTTTAATTGTCAGTTCAATTTCTCCGTAACTATTTTTTTTAACTGAGTAATCGTTATTACTAGGTTTATGTGCACCATACGAAATAAAAGTATGTTCTCCATGATACCACAAAATTTTATCGTCAACCTGTAATACAAATGTTTATTATTATTCATCACATATATTTACAAATTTCTGTTTTGAGGTTATATCCCATCTGTGATTTAATTAACGAACATATACAATACTTATAACGAAGTTACCCTTTAACAAATGTTTACAAATGTAGCAAAATCAGAACGCATTAAGGCGAACTTTAAGAAGTTAAAAAAAACGTTTACGTGATCACACAATAATAGAATTTAAGTCCTGTACTTAAATTCAGTTATCACGGTGCGCTGTACTATTACATTGGTTGGTTATTAGTGAGTTTAAGAAAACTCAAATTTCATTGGTGGTTAGTGAACCATACAATTTGACGTCAAGATCCTTTTTTAATTCGGGTCCAACAGGCTGCTTTTAAAATAACTTGTTTTTATCAGAGGAAAATTTTATTCAAAATCCCTCCCTCCTCCCAAAATGTATATTTATTGTAAATACAATGTATTAGAATAAGATACTGCCTGTGTTGTAATTTATAATTTCAGGTGATGTTTCAGTTGTCAATTGTTTGAACACCTATATGTATTTGGCCATTGGACAGACAGGACCTGAGAAGAAGTCTATTGAAGTTATCAAACCTTCCAACAAAGACTTTGAATTTATTAGGCCTGTGATTTGCATAATTCGCTGCATCAAAAAACATTTTGTTTTATGAATAGGATCATTTACTACAGATCTAGATGAACAATGTAAGGGTTTCGATCCATCACCTGTGTTCCCACGGTGATTTCCTGATTTCCAAATTGTTTTAATCCTATCTTCAGTTACCATTATCTGTGGTAGTAATTTATATATATATATATATATGACAGTACGGTTGCCATAATCAGCAATATGCGGGTAACCTCATTTTTCAGTTATATACAACATGTATAAATTATGAGAATAATAATATTAAAGGCTGTGGCCAAATACTGCCAATTTGTTGTTTGGTCTTACTAAGCATCTGGGATAACTTGTCACGGTGCAAACTTATTATGTAACAAATATTAAGTAAAATAAGCGTCAAAAACTGATTATCTAAGTGAATTTGCTACGTGCACGGACCATAACTCTGCACAAATTCATCAGAACAAAATTCAAACTTTAGCTTTAATGTGCCATTACAAAACAATACCAATTATCAAATCAATATCTCCAATAATGGAGAAAAAAGGGCGGAAAACTGATTTGCCAGACTGATGGATGGACAGACTGAAAACCTAAATTTGCTAATTACAACTTTGATCCTTTGAGAGGAATACTTTTTCAATGCTGTCCATTGTAATAAATGTTGTAGTAGTGTTCTATTTAAGCTTTTGTTTTAAAAATATGAACCGTTCTAATTTTACTGCACCAGATGGATTATTCCGAGTTAAGGTCTCTTCAGTAATAATCGACGCAAAATATTGGAAAATCTTATTCCTCATACAAAGTTGAAAAACTGATTACACCAAGCGGGCCAAAAGTAAAGCCAAACCCGTGTTGGAGACCGTAATCCAAACTACATGTCTATTATGATTTATTTTTACAAGTTGTTACTTGGATGGAAAGTATTCTCATTGGCACTCAAACCATATCCTTTTATTTCTATGTATAATACCCCAACGATACAATGAAGCTGATAAGTGTAGACAACCAATGTACATGGTCACTTTATTAATACCTACCTGATCCTTCTGCTTTGTACATGTAATTTGCACATTTTTATCAGGCCAGTTAACCAAGATAGGCAAAGCATCTTGCCCTTTAATGTAAAAATATCATAGTTTTAAACAGTTCATGAGAAAAATTCTCATTAATGTAAGATTAAAATGTAGAGAATAAGGAAGAGAAAATGTAAAGATAAATAGGAAACATTTCAATGAAATAGAAGATACTAGTAACCGCACGTCATAGAATGGACAGCAATTCGACGATACTAGAAACCCAACAACATCTAGCGGACAGCAATTCGACAATACAAGTAACCCAACGACATCAATGATTTGTGTTTCTAAGGAAATTATTATAGGAAATTAACACTCAGGGTTCTTTGTTTATAAATTAAATGATTATACAGGACATGGCTATGCATGGAATAAACAAAATAGGAATAAAACAAACAAAAAGGCAGATTTTTGCTGTACGTATATATACTGAGTGCCAATGAAAACGCAACACTTGGTTTTTCAAAAATTAAATTTATATTAGAAATGATAGTCTCTCAAAATAAATTGTTTTTGAAAATTAACAATTCTAACAATAGATCGATATCAAACAAAAATGTTCCATTGTCATCTTTCAGACGCTATAGGTAAACGAAACATCCAATGTCCAATCATCAACTCACAGTCCTAACAAAACATGTTACAACCCAGTTGTGTAGCGCAATCTCGACAGCCCCGTGGAATTAATCAACCCGGACGTTTAATGTGATCTCGAGGAATGTTGTTCCACTTGTCCCGCATATCAAACTCAAGCTGACTTTATGATATTGGTGGTGGTTTTCATCGTCTAAATCATGTCCAATCTGATGCAAAATTTGCACGATCGAACCAAAATCGGGCGAAACACGTCACATTTGGCCAAGATGGGTGCCAAATGTCTATGTAACATCCACTGACGGTTTTTGGTACACAATGAATGATTTATGGTCTACAGAATTCGATATTTACGCCTTACGGCCGTTTAGATGTCACTAAGGAAAGATTTTGATGCTTTTTAACGATTTCTGCACAAATGATGCTTTACTGAAATTGCTCCAAAGGATCTACCGTGACCACCATTTAACTCTCGTGACCTTTGTACACCCATCAGATTAAATATCGAATATGTTTAAGACCAAATGTATGGGTCCGGCTGAGCGTTTCTTGCTTTTTGTACCCCGGGATGTCGCTTATCATTAAATGATCCATTTTGGTTGAATTTGTGAATGATTTGGGTTATTGTAGAGGCTACAACTTCAGTCTTCTCGTAATTGTATGTACTGAAAGGCTTCATTGGATCATGCCCAAAACTGCATGTCGCTGGATGTCAGAAAGTCCTGGCATTTACTCAGATGTTTATTGCAGTGCCCTTACAATAAGGGCGGGAAAATTCATGACATTAGCCAAGCTTTAAATGACAAAATCGTGAAAACGGTGCGTATGTTAAAAAGCGGTGAACTCGGTTTATGTCCGTTCAAAATAACCCTTACTTCGCATTTGTTCCAAAAATCACTCAACCGTAAAGTTGTCGTCAATTGTCTTAAAAGTCGTTTTAAACCAACTATATAAAATTCTAATATAAATAAAATAAAAATTAGAAGATTTTTTTTTAAAATAAAAGTGTTTCATTGGCACTCAGTATAGTTTTTTTATGGATGGATTCTTCATGTCCTTTCTACTAAGACTTCATATGTATCTAAGGTTGAAAATGTAATAATCCAGAATTACACATACCAGTCGTTGTATTTCTTTTACATTCCTTCACTAAAGAACTCTGCCCAAACCGGTGCTGTGGGTCGTCTTGAACTTGCAGTGATGTGAGGGTTTCTTTTCTGTTCACTCGACTATAAGTGTATACATAAATGAATGCAAAGAAAACTACTTAAATTTAAACATACCCGCTCCTTTAGGATCGTCAATCAATTCCGCTCTGAGCAGATACACAACTGTAGAAATTGTCATAAAATTACAAAAGACTGTATACCCTCTCATCTAAAATAAATCAAAGATATTGACGAATATGAAATATCTGAAATAAAAATGTTTTCAAATCAAAGCATCGTCGATGCTTCTTCAGTCAAGGCAATATGCTTTAAACATCCATAGTGAAAATATTTACATAAAACATTTTCTTGGCGTCAGTTTATCCACAATACCCAACGTTTAGGAACTAAATAACTGATAAAAATGTGTAAAATGCTTCTCACTTCATAGAATCCCTCGTCAAGTATTGTCATCTCAACAAATAATTGTCAAGTTAGGTCAACTGTTAATTCGTAACCTTTTAATAACTGAGATTGAAATGCCATTCTTTAAGGGGATCCATTATTTTTCTCCTTCTATTCTCAAAACATTTTGAATACAAAAAACAGTATCCAATATCCTATATTATTAGAGATTTCAAGACAGCTATCGAAACTTGAAATCAATGATTTTTACCACAAAATGAAATATTTTTTCGGGCGTCTTTTAACATGTTTAAAACAAGCATAAAAATAAGCCATGGCGCAATGAAACAATCGAAAGTTCATAAATATACAATCATGGCCATCATGAAAAGTTCGTTTCCAAATTTCTATCATTATAGACCAAATGACGAAATACTGACATAGCTAGCATTTCGGCCTTTTGAATATAGACATACGTCTGACAGGTTAATGCTTTTTAATCAAACATTTTAGACGTAACAGGTCTTCTCGTTATTTATATAGATAAGACCGTTGGTTTCCCGCTTGAATGGTTTTACACTAATCATTTTGTAGGCCTTTTATAGCTCATTGTTCAGTGTGAGCCAAGGCTCCGTGTTGAAGACCGTATATTGATCTTTAGTGATTTCTTTTTTCAAAGTGTGACTTGGATTGAGAGTTGTCTCATTGACACTCACATTACTCATATCACACCTTCTTATATCTATTTTAATTAAGTAGCAAAACATAAAGATACCAACATTATTTATCCAAAATATATCTAAATAACTTACTTTTGTGTATGTTAATTCAACAACAGAACAAAGAATTCCATTGTAAATCATAATACGGAAACACACAAACGTTTGACTAATTTAACAGGAAATCAGCACTTACACCATTTTATATGTGTAGTTATGATAAACTAAAGTTAAGGATATACTTTATACATCTTAAATGTTGTAGGACATGGGTTACTTGTATCTAAGTACTTTAATAGTAAACATTAACTTTGACTACTTCAGAATAAATAAGAGTGAATGTACCTGACATTCCTTAAATAAAGAATAGCCCAATGACTTAGAACTTATATATACAGTGGTATGATTGCCAAACTCTTCCCACGAGACCATATGACACAGACACTAACCAGTAATGGCCTTTCACAATTAGCAAAGCCAATTCCAGGGGCAGTGTTGTAACAGAACAACACAAGACCTATACAAAACAAGAAACAAAGAACCGCGCTGAAGTACGTCCATTATTTTTCATTTTTCAATATTCAAAATTCAATAATGAAATAGTTCACTGTTCAATTTTGAGTGATGAATAATTAATAATGAAATAGTTTATGTTACATTTTTCAAGTTGAAGCGGTGAATAGTGAAATAACAATTAAAAAATTGACTGTGACACAATAGCTACGTGTATATCCCGCATTTCTAAATTAGTCTTGTTGGTGTTATCTAACAAATATTCAAATTAATATCAGAAAAGAACAAAAACACTCTAGTTTTGAAGGATAAACTAGACGTGATCTTTCCTAACTATTTCAACAGAGATTTTTGATTCAATGTATGGACAACCTGATACCAAATAAAATTGAGAATGGAAATGGGGAATGTGTCACAGAGACAACAACCCGACCATAGAGCAGATAACAGCATCAGGTCACCAACAGGTCTTCAATGCAGCGAGAAATTCCCACACCCGATAATGAACGCCATACTAAACTCCAAATTGTACACAAGAAACTAAAATTAAAAATAAGACTAACAAAGGCCAGGGGCTCCTGACTTGGGACAGGCGCAAAAATGCTGCGGGGTTAAACATGTTTATGAGATCTCAACCCTCCCTCTATACCTCTAGTCAATGTAGAAAAGTAAACGCATAACAATACGCACATTAAAATTCAGTTCAAGAGAAGTCCAAGTCTGATGTCAGAAGGTGTAACCAAAGAAAATAAATAAAATAAAAATAATACATAGAAAAAAAAACAACAACAGACTACTAGCATTTAACTGACATGCGAGCTCCAGACTTCACTGAACTTCACTGATTGAAAGATGATGTCTTCATCTTCACTGAACCAGTACAGGCACATATATACTAGTATTGCAAACATAAGCGTGTGTGGTGAGGATCTAGCTTTAACATCAATAGATTTAACACATTATGTTAAAATTAGATAAGATTTATTCATTTTGTTGTTTTCTTTTCCTCGGCCACAATTATAAAAAAAATACTAGACTAATTGACTTAAGTTACTGTTTGTACCTTTGTCCAACGAAAAGCATTTGAGATGTTATGCAGATTCATTTGTCATTAATTTGGATTCTTGATCTCTGAAGTCTGAAGGCGGGAAGATTTGAAGACATGTTATATCTTATTTATGTCTGTCTAATTTTGTAGGATTCTTACATAAGAAACATATTTTTTCTTTCATTTATACATGTATTTGCAAAGATCAACAGGTCTTCGAATTTATACCTGCATTTGTAACTTGTGGTTTCAGTTTTTCATTTACTAGAACTAAAATAGCAAAATTAATGCACTAATTGATTGACATTCAAGTATTTATGTACAAAACATGGAAGAAAAGTGAAATCTGCAAGTAAAAATTGAAATAAGTATTCAATATTTACGTAGGCAAACACCATGCAAAGAAAGTAAGATTGGTTTGAAAATTGAAAAATCAGCGTTAAAAAATTAAGTTGAAGTTATAGGTCATTGTTTTATTATTTATTATATTATGAAAGGCATAACATTGAGATATATCTAACGTTACTGTATTTCTACAATGTGATTTATGCATCGTTATTGTTTAAATTTACAATGCATTTTACATAAGGTACGATTATGTTACAAACTAAATTTTCGAAAAATTCTACAGTAGTAAAATAGCTAACGTTAAATGTTCATTTTATTGACCTACTTTCAACTATTAATTATATTTTTTGACCTGCAGTCTTCCATATAAGTAAATTGGAACAATACATACACTGGTATTAGTACTTGAGTGTGTATATTGTCGTGTGTAAGAAATAAATGTTAGCTCATGGCAACATGAATCTTGTTGATAAACAGTAATTAAAACTAGTTCTTGGAAATTTCTGTAAGTTCACTTTTATCCTCTGCCTAATTGCTATTTAGGTATCAAAATTAATATAATTCACTACGTAGTAACTTTTTTAATGTTTGCAAATGTATGCACTATAGTATTGTTCAATGTATTTTGTTTCAGATATTAACATATGAGATATTGAACACATAGAAGGATTGGAGAATGTCAGGAGTTTCCGCCGAACCTGGACCTTCCAATTCCAGTTCACAGGAGAGATCATCGAAGTAAGTATATATCTTTCTCGTATAGATAACTTGTAAAATGAGGGTGTAATAATAACTAACGATAGAATATGCCTTTAGGTATAATAAGTCGTGTTTACCTCCTTAAATAATTGTTTGATGACTTTTAATTTTTCATGATAGCTTTATTCGCAATATTATATAACTCGAAAGACAGTCTTTATATTTGTAAGGCTGTACATACCTTGATCCTTAACCGTATTTACGGAAAGAAAGTTGGATGCATTTAGGATACCTATCTTATCTGTTATAATTATGTGGTATTTGCCATTTCCATGAAAAGAGATTAAAAAAAATGTTTTCATCTTGTCAAAAGTTTGATCTTATCACTATTACGACATGAACATAACGATATAAACGGCATTCATCAATAAACAAATATTGGTCAGGTTCGAAGAAAAATCGTTCACATTTTAGAAAAGATATAATTATATAAGTTGTAGAAAAGATATAATTATATGAGTTGTAGAAAAGATATAATTATATAAGTTGTAGAAAAGATATAATTATATAAGTTGTAGAAAAGATATAATTATATAAGTTGTAGAAAAGATATGATCATACAAATTGTTTCTAACATTCAACCATCCTTCTTGTAATATCGAACAACCGAGAAAAAACCCAGCTATATGAAGAGAAAAAAAGTATTGCAACTTTAAGTATAGATAAACTCTCCTCAACATCTTCATTCATTGAAAAAAAATATCCAAACTATGAAATTGAAAAATATTGTATTATATAGTTCCACAGCAGCGACGTAAATGCTTCATTTCCCACTATCCAATATACAAATATAGCCTAATCGCGATTTATTGAAAGCAAATCTATGTTGTGCAGATATCTTTAAATTGATATATTGTACATATATTTATTTTAATTGTTGGACAGTATTATCATTTCACGTAGTTAAAGAAAAGAGGGACAAAAGATACCAGAGGAACAGTCAAACTCATAATTCGAAAATAACAATGCCTTGGCTAGAAATGAACAAGACAAACAGGGCGGCGGGGTTAGTCATGTCAGGGGGGTCCTAACCCTCCTCACATTATCTTGAACAGTGGTGTAACAGTACAACATAAAAATGATAGCAATAAACATGTTAAAAAGGTTGTTTTGTGTTTTTGTGTCAACATGCTCAGAGTTTTTTCAATCGCTTTTTATGATAAATTTTTAAGGAAGCCTTACTTGTGACCTATTCCACATACAGATCATTAATTACGCTCCTACATATAAACATGTTTATAGATAAGACTATAAACATGTTTATAGATAAGACTATTCAATAATTTAACACATGTAATGTACGGAACATTATATTTTTTTGGAGAAATAATCATATCTATATAATATACATGTTTATATGTAGCAATAGAAATGAATGCAATTTCTGGATTGTTCTTATATGTTAATTGCTAATTAATTTGTAAACCTTTAAAATTATCTTCGTGCCGACTCGACTCAACAGAAATTGTGTGATTATAAATTTCCAAACAGACATTTTCATGGATGTTCTTTATCATACTTCAGTTTTGTTTAATGTATAATTCCTTTTTAAACAAGAATTATTACTCATTGATAGGGATTTTAAGCTTGACGTACATGTGTCAACCAAAGAATCAAACCAGGAAACAACCAAAGTGTATAGCAAAATATACAATACTATACGAGAGTCTACGGGAGCTATTTCTGACAACCAAGACAAGTCCTTTCCAGGACTTGTTCTATCAGTCATTGGAGATTCCGAAAGTTATGTTCCAAAATCATGGAATACAACAGAATTTGAGTCGGGGCTACTTCAGACCGTCAAAGGTGCAAAGGGTAAGCAAATTATGACTTACTGTAACGTTGGTTCGTTTAAAGTAATTCAAACTACTGTGAAACAATTGTTTAATGCTTATGTATACCCTTTTTTAATTTTGTGGTATTTTGACCTTTCTGGACTCATTGTTGAATAAATCAAAAACACGTGGTTGCCTCTGATCTCAGTACCTGAAGTCATAATCTTTATCAGCTTTCTAGAACTGTGCTTAGAGAGATATAAAACCTTTATGTAACAAAAAAACAAAGGATGTATGACGTAGAAATCAGGAATGTGGTAATCATTATCAATGGATTTTTATTTAACTTAAAATTAATTTGATAATCATTAGAGAAACATATTCTTACATAGTTACTCGTGGATCACCTGATTTGTCAAATTACGATAATTTTATCCGAGGTTCGGACTTTGAAATTCGATAATTTAACTATACAGCGAAAAATAAAAAGGATACATGATCATTTCTATATTTTTCACTCAAAAATGATAATAATTTAATGGATAGCTAACTTACATCATTTTTAAGAAGAAAACCACAAGTTTTCTCTGCTTGAAACAATATTACACATTTCGGACAATTATAACAAAACAAATCTCAAGTTGTCAGTAGGTATAAAAAGTACTAGGCTAATAATGTAATACGCCAGACGCGCGTTTCGTCTTCATTAGACTCACCAGTGATGTTCAGATCAAAACCGTTATAAAGCCAAACAAGTACAAAGTTGAAGAGCATTGAGGATCCAAATTCCAGAAAGTTGTGCCAAATACAGAAAAGGTAATCTATGCTCGGAATAAAAAAAAATCCTTAAGTATTTCGAAAAAAGTATACTTATGTAAACAGGAAATCTTATAAAATTGACCACACAATTGATAGGCATGTCAACACTGAAGGGCTGACTACTGGTCTTGCGATACACTCGGGGACAAAACGTCCACTAGCAGTTGCATCGAAAAAGTGTTGTAAATGGTTATCAAAGATACCAGGCATATAATTTAATACGCCAGATGCGCGTCTACATAAGACTCATTAGTGACGTGCAGATAAAAAAAATGTTATAAAGCCAAACAAGTACAAAGATATTGAGCATTGAGGACCGAAATTCCAAAACGTTTTGCATAATACAGCTAAGTTAATCTATGCCTGGGATAAGAAAATCATAAGGTCAAAACCGTGTTTAACAATCTACTGCATTTATCACCGTACGACACCTCCGTCGCATTTAATCAATTTGACGTCAAATAAAGTAATACGAAATGTTGGTCCGTTCTCTGAAAAATGCTGTTCGGAGCTGGGCGTGCGTTTTTAGTAAATTTTAGTTATTTTTGAAACGTCGTTCAAGTTCGTTCGCAAGATTTTCGATCGGCAATAAATCTGTAGACATTGCTGGCCATGGCAATATACGAATTTGATTATTCCACAAAACATCATCTAGTCCGGCGGCTACAAGCATATTTCAGGCGAATTGTGCACATCCTGCTACAAGCATGAAATTTGGCATAGACCTTCCTCAACTATTACTATTTTATTTCAGATAGGGAGGCATTTGTAAAAAATGTCTCACTTCCAGTAAAATCCAAAATGGCGGACGTCATACTGAAATCAGCCCAATATCGAGGGCTAGTGTGTAAAAATGTGTTATTATCATGCTACTATCTTAATATTTGGTACACACCTTTGTGTGTTACTACTTTAGGATAAATTAAATAGATTACATGTCTTCAGAAAACTTACTTTCGGTTAAAATCCAACATGAAGGACATTGTACATAAATAAGCTTATTTTTAGGGAGGGTAATTGTAATGTGTTTTACTTTCATTACATTGTGCAGGAACCTTTCTTTGGTGCTTCTGATAGATACAATGAATAAGACATGTGTATTAAAAACCCTTACTTCCGGTTATATCCAAAATGGCGGACATAGAAATATCAATTTATTCAAATTTTCAACTTTTTTTTAAAATGTAAAGAAAATGATTTTTTTTTTGTGCTGGTCATTAAACTTTTGGCTTTAAGTTATTCCCAAAACCACTAATTCTATCATGTTGTAAATCATGTAAATGTTTTAATATAAAGTTGACACTTCCGGTAAAAATATGACGAAAATTTCAAAGATAAGTCCTTAATCCATTTCTTCGATGTAGAGTTTTGGATAGATAGATTAAAACAAAATAAAATCACTTTAGTACTTAAATTTATTTAAAATTACTACTATTTGGTCAAGAATACATGTTTATTCACAGTCAACACCACATGCACACAAGAAAGTGCACGGGAGACCCCATTTTTCACATTAAAAATGATCACGGCATCCTTTCTTACATCCACAATGTACAAGCTTCTGAAAAATTGATGAGGCCTCAGAAAGATTTTTTTTTAAAGGGACCCTCTTTGTCCCTTCGCAATCCATTAGTGACTGGACTAAGTAGCATACGAGCCAATCCCATGCTCTTTTTACTAAACACCTGCATTAGTATATTGCACGTTTTACGTGCTTGAAAAGACTAAACCTAGTTGTGGGAATAGCCTCCTTTATAATTAGCCTTCCCTTTTGTGCAAAAAATGATTTTCTCTCGTTTCGTTAATCATGTGTGCTCCATTTGATAAGTGTGTGCGATTTAACAGTAAAACTCCTGTGATTTAGGCTGATCAATCATCATTCAATATGTTAAAGTCACATCTTCAAATACCATCAATGTCTCCCACTCAGTCTTTTTTCCTTTCCCAGCAAAGAGAGAACCGTATCACAACCGGTAAAGGTATGGTTCAGAAATAAGTGTGTGTGATCACTCATTGCCTAGTGCAGTTGAGAGGCCATTAATAGATATTAATCCAAAGATTTTTGCCTCCTCAAACACAATTCATAGTTCGTCTGCCCCTATGTCACGAAATAGCGAAATAGTATTGACAGCATCATCAGTGACTGCAAATTATGACTCGTTTAAGTTCGTGTTTCAATGCATCAGACACATGGACCATGATGTTAGTGTTTATCTCTTATGTGAACATGGTGCTACACTTGAAATACATCACGTGGTGGATAAGATATACTATCCTGAGCATTTGTTGCAACAACAACCATACTCATCAAAGACTTCGTCCACTCTTGTTACAGTTTCAAGGTATTTTATTAAGGTAAGGACATAACACCCAATCATCATACTCGTTAGGAAACACGTTGAAACTGTAACAACAGTGGATGTAGTGTTGGATGAGAACATAGACAATACTGGTAGTATGAAAGCTGCTAAAATAAGCAAGTGCAACATTTGGGGGGAAAGGGAATACACAGACGAATTCAGGGTTAAAAACATCCTCAAAATTGGCAAAGTTTTCTGAGAGATGAGTACAATAAGAAAAAACTTTTAAGTTTTCATTCACAGCAGCTTGCTCAAGACAATTTTGAGTACAAGGTAGTTGTAGCAACAAACGCTCAGGATGTTCAGTGTTATCCACCACATGATGATATTTGAAGTTTAGCACCATGTTTACACGAAGAGACTGACACTATAATCAAGATCGATGTGTCTGATGCAGTGAAACACAAAATTAACTGAGTCATGACTCGAACAGTCGATACTGATGTCATTGCTGTTTCGCTATTCCGTGACATAGGGGCAGACAAACTTTGGTTTGAATTTGGAAGGGGGAAAAGCATAAGATATATATCAATCCATGACCTTTCAAATGCACTAGGCATTAAAAGATAACACGTTTGCTGGAAAAGGAACTGCGTTGGTGACATTAACGGGAGTTTGAAGATGTGACTTTAGCATTTAGAATGATGATTGACCAGCCAACATCACCATATGGATTTGATCAATTTAATGTCATTGAAAACAATACGTGGTTTTGTTGCAAGATCAAAAAAAGAAACAGACTGGGTTAACAAATATGTGTTTTTGGAATTTATGGATGTGAGAAACAATACCAGTCTTTGTAAATGTTGGAAATCAGCTCTCCGATTGTGAATTGCGACCTAACGAGTATGCTGATTGGGTATTATGTCCTTACCTTAATAGAATACCTTGAAACTGTAATACAAGTGGATGAAGTCTTGAATGCGTATGGTAGTTATAGCAACAAATGGTCAAGATATTCTATTTTATCCACCACGTGATGTATTTCAAGTTGAGCACCAAGTTTACATTTAAAGACAGACACTAAAATCATGGTGCATGTGTCTGATGCAGTGAAACTTGAACTTAGGCGAGTCATGATTCGAACAGTCGTTAATGATGATGCTGTCATTTCTGTTTCGATATTCCGTGACATAGTGGTAGACACACTATGGATTGTGTTTGGGAAGGCAACAAATTTATATCTATCAATGACCTTCTAAATGCACTAGGCAATGAGTGATCTGACACATTTATTGTTATCCATGCCTTAACCTGTTATGATATGGTTCTCTCTTTGCTTGCAAGGCGGGAAAAGACTATGTGGGAGACATTGATTGCATTTGAAGATGTGACATCAACAACAAAAATGATGATTGATTAGACTTTATCACCCGTGTTTTACTGTAAGATCGCAAAAACTTAACAGATGGGTATAACATGGTTAACGAAGCAAGACAATAACTATTTGCGCAAAAGGGAAGGCTTTTTGATGATATTCCCTCAACGTGTTCTAGTCTTTCCCAGCATGTAAATCATTTAATATACTTAGGTAGGTGTTTAGGGAGACGAGCTTGTGATTGGCTCTTATGCTACCCACTCCAGGCGGGGACAAAGAGGATAACTTTTAAAAAAAAATGTTTCTGAGGCCTCATCATTTTGTCAGAAGCTTGTACATTGTGGATGTAAGAAAGGATGCCGTGGTAATTTTTAATGTGGAAAATCGGGTATCCCGTTCACTGCGATGTGTGCATGTCGTGGTGATCGTTATTTTTAGCCGAAAATTGTAGTAATTTTAATTATGTTTTAGTACTATAGTGATTTAATTTTGTTTTAATCAATCTATCCAAAACTCTACATCAAAGAAATAGATTGAGGACTCATCTTTAAAATTTACGTCTTCTTTTTACAGGAAGTGTCAACTTTATATTTAAACATTTACAACATGATAGAATAAGAGGTTTTGGGGATAACTTAAAGCCAAAAGTTTAATGACCAGCACAAAAAAAAATCATTTTCTTTACATTTGAAAAAAAGATGAAAATTTGAATAATAAATTGATATTTCTATGTCCGCCATTTTGTATATTACCTGAAGTAAGGGTTTTTAATACATATGTCTTATATATTGTATCCACCAGAAGCACCAAAGAAGGGTTCCTGCACAATGTAATGATAGTAGCAATACGTTAAAACATATTTCAATTACCCTCCCTAAAAATAAGCTTATTTAAGTACAATTGTCCACCATGTTGGATTTTAACCGAAAGTAGGGTTTCTGCAGACATCTAATCTATTTAATTTATCAAAAAGTAGTAAAGAACAAAGGTTTGTACCAAATATTAAGATAGTAGCATGATAATAACACATTTTACACACTAGCCTTCGATATTGGGCTGATTTAATCGTGTCGTCCGCTATTTTGGATTTAACCGGAAGTGAGACATTTTTTTTCAAATGCCTCCCTATCTGAAATAAAAGAATAATAGTTGAGGAAGCTATATGCCAAATTTCATGCAAAATGTGTTCAACATGGCAAAAAGTAAAAGCACTTAGAGGAAAATCAATTCGGAAAGTCCATAATCACATGGCAAAATCAAAGAACTGTCATATTCCTGACTTGGTACAGGCATTTTCAAATGTAAAAAATGGTGGATTAAACCTGGTTCTTTAGCGCTAACCCTCTCACTTTAATGACAGTCTCATCGAATTCCACATCGACCTTCTCATCGAACAGGTTTTGTCCTGCTGCAAATGTAGTTAAAGCTATGCATGTTGTGAAACGGGAGATCAACTGTAGGCAGAATGTCCTTTTCTATACCTTTTTTGCATTTAGGTAACCATCAATGCTTTTGATATTGGTGCGTTCCTGGTATGTTTTATTCCGCCTTTTACCATACTTCCTCCATCACCAACCAAGCTGTTACCTGTGCGCACACATCCGAAAACCGTTCATTGCGCTTCATGTAGGCACTGGCTCTGTCGTCGCAAAATTTTGAGTTGAATTTCACTTCGTCGGTAAATAGAACCTTTATCCACGTAAGCATATTCCATTGAATCCGTTCCCGAGTCCATTGAAGTCGCGTCACCCTGGTACAATACGTAAGGATATGTCCCTTCAACGGACGACGTTGTTTAACTTAAGGGATATGAGTACGAACTGTTTTGGAAGAAGGTATCATTAACGAATCTATTATCAATTAACCTTATGTATACACAAGTATGGAACGCTGAAACTGTTATGATCATTTTCATAATATGATGTGCATAAATACGTTTGAATATGATGTGCATTTACCTTTATATGATGTGCAATTGTATATATATGATGTGCAAACACCTTTATATGACATGCAAATATACCTACAGTATCTTTATAGTCCGAACATGTTATATAATGTGCAAATATATTCATATGATGTGTATACATACTTATATGATGTGCATATGTACTTATATGATGTCTTTCCATATTTAGAAGATGTGCAAACATTCTATGATGTAAAAATATCATTATATGATGTGAAAATATCATTATATGATGTAAAAATATCATTATACGATGTAAAAATATCATTATATGATGTAAAAATATCATTATACGATGTGAAAATATCATAATTTGATGTTCAAATGTACTTATATGATGTGCAAATGTACTTATATGATGTGCAAATGTACTTATATTCTGTGCAAATATTCTGATTGTCCGTATGCAAAGTGACCTTTGCCTGATCCTTCTTGTAAAAATCTGGTGATACCAATACGCATGAATCTGACTGTCATTAAACTAAACTATTACCTTATTGTTCATGTAATACACGTGCTAAATAGCTATGCTTCGTTGTTGATTGTTTGCTTTAAGGTGGCAATCGGTAAACTACGGCTTTATATCACGACAATTAATTAGCAGCCACAGTTTCTCTTCATTATAGTCAGAGAGAAAAAAAAATGACGATTATACGATATGCTTGAGTAAAACATAATAAATTCGTACACAGAAGACTAAGTTTATGATATATACATGCATTGGTTCAAGAATTGGATAAACATTATTTTTCAGCAGTCTCTCGTTTTATATGACTTTAATCGATGGGTCTATAATACACGGTGGGTAAGGTTGTCCTGCGAGAGAACGTTCTGTGCTAGTGGGTCCCGATTTTTTGCTCTTGGGTTGGTTTACATTATACCAGATCGGCAATAAAACAACCATTCTGTTGCTTATTTTTTCTCTGTCCTGACGATGTGCTGGTGATTTTAAAAACGATCTTGGTTCTGTGCACATATTTCCTGGTTCTGTGCCTTTAAATTGTAATTAAAGGTGTCAAATATTCCAATTCATTGATGCAGAAAATTTGTGTAATTGATAGTAAATATACCTATTATATATTTTGTAGATATTTCATATGAGCAAAGTAGATCTCTTTTTGTTTTAATTTGACTTTTGAGTGGGGATGCAAAATCTTTACTGTTGAGTTTTTTGGAGCCTTTTTAAGTTGTTTTGGAAGATATATGTTCTGTTAACTGTTATTGACTAATTAGCTGTTATCTGTTTTCTTAGAATTGACATTGTTGTGAACTGTTATTTTGATTTGAGATAAGAAAATATGCATTAGATTTTCGGCATTATGATCCTTTGCATAACCATCAAAATACGGTGTAAAGTATCCAATACATATACAAAAACAATGAAGTGGTATGTTTGCCAATGGACAAGTGTCCATCAGAAACCTAATATATTAATTGGTAACAACTATACACCACCGTACGACCTTCAACAATGACAAGAAAAATCTAAATGCGAAAGGTTTTGCATACAAATGGAGAGCATACGTATATAATAAAGGACTTTTTCAATACAATTGAAAATGGAAATAGTGAATTGGTAAAAAACAACAACCCGGCCAAAGAACAGTAAAAAGCCGACAGCCATTAATGGGTCAAAACACAGCGAGCCAAATCCCGTACCCGAGGCGGGTACCAGCTGGCCCCAAACAAAGATTTTACTAGTACAATGACAAAAATATCCCTGAATTTTATAGAGAAGTATTTAAATGTTGGGTAATATCAGGCGGTAGGCAGACAAAAAATCTACAGGCACTTGTCTCAGAAAAATGTTTTCCTATATACCTTAATATAACACAAGGTACTTAAGGTGGTACCTAACACTACAGGGAGATAACTCTGTAAAATCACCTAAACGTTTTAATGACGTTGTGTTGTTAAGGGAATATTAAGCTCCTCAATGATCAAAATTAGTTCTTGTCAAACTGCTATATAAACAGTGTAATTTTTCTAATAAAATTCTTGGTTCAAATTTTTTGAAAGTTTTATATTTTTGTCATAGGGTCAAAGTAAATACTTTGCCAAAATTTTATGAAAATTAAACCAGCGAAATTAATTTTAGTGAAAGTGTTGGGTACCACCTTAACTAAAGTTTTTGACACCCAGTCCTGAATTCACGTTATTTTTTTATTTCTCGGTTGTCAAACCTACTTTAACTTTATATGCCGTAAATTTAAATTGATTCATATATACAATGGTATATGACACGACTATCATTGTTGTAGGGATCATTAGAAGCAGGCCTCAGAAGTCGGTCAACGGGATGTTTTTTTACATTCGTCTCAAGCTTTGGCAACACCCAGAAAAATCTACCGACCCTCATTGTCAATTTCTAGATGTAAGTCAAGATATGAAGCCGACTTAACTGTATCTGTAGTATCCTTTATCTCCAATTCGATTGGATAGATGCGTTCCACATAGTCACCAAATTTTGAATTGTTTAGTGAAAGAACGTCATCTATATAGCGGAAAGTAGAGTTAAAGGATATTGCTAACTTCTTATCTTTCTTCCTGAGAAGTTCCTGCATGAAGTCTGCCTCATAATAATAAAGAAACAAGTCAGCAAGTAGCCAATAACAATTGCCATATTCCTGACTTGGTACAGGACATTTTTAAAGGAAAAATGGTGGGTTAAACCTGGTTTTGTGGCATGCCAAACCTTCCTCTTTTTTATCTCAACATTTTATCCTGAAAAACTTATGTATGAATGATATGATTTCAGAAATAAATATTTAAAAAAAGCCATTCCAAAAGACTGGCGTCAGATGTTAAAATCTGAGAGTTCTGTAAAAAGTATTGTAAATATTCCTAGACAGAAAAATCTGGAAAGGTAATTACATTGAGGCGTCAAGCTTTTCAACAAATATATTATATACGTCAATTTGTAAAGATAATGTTTTCATCATATGAAAATCAATAAGTTGATAACGGTATACTTTCAGGAGAGCCTGAACAATTCTTAAATGAGTTATATAACAAATTCATTCTAGCCTAAGCATCCTGGAATAGCCACGTAATATCATGATCGTGTTGAAAGTGGCGTTTAAGACCAATCCATCAACTAATTAATCATCCATTCACATATGCCAGTATAATTATGCAAGAGTATATACTTGTGTAGCTATCGTTACGAAATATTTTTACACTGACTTTATGTTCGCTGTAGTCTTTTGCAAGATACCAGAACCTTATCAACAATGTGTAATAGCAAAGTCAAAAGTGAGAGGACTTCCGCAAAAGGACATTATAGTATTGCTCACAACTCTTTCATTGCAGAAAGCTGGATTATATATAGAGGAGAGAAAGATGGCGTTAGTTCTCTGGTAGACATGGCTTTAAAAGGCAGCCC
Source organism: Mytilus trossulus (assembly GCF_036588685.1). NCBI lineage: Eukaryota > Metazoa > Mollusca > Bivalvia > Mytilida > Mytilidae > Mytilus > Mytilus trossulus. The sequence goes on along the minus strand of NC_086376.1, from coordinate 3,554,194 downwards.
ATTGGTGGATGATACAGATCAAGATGATGAGACGAATGACAGAAACCAGAAAGTAACGTTAGTTGCAATCAAACCATGGAATGACACGATAGTTAAAACAAGCGATGTAAAAGATAAGGTAACATTTATAAAAAAAAAGTGTTGTTTGAATAAATGATTTCAAATTGCTACATGTATTCTAAAACTTCGACACAAATGAAAAAAGCGCTCATTTAGATACTTGTATTGCGGCTACTTTTTATGAGAGTGTCAAATGATTCTGACATGCTTGTCTGTCTCCAAATGTATTAGGCAGACATCAAAAAGTATAAATTGCTCAGAAATGTCTATAGAATTGAAAAGAAAATTTCTTCGATGTTTAAATTTGGATTTTATTCCCTTATTTTTTTCATTAATGACAGTTTTGTATTCGTTCATGAATGACCGGTTCGCGTTTCTCCTCACTTACATACTATATTATGCCAATATTTATGAATTTTTGTATGATGATTAAGACTAAGAGAACATAAATTGAAGAAAACGAAACAACAGCATCGTCAAAACGGAAAAGGACAAACAGATGAAATAAAGTAAAAACACAAAAACACCGAACTGTAAAAGGTATTTTTGACATATAGCTCTTCAACGATTTTCGGTATTTGGATATTTTCGGATTCCAAATGTTTGGCTTTGAGCGTTCCTGGTGCAGGTTAGTCCAGAAAAGCGTTTCGGACGCAAGAAATTATTAAACGTGTTGTTTTCAATATTTTACAGCACTTTGTCGATACCTCTGCTGGTGGACTGTCAGTCCCCGAGGGTATCATCAGCTCAGCAGTCAGTGCTTCGGTACTGACATGATTTAGCAAAATGTACTGAAATTATCCGTTAATAAATTTTGAAATTATTATGAAACTAAGGTTTAAACTCCTCAAGCAAAGTTGGCTTCAGATGAATTTGACAATTACTTAGGGGCTTTTTGACATATAGCTCTTCGAAGATTGTTGGTACTTATATATCTTTATATTTCAATTGTTTGGCTTTGAGCGTTCCTGATGGAGGTAAATCCAGAAAAGCGCTTCGGACACAAGAAATTATTAAACGTGTTGTTTTCAATATTTTTTAACACATTTGGTTAGCTGATGATATGTTATAGACACAGACTAGGGAAATAGATTATGTTTTCAAAAAGACGACACAATTTAAAATGACGACATAATTCAAAATGCTTTATGGCACCGTAAGAAATGTAAAACAAACATAATGTTTAAAATCGTGCAAACATAATGAAAATTGTTTTGGAAACAAATGCAAACCAAAATTATGTTTGTTATACATGTTATATGTGGCTTTAACGTTGAAATAAAAATGTTCAATTCAATTTGAATGGTGGTTCAAACAATTTACACAGTTCTAGTTTATGTTTACATGACTTCATATCATCTTTTAAATTTCTAACAATGCAAAATACGTTTGAAACCCTATAGAGACAAAGATTTACTTTCTTCAAAATGTGATAGAAAATAAAATGGCGTCTCAAAAGTAACAACTTTATAAAAAAAAATTTAACAGTAACTGATAGTTGAGAGAAAAAAATGCAAATGCAAGAGAATAAACATTTAGCAACACATTCTTAAGTCTTTTAAGAAGAGAAATAATAAATGCTTTGTGTTTTAATGTTGCTTTTATGCATTTACATGACTCTCGATATCCAGCGGTCATAGTGGATCAGCTATTGACAATGCATTGCAGCGTTTTTACAAGCCCTGCAATTGGTTACCTACATGTTTCGCATGTTGGAGAGGCATTGGAGTACTATTGAAAATTGTTTTCGTCTTTCTATTGTTTTACGCCTACCTTCAACAAGTTAGAACAACTGATTGCTTTTCGGTAAAAGTAGGAAAAAAACGTTCATAGTAATGCTTAAATTGTTTTTTAATATAAGGCCATTTAAAACAAATTCCATAATGTCCACCAATTTCAAAATGCCCAACAATAGACAATATGCCAACATATTGGTATGATTAGTCACTTTATAATAAAAGCACGCAACTTTTACAGGTGAAGTGAATGATGCTACAAACATGTTTTTAGATATAGAGGCGCCTTAAACTGAGTCCAACACATGATTGTATTTGATAACTTTAAATTAACAGATGAAAACTTAGTCAAAATTGTACGATCCACCTAGTAACAATAGCTGGCCTTTCGTCAAAATGTCGATACATAATTTGTCGCTTCTAACAAATTTCCCACTTATAGTGTCTTTTGTTATTTTTGGTTGATCTGTATATTCTATATATTGCAAAAAATTGACAAATAAAATTGAGAATGGAAATGGGGAATGTGTCAAAGAGACAACAACCCGACCAAATAAAAAACAGCAGCAGAAGGTCACCAACAGGTCTTCAATGTAGCGAGAAATTCCCGCACCCGGAGGCGTCATTCAGCTGGCCCCTAAACAAATATATACTGGTTCAGTGATAATGAACGCCATACTAATTTCCAAATTGTACACAAGAAACTAATATAAAAATAATACTAGACTAACAAAGGCCAGAGGCTCCTAACTTGGGACAGGCGCAAAAATGCGGCGGGGTTAAACATGTTTGTGAGATCTCAACCCTCCCCCTATACCTCTAACCAATGTAGAAAAATAAACGCATAACAATAGTCAAAAAGAATTGACTTTGGCTTTGACAAGTACATTGACAAAAGCTAAAACACGTATACTTGAAAACGTGGTAAAGGTTTTCAAAGATGAGTACAAGATGAATCTTAATATAAAATTGTTATCTAAAATAAAGGTACCTTCTGTTTTTTCTCGTCATCAAATTGCCCTTAATGGTGAATATACTATTGTTCTGCAGAAAAAGAATGACAGATGGACTTTTCAGCTCAACCCACAGGTTCCAACAACAAGTGAAAAAACTGAAAAAAAGAATACCGAGGAAAATGGTCGAAATATCGAAAAGGATTTTAAATGGTTCAACAACTTCTTAGCTAATCTACTTTCAGAGTTATCACAACAGTATACACCACTACTGACCAACAAAAGTAAAGGTAGACTATCACTTATGCACAGGTTGATAATTGTTTTTTTTTCCTAAAACAGATTTCGCGAAAGGAAAATAAACAAACATATCATAAGACAATTCAAACGTGCAATGTTTGAATTGACTGGTAAACAGAACATGTTACAATGTGGAATAAACAGAGTGAAGAACTACCCGCAATACTTTAATCATATAAGATTTACATATTAATATTTCAACACGTTTATTTATTAATAATTTACATCAATGTCTCTTCTATAGAGACCAAATTAAATGTATGACAACTTTAAGCACTCATTACAATTTTGAAGCGATCTCGCAAATGTAATACTGAACATAAATTTTTTTTTTGAATGCACAAACACTATTAAAAAAAATTAATTTAACAAGCATCAACACGTATTACCTTACTCTTCAACTTTGTGATTGTCTGGCGTATTAAATTATTGACCTAATACCTTTAATAAAGCCCCGATAACGCTGTCAAGTTTTACTACGTTTTAACTACGGTTTGAACAAAAATGTTACGCTATTATGAAAACTAGGTTTTTACTAGGTTTGTACTCTTTTCTTATATTACGTTTTGTTACGTATAAGCACGACCCACGTTTTCACCACTCATTGATGCGTTTCGATATGTAGTAAGCACGTTTTGTTGTGTTACGCTAATCTTTTATACGTATTTTCTAGGTATCTACTTCGTTTCAATTTTCGCTACGTTTGTTGTTGAATTTTCAAAATATACGGACAGGTCCAGTTTTGAGCAAGGGATCACTACGTTTCGATACCGATACGCTTTGTTACGTATATTCCCGTTTCGATACGCTTTCAAAACGTTGTGAAACGTAGCTCTTAAAACGTAACAGTGTGACTAGCCTAAACTGTTTACACAACTGGGTCGATGCTACTGCTGGTGGACGTTTCATCCCGGAGGGGGTATCACCAGCCCAGTACTCAGCACTTCGGTGTTGACATGAATGTCAATTATATGGTAATTTTAATGAATTTCCTGTTACAAAACGTTGAATTTTTCGAAAAACTAAGGATATTCTTATCCCAGGAATAGATTACGTTAGCCGGATTAAGCACAACTTTTTGGAATTCTTGGTCTAAAACGCTCTTCAAATATGTACTTGTTTGGCTTTATAACTATTTTGATGTAAGTGTCACTGATGATCTTATGCATACAAATCGCGCGTCTGGCGTATAAAAAATTATAGACCTGATGATACATTCGAGAACTATTTAGTATACATAAAACATCCAACTATATTGCAAGTTTAACACATTAATCAACTGAACTCGATTACCAAGGATAAGTATAGAGCACAAATCCTTTCTATTACCAATAAGTTAATGATAAGCTTAATTGATATAGATTTTAAACTACAAGAAAAAAACTGTAAAATATCGTTTTATCTCCACCTCTAAATGATAAAAATCACTTATACATTTGACCTTAGATGGAATTTCACTTACATTTTTTAGGTATTGTTTTCATATAGCTCCTCAGCTGTTTCGATTCGGTACTTATACATACTCGGCATTCAAATATTTGTCTTTGAGCGTTTCTGGTGGAGGTTAATCCAGAAAAGTGCTTCGAGCGCTAAATTTATTAAACGTGTTTTCAATTTAATATTATGGACGTTTATATCAACGATTTGCAAATCTGTTTATTTATAGATATTGTAGAAAAGAGGAATTATTAATGAACAATAAACTCATCATAGATACCAGGACTAAATTTAGTGTATACGCCAGAGGCGCGTTTCGTCTACAAAAGACTCATCAGTGACGCTCGAATCCAAAAAAAGTTAAAAATGCCAAAAGTTTCCTTCTTTTGAAATTTATTTGATGCAACTCATGTTAATAAAGTTATGAAACTAGTTTCTAGTGAAAAATAGTGTTAATCAAATTCTTGAACAATGCATGTATACATCATAACTTTAGTCTTCTGTACACGATTTTATCATTTTTTACGCATCCATTGTGTATAATCGTAATAAACATTTTTCACTCGGTCTGTTGTGAAAAGATAGCAGCTAATTGATAGTCGTGTTTTGAAGCCGAGTTTTCCCGATTGTCACCGAAGTAAACAATCAACAAAGAAGCATGCAGATTGGGGGTAAGCACGTGTATAACGGCAATACAGTTAAATAAACTCATCATAGATACCAGGACTAAATTTTATATATACGCCAGACACGCGTTTCGTCTACAAAAGACTCATCAGTGACGCTCAATCCAAAAAAGTTTTAAAAAAGCCAAATAAAGTACGAAGTTGAAGAGCATTAAAAGACATATTTTTGATATTACCATTGACATTTCTTGTCCCCCTTTAATACAAAATGAAGCAGACTTTATCAAGTATGGTTATGATTCACAGTTTCGGCTGTTTTCTGTCCTTTGGTCGAGTTGTTGTCTTTTACACATTTCAAATTTCCATTTTTAATTGCCTGAAAATATGTTTATATGTCGGGAAACTATCAGAAATATATGATAAGTTCCCGTATCTTTGGCTGTCGTCTTTCTTGGTGTTCCTGATCGTTTTATCAACCAATTTTCTCTCTTTCGGTACTTTTGTATTCCACTGTTACATTACACACCAAACGAAACACAAACACTATGGTAAAAGATAACATTTTTACCTCATAATATATGAAAAGATATACATAAATCTAAATTATATAAAAAGAGTGGGGTAATAGAAAACCAGCGAAATTCCCCCTTTAATCACTTCCCGCCCACCCGAGACAGTGTAGGTACAAACTAAGAAAAGACCAATCAACACTTATCGTTATCTTGATAATATTTTGTCGATAAATAATCCAAGAATCTATCTCTTAATGACTTCCCGAAAACTAAATTTAAATCAATATAATAAACACTGGAATAACTGTCCAGTTAATAAATGTCATTTTTACATAGAAAACACTAAATAAAAATGTGAAACACGCTGGACTTTTTCTGCTGCGTTTTGTTGAATAATAAACAATGCAACACAACAACACTAATACATTACGTCACCATTAACGCGGCATGAACCCCCTATGAAATTTACTAACTCCCTTCTGTCTCATAGAGGGTCACCATGTAACGGCGTTAAACCAATCACAACGCGATAATTTGTCCATTCGTTTTTGGTACTTTTTGTTATTTGATATTGCCATGTGATTATGAATTTTGCGAATTGATTTTCCTTTAAGTTCAATATTTTTATGATTTAATTTTTTACCCGCGGTGCGATAAATTAAAATGTGGGACATGAAGGTCGAATGTTCGATATTATTAATTTTGTCTTTTTTATTGCACAATTTATATTACCATGTTCTCAAACTATGTCAAAATGCGTAACGTATAGAGAAAACATTTGATATTCTTTTTCTTTTCTTTAAATTTAAATGCTTTTAGGCTGATGTTGTGTTAATTTGATTTGTGTCACATATTGTCATGACATAATTGGTTTGTCGCTCACGATTTGAGTATGAATTAAGCATCCATTAAGTCTGTATTTAAGTCAGTTTTACCCCGTAATACTCAACTTCACCTTATTTTACAAATCTTTCTTCTAAGGAAAGCTGTTTATTATAACTGCCTATGTGTGTAATAACTTTCAATTGTTGCAGCTGTTCTCAACATGAGAGTTCCAGTAGTAATTATTGCAGTAGAAGGTGACGTCACTACTGTCCATCAAATACTGTCGTTTATTCAAAGAAAAGTACCAGTTCTTTTAGTAAAAGGTTCTGGTAAAGCAGTAGATTTTATTATTGAATACATCAAAGAAACATCCAGCAGGTCAGTTATTATTGATGCATAAGACTTTAGAAAATGTCATATATACAAGTTAACGAAGGATAATCTCGATAGGGAGAGCATGGTGAATCAGAAAACAGGACACGCATACTCTCTCCTAATGAGTTACGGTTATAATAATGTCTTATATGCAAAAATTCATTTATAACAAAGCCTTGATGGGGCTATGGACATGTATTTAAGAACACATATAATCTAATACAACTAATGCAATCCACCATTTTCTACATTTTAAACGCCTGTACCATGTCACGAAAATGACATTTGTTGTCCATTCGGTTGATGTGTTTTATCATTTGATTTTTCCATTTGATTAGTGACTTTCCGTTTTAAATTTCCCCGGAGTTCAGTATTTTTGTGATTTGACTTTTTGCTATAGTTTAAAACAATTGATATCTTCTACCCTTTACAAGTATTCCCTATTCTTGCCTAAAAGTCAAATTAAACTCTTTGGTCCTACTGTGTTCCAGATTGAAAATTATGAACGTAGAAACAATATCATGAACGCAGATACAAGAAGGATGGATAGATCATAATTTGTACACATTCATTCTGATTCAAACAAATTATTTTCAATTAATGCAAAGAAGGTAGCATTGCCTATTAACTTTACATTTCGGTATATGGATGGTTTTCTCTCACTTAATAATTTGAAATTCAGATACAGCTTAGTCTGCTTTATATTTTGACTTGCATCTTGAAATCTAATATGGTGGTCGGTTGTCTACGCAAATACAAAATTTTAATCCTGGTTTCTTTGATGATTTTATTCCACAACCACTTGTTCGATGCGGCTGTTGTCATAGTTCTAAATTATCTGTTTACAAAACTAAGTAATTTTTAAATTACTTAATTTTTACTACCTTATGAACAAAGTACCTTATAGCTGTTTTTGACTAAACTTTCATGAACTGTTTGTTCTCAATGCTCTTCAAATTCATACTTTATTTGGCCTATTAAACTTGTTTGGATTCGAGCAGAAATACAATCATAGATATCAGGATTAAAATTTCATATTTTCGCCAGACTAACGTTTCATTTAAAAAAACTCCTCAGTGACACTCAAATCAAAAAGTTATAAAGCTAAACAACAACAAAGTTGAAGAGCATTGAGTATCCAAAATTCCAAAACGGTGTGCCAAATTAGTCTAAGGTTATCTAGTCCTGGGATAAGAAAATCCTTAGTTTTTTCGCAAAGTTCTAAGTTTTGTAACAGGACATTTATAAAATGACAATATACTTGATATTCATGTCAACTTCTAATAGTCCAACCGGTCTCTTTTAATTGATAATAATTCTAGTTTAAATCATGATTTTCTCAATAGAGGGTTACTGCTCACAAGGAAGCTTTCAAACCAAGAGTTCTAAATGGTGAAGTTGAAATCATTCCTTCGTAAATGTTACGAACGCCATCACGAGGTGGTTCACGTTATGAAAAAAACGTTTCACAAATGATATCGGATATGTTCCTTACGTCGTAACTACAATCCCCTTCCCTTTCATAAATGTGACCTACCGAATTAGACTATTTACCGGATGTGTAATCACATAAGCAACACGACGGGTGCCACATGTGGAGCAGGATCTCCTTACCCTTCCGGAGCACCTGAGATTTACCCCTAATTTTGGTGGGGGTTCGTGTTGTTTATTCTTTAGTTTTCTATGTTGTGTCATGTGTACTATTGTTTTTCTGTTTGTCTTTATCATTTTTAGCCATGGCGTTGTCAGTTTGTTTTGGATTTATGAGTTTGACTGTCCCTTTGGTCTCTTGTGTCCCTCTTTTAAATAAGCAGTGTTAGCTGTTCTTATAACTTGTTGTATGTCCGTCTGCAACGGACTACGATTGACTTCAGCAATTAGTATATTTATGATCTCAATACTATATCCAAGTCAAGCCAATAGGAATTAAGCAATTCATTTCTTGTAAGTCAATGAAATGCTTCTATGGTTTTATCTGAAATTGATCTTATCTTTATAGATTTTTGACAATCTGTAGTTTATTTACATGTAAAACTGTAGTAAAAAACGTTATTTCAAAACACACAAATTCAATCATGACCAGCCAGGCAGGCGAAACACTCAATATTGCCTAATCTAAACAGATTAAGATGATTTAAAGATAAACAAGAGGCTGTCATCAAACCGCTGGTGTATGGTTCATAGTTACCTTAAATAATCTATATATTAACGAAATTCACAGAGGAAAAAACGATTTCTACAGCGGATGACCATGAGGATTTCCATTATGTAACTTTCGCGTTAGATTACACTCACTATCGATCTCAATAAAGTGGAGATAATCGAAGACGGTACGGGTCTAATTCAGGAATAGTGATGCGATTTTTGTCGAGCCTTCGACTTTTGTCGAGCCTTCGACTTTTGTCGAAAAAGCGAGACTAAGCGATCCTAAATTCCGTCGTCGTCGGTGTCGGCAGCGTCCACAAATATTCACTCTGTGGTTAAAGTTTTTGAAATTTTAATAACTTTCTTAAACTATACTGGATTACTTCCAAACGTGGACAGAAGCTTGTGTATGATCAAAAGATAGTATCCAGAAGTAAATTTTGAAAAAATAAAATTACATATTTTCCTTCTTTTACTTATAAATGGCCAAGAAACAACACATTCACTCTGTGGTTGAATTTAAAAAAAAAATATCTTTCTTATACTACTTTTAATTTGTACCAAGCTTGTTTATGATCAAAAGCTAGTATTAAGAAGGAAATTTTGTTAATATTTTGTATTTTACTTATAAATTAACATTACATACAGTCTGCAGTTAAAGTTTTTAAACATTTATTATATTCATAAACTATCCTGGATTTTTACCAAACTTGGAAAGAAGCTTCTTACAATCAGAAGATAGTATCAAGAAGAATATTTGTATTTTCCCCCTCATTTTTGTTACAGCAAAAGTAGGCGAGACACTGGGTTCCGCGGAACGCTTACAATTTTTTTCTGAAATAAGCGCTTGTGACAATCTACAAGAACTTTCGGTCATCAAATGTTCAGTTCTCTTTATCACTTTTATATTACTTACTGGTGCAGGAAATCGCCTATCCTGCTTGGGCATCTACATTTACTCTAAGTTTAGTGTTTGGTTCATGTTCTTTAATATATTTTTTGTCTTTTGTCGTGTTATCACGGTAATTTGTTTTTCTTATTTTCTTCTATAAATGAGTTTTCAAATCATCTCGGTGAAGTAATATAACAAAGTAAGTTCTGAATTTTAGTGAGAAAGACCGAATTTTAGCCGAAAATGCTGCTTTATTACTTGGAATCTGCATAAACAGTGAAGAATATATGAATTTAAAGACAATGATGGAGGAAATAGAGAAATATCGTTACATGGTGAGAAAAGTTATTACGAAAACTTCAAAACTTAATTGAAAAAAAAATATTTGAAATATATCAATGGTAGTTTGACAGAGGACGGGTTGTGATCTTGATTGACTTTCGTCAAGGAGTTCGATACCTCTAGTTTGGATGATGGGGCTCTCAAATTACTAAAAATGGTGCTTAAGTTTGACAAGAGAGTAATCTATTGACGAAAAACAAAATTGGCTGGAGGTCAACTAACGGTCAATGTGTTTTTAACGTTTCATATATTCACAAATATGTTACTCACACTTGTCTTTTGTAGGTAACATCTCTAAAATATATCCACATTAACTTTTTCATGATTTTTTTTTTAATGACTTTAAACATTTATGATATTTGCTCGTCATATATTATTCGCCTTTTGTCTACACCTTTCAGAGCATGTACGAATAGTGAGGTAAAAAAGAGATTAGCATTCTCAACGTTGAAAAGCAGTATTTGTTCAATACAGTTTTCCTTCAAGCACAGTCTAAACCTATAAGCATAAAAATGTTTTTCTATTGTACCATCAGTGATGGTTTCTTTGTTATTTCATTACATTTTGTATTTCTATATATTTTGGCTTCAAGTACTATTAGAATTTAACAAAGTTTTAACAAATTATACAAATATAACTGCAATAAAGGTACTAATTGATGTGTGTCTTATATTCGAACTAAACACTAGTCTACATTAACAGGAAACCTTACCCATATCAATTCTGTAGTAAGCCAGTAAAGCCTCAATGTCGTACAAACTTTTGGAGGCAAATGTTTTGAGCAGTAAATCTCTTTCATGAAATATATGTATTAATGATTTCATGTTTATATTATTTTAGGTAACAATTTTTGACTTGCACAGCAAAAATGGTGGGAAAATGGAAGACGTAATTGTAAGAGCAATTCTGAAAGGATGGTCTCTTCAAGGAGTACATGGTACGGTTTACAAATTCATCAAAGTATACATCATAAAGTCATTGGATTTTCTTCACGCAGACCTTTTTTCATCTTTTAAAAGGTTTCTTAAATGATCGCCTTATAATTCTGTTATCGTGTAAACAGAACTCTTGAACGCTGTAAAGCAATTTTATTTCTGATTAATGTAATTCAAAAATGTCTTTTGGTTTTATTTTACAGTTGAATTGTGCCATTTCACCAAGATCGCCAAAAAAATATTCTAAACATCAAAATATTGATTTAGATTAGGTTAGCGTAAATGTAATAAGGGATACACAATTTTACTTTAAGTCATTTTATATCGAGGTTTAAACTTGATTAATTCTTGTTTATGTAGCACAAACATCACCTACTGAGAGCCCTCAGCCATACACTAGATTTAAAACTTGGGTACCAAATGTTCCAGATAAACCTGATAAAGGTATTTACAATATAGACTAAGCAAAAAATAAGATACAAAGTTTACTGAAAATGGACTTGTTACTTGATAATCGTTTTGAATTTTGACTTTCACACTGAAATGTAATCATAAATAATCCATCGATGAGTTAAAACTGGTTATTATACATCATACACTTGACTTTAACTAAAAGAATTATGTCTTTCCCTAAGATGCATGCAAATTTTACTCTTTTGTGTATGACACTATTAGTCAAACCAAAAACAATCAGATAACAACTGTTATCGACTATATTCTTTAAGGTTCAATATCACGTGTGTCACATGCGGAGCAGCATCCCGTTTCCCTGTCTGATCACCTGTGATCACTGTATTTTTTATGATAGGTGTTTGTGTTACTATCCCTTTGATACAAGTGAACTATAAGATTGTATATATATATATATATATATATATATAAGTACGTCTGCGTCAGTGACAACCCTACAACAGATGTGTCCATCGGATCACCATCATTGATGGCGATCCGATGGACACATCTGTTGTAGGTTTGTCACTGACTCAGACGTACTTATGAATATAATTATTTTCTGTGACTGTATCTTACATTAATTTGTAGGATCCTTTACTATAGATAATTTAGCTGATCTGTAACAATAACATCTGCATGCCTAATATATCATGTACTGTAGTACGCCGCTAGATTAAAACTGACGTGGAAAGGTAACATATGGCCACCGAAAGCTCTTTTTTTGAAAGCCCAGGTGGTCGTGTGGTCTAGCGGGACGGCTGCAGTGCAGGCGATTTGGTGTCACGATATCACAGTAGCATGGGTTCGAATCCCGGCGAGGGAAGAACCAAAAATTTGCGAAAGCAAATTTACAGATCTAACATTGTTGGGTTGATGTTTAGACGAGTTGTATATATATATATATATATATATATTGTAGAAAACCGTGTCGTGTTCACTGATATCGAGAGCGTATGTTTAGTCATTACTTTAATCAATTATATGTATTAAATAACCCTTAACCTGTTTTTACTAGATATTCCAAAAATAGAACAGGGGATGCCTGATCGAAAGAACATTTATGGTATGTATGTATATGATGTATTGAATACAATGTCAAATATGCACTTTATAAATTTTAAATGTGAATAAAGGGAAATGTAAACTCCATTTTATAAAACAATTATCTTATTAAACAATACACATCTAAAGGACACAAACAATTAGAAATACAACACTATATTGTGTGCCTTATTTTAGGACCTTTTGTTGTTTTGTTCTCTCAGTTTTAGCTACAGTTCTTGGATGATGTAATTTTCCCACTGACACTATACATCATTCACCATACACCATAACACCATTCACCATTACACCATTCACCATACACCATTACACCATACACAATTACAGCATACACTATTTCACCATTCACCATTCACCATTATACCATACACCATACACCATTTACTATTCACCATACCCCATTCACCATACTCCATTACACCATAAACCATTACACCATTCACTCTACATCATACACCTTCTACCATTGCACCATTTGCCATACACCATACATGGTTTTTGTGGAAGTTTGAACCAACAGAGGACTGTAGTAAGTATATTTTGGTTTGGTGGAGTCATGTTTTTGTGATTGGAGTGATTCGTTGTGCTGTTCGATATCTTTAGTGCGTCGTAGTGTCCTTTCTAACTCTAAGTACCAATAGTAATGCATGTTCAGCTTTATATCGGCGCGTGTTATGTACGCTGCTGGAAAACTCGGACTAAAGCACAGTCGGACTATACAAAAATTGGACTATAAATAACTCGGACCATAACAAACTCGGCCTACCATTATTTGTATGCAGAAATATATTGAACAAACTAGGACTACGATTAGAAGATTACTGTAATAAAACAAAACTTATATACGAATTTATGAGATTATAATGAATATTTAAAAAAAAAAATCGTATATAGAAATGATTAATATTTGTTACATGAGTTGAATTAGATATGTTAAAATGAGGACAATTAACTTATATTTTAAATATTATTGTGATTTATGATGTTTATTGACAAAAGATATGTATGATTGACGTGTGTTCCTGTTTTTATTGTGTTTAATCCTTGATGTTTATGATTAGTAAATAAACAAAGAGAAATTTGATTGACAGTGAATGGCTTCTTAACAATTCCACTAAACTGTAATGGATTCAGCAATTGAAATGGGCGCATTGCATTTTAATTAAATTATTAATAAAGCAATTTGATAAATTTAGTTATAAATTGGACGATAATTTGTTGCTTAATGTCAAGTGACAAATATTTCATGCATATACACTATCGACTAGACTACCTATGGGTACATACCAGTGGCAGATCCAGCCATTTTAAAAAGGTGTTTCAACCAAAGATGTGAGAGGGGGATCCAACTGTTTGTACTCATTCAAAAGCATTTTCAAGATAGTTTTAGGTTCTTTGTGAAATAAAAAAAATGTTTTCAAGAATGTAAAGCTTTCACTGCAATTTCAGAATTGTCTGCTCTTGGTCAATTCATTTTGTCATCTTACCATGTAAATAAGTACATGTATAGTAAAACAACGCTTTATATCAATAAACATACTTACACCAGCAGCTACTTTCTTTACATTCTAAAGTCAAGTGCCTTTTGAAATCCCACTTTTACAATGATATTATAGTGAGTAGATTTACAAAACTACGTAAATGAGCTACTTCCAGTCAGCCAAAACATATCAATAGACTAATTACAGGATTACTCAATTTGTAAATATGTGCTTAATTTTATATTGTATAACAAGGTATATACTATGAAAATAAGAGCTTGGGGCAAAGCCCCTCGTTCTAATTTTCATAGTATATACCTTTCTATTACAATAACCGAGACATAATAAAAATTTATTCTGAGAGGGACATTTATATTACAATTAATACTACAAATCAGTGGTAAATTTTCAATATATGAATATCAAAAAGATTTTTTTTGTACTTTTATTTTTAAATATATCTTGTTAACGTATTTTTTTTTCATCCCCTTCAAAAATGTTCAAAAATAAATTATTTAATTAATTGAAGATAAAAATTCATTTTAAATTAAGAATTGAAAATAAATTTTCAATAACAACAACAACCACAACATCATACTTATATTTTTCTAGTAGTCCGAGTTTGGTATAGTCCGAGTTTGTTATAGTCCGATTTTGGGAGGCCGAGTTTATTATAGTCCGATTTTGTTATAGACCGAGATATCATGGATTCGTTATGTAGACTTACTGAAAAATAGAATATAAAATATTTGTTCTCAATACACATAGTTTCCTGACATGTGCATAAAACAGATCAGTGCAATATATTCAAAGAAAGTTGGGAAACATCTATAGGTACTTACATGTACTGTATAAAACGTCATTTGCTCTTTTCACATTTCCCAAAATTATAGTGAAATAACTTCTGTTGCAAACTGGTTAGTATAGTTGATACACAAGGTATGTTACAATTGTTTAATCTGCTAAGAAATCAGCCGCCAGCAATTAAAGGCATAATCCGCTGTCGACATCAGTCTTACCGACAGAAGCACAATATATTGTCAAAGTTCAAAGATGCATATTGTAATAATTTTAAATCAAACTTTATTGCAATATGATGTAATACTGTAGTGGACCACAACTAAGACTATATTTCGCCGTATTTATTTCTATATTCATAGAATTATCCCCGGAAACGTTTTAATAGGGTTATGTACTTTAAAGACTTTTGTTAAAGCCTGTTCTGATATGTTCATAATGTCGTAACAACAATCTTGTTCCTTTTTTACGAATATGACCCACCGAAATATTCTTTTGACCGGGTTTGTAACAACATTAGCAACACGACGGGTGTCAAATGTGGAGCATGATCTGCTTACCCTCACGGAGTACCTGAGATCACCCCCAGTTATGATGAGGTTCGTTTTGCTTAGTTTTTAGTGGTCTATGTTGTGTCGTGTGTACTTTTATGTAGATATAGGAAGATGTGGTGTGAGTGCCAATGAGACAACTCTCCATCCAAATAACAATTAAAAAGTAAACCATTATTGGTTAAAGTACGGCCTTCAACACGGAGCCTTGGCTCACACCGAACAACAAGCTATAAAGGGCCCCAAAATTACTGGTGTAAAACCATTCAAAGTGTCTGTTTGGTTTTTTTCTTTTTTATCCATGACGTTGTCAGTTTATTTTCCATCTATGAGTTTCAATGTCCCTCTGATCTCTTTCGCCCCTTTTTTTTACTCGTCCTAATAATTAGATATATGAAATTCGTTGCATTATGACCGAAAACACGTCGCACTTTTAAAAACAAAGAGTATCTACAAAGGATACCAAAACGATGCGAACTTTATTTTAATTTGTGTATCTTGTATTCAGCAGACACAGACAGTATGACAAATGTTAGGCCTTTGTCACCAGTTATTATGGTTAAAAGTAACGACGACATAACATCAAGAACAATGTCGTCGGCTTCATCCAAATCATCTGGTTTGTAACAATTAATTTTCTAATATTTTCTTTAATTTGTTACAGAAAACAAAGAGCTATCTTCCGTATTTAGAATCTAATTTAAGAGCGTGCACTTCTTTACCAAACTATTTTGAAACTTTTGATACATGTTTTATTGTTCAAAATGACACACAAGTGATATAAAAATAAGTTTATAAGATATGGTTGCTAATGAGACAAAAATCTACCACAGTTCAAATAAAGTGCATTTAAGCAAAAATAGGCTATAAAAGATCCGACCCAAAAATTAAACTAAGCTAACGGCCTAATTCATAACGAAACAATGAACGAAAAATCAAAAGTCCAAACACATCAAATGAATGGATAATAACTGTCATATTCCTGACTTGGTACAGGCATTTTCTAATTAAATAAACCAGCGACCAAACTAACGGGTATTGACTTGGAACAGACACATAAAAAATAAAGCGGTTTTAAACATGTTTGTGAGCGCTCACCTCTTTCTAAATCTTGAATAATAGCTTATTAATTCGAGTCAAGGCAGAAAAGCATTAAACATGTCTCACACATTAACACAAATTAGTGTTAAAAAAATAGATAAATGTGTTGTTTGATTAATAAAGGAATGTTTATTAAATGCATGGTTAAAAATAGATTATTAGTTTTTGTGCAATAGTACGTTTTGCTCTTCAACTGTTTCTGTTCTTATGCATCTTTGGCTTTCAGATATTCGGTTTTGAACATGGTTAATCCACAATTTTTTTTCATAGGGGGAATGAGGTTGTACATAAATAAGAAACATGGAACTATTTATTTAGTGATTTTCGATACTTATCACGTTTTTTGAAAGCAACAGAAATAAGTGAATTTGGTGTAGTTGCCTTTGCATTTTTTCCAATAAAATTGGTGTAAATTACCAAAACTGAGTTTGTTTATACATTTAACACACGCTAAGAGATGTTGAGGTCAATTCAATACATTTTTGGGGAAAGAGGGTTTTTGATCCTTTATATCTTGAGGAATTTGTTGAGACGATTGTTTTCCTGTTCATCAGTATTAAGTTTGAGTTTCTTGTTAATATTTTACATTAATTACACATAAAACAAAGAGTATCCCTCCGTCATATTAAGAATTACTAAACGTGATCGGATAAACAACTGAAGTAGGTCAATCAAGCGTTTATCTTAATAAAACATTTCCAATGCACATGGACTAACATAATTTGAAGGCAATTATTATGGGGCGCCGAATGGGACTCTTGTGGTTTTGTACAAAATTCAATTCTGTCATAACAAAATCATTTTTGTCTTACAAAACTATGTGCTACAGACTTGTTTTGTGAGAACATCAATTTTGTGATTACAAAATTCATTTGTGTAGACAAAATTCATTTTTGTCATGACAAAATTCATTTTTGTAGACAAAATTCATATTTGTCATGACAAAAGTCAATTTTGTCTAAAAGGTATGCAAATATAAACATATTTGCATACAAAATTGACTTTTGTGAGACAAAATTGACTTTTGTGAGACAAAATTGACTTTTGTGAGACAAAATTGACTTTTGTGAGACAAAATTGACTTTTGTGAGACAAAATTGACTTTTGTGAGACAAAATTAACATTTGTGAGACAAAATTCAATTTTGTCAATTTTGTTGAGACAAAAGTCAATTTTGTTAATTTTGTTGAGACAAAAGTCAATTTTGTTAATTTTGTTGAGACAAAAGTCAATTTTGTTAATTTTGTTGAGACAAAAGTCAATTTTGTCAATTTTGTTGAGACAAAAGTCAATTTTGTTGAGCCAAATTCATTTTTGTCACGACAAAATTCAATTTTGTAACAACAAAATTGACTTTTATGAGACAAAATTGACTTTCGTGAGACAAAATTGACTATCGTGAGACAAAAATCAATTTTGTTGAGACAAAATTCAATTTTGTCAATTTTGTTGAGACAAATGTCAATTTTGTCTCACATTGGTCAATTTTGTCTCACAAAAGTCAATTTTGTCAATTTTGTTGATCACATTGGTCAATTTTGTCTAACAAAAGTCAATTTTGTCAATTTTGTTGAGACAAAAGTCAATTTTGTCAATTTTGTTGAGACAAAAGTCAATTTTGTCAATTTTGTTGAGACAAAAGTCAATTTTGTCAATTTTGTGTAACAAAAGTCGATTTTGTATGCAAATTTGTTCACAGAAACCAAACTTAACTAATTTGAATACAAAATTCACTTTTGTCACCCAATTTTCAAATTAGGTAACAAAAGTAAAGTCTGTGTAACAAACATGAATTTTGTCATGACAAAAGTGACTTTTGTCCGCTGATAGATAATTTTGTATGACAAAATTTTAAATTTGTAGTATGATACAAATTTTGTTAAACTGAACTCATTTTTGTTGAACAAAAGTCACTTTTGTCCGTACAAAATTGAATTTTGAGTACAAAACCACAATTGTCCCATTCGGCGCCCCGTAATTATGACATAGGATATCAAATATAATTTAAGACAAATACAAATTGAGAAATTCATAAACGTTTTGAGGTCTCTGGTCGAGGTCGTAAATGGTAACTATGTTCAATATCAAACAACTAATTTTGAACTATGTATGCTGTATTTATTTAACCAATGTCAATGAGACAGCACCTCTAAAAGAATATTCCACTTTTACAAAATACGTTATACTTTAGAAAAATGAAAATAAAGAAAATGTAGTTATAGAATTTAATTTGCGATGATATGTTTGATATTTCACCGAAGATATTAAGAACATCCCACCTGTATCACATGCAATTGTAACAAACCCGAAAGAAAACAAGACTTCTAACGAGAAAGAACAAAAACAACAACACTCTTCTATATCGAATACGATTGACAAAACTGGTAGGTACTAGATAAATGATAAAAAATATAGAAAATTTATACAACAGTGATAAGTTTATTATATTAAATTCTTAACATTTTTTAATTGATCAAACGTTGCAATATCCGGTAACAACGTCTCTGGGACAGCAAACAGAAGAATATTCCGATTTTAAACAAAAAAGTTTTTAAAAATATGGATACAAAAAATATATCAAAAATACTGAACAACAAGACACATTTACAAAGAGTATGTTCATAAAACTGACAAAAGCAAAACATTACCAATCAACGGACAAGTGAACATTAACTGTCATTTTTTTTACTCGGAATACGCATTTTCTGAATAATATGGATTAAACCCGGTCTTATAACTAAATCTCCCACATGTATATCGGTTGTTTATGGTTCCGTTATATTGACGACATTGTGTGATCAAACCAATGAAACATACTAAGTAAATGTGACAATACATATAAAGAAAGCAATTTAATTTTCAATTATTTGTATTTGTATATTACATAAGAGGATCCAAATGCAAACGTTACAAATGATACATCCCAAGGGAAAGAACAGCCAACAAAGAAATCTACTACATTGAATGTTGTTGAAAACACTGGTACGTACTGCGTTCATTTCAACATAAACGTAACTTTGTAATCAATTTGATATAGCTAAAGGATAAAACAAGTTGCTTTCTTTAAAAAAAGAAATGCAATCGTAAACCCAAATGCTTGTTTGGCATTATATTATATATATATTAGATAATTGTTTAATAAAGATGTATTGTTTTATATTACTTTTGTTGTGCATAAGAATTAGAAACTGACAGCCGACTAAATAGAGTTTTTTTCATTTTTGGAGGCCGCTCGGTGGCCTTTCAAGACTTACTACCACGTCATTGTAACTCTGGTTGATACTTGTATCATTAGTGCTGGACCATGGTCGATCCTATGCACCTTTGAGGCAGACGGGATATTTTTGTAGATCTTGTACAGCTGAAACTAATGGGAGTAGTTCCTGTACTTCTATGTCTTGTCCCATGTTGCATGGTTGGAGAGGGTGTAATATCTTCTGTAGGTTTGATGAAGTTTCACCCGTATCGGACTTCTCCTAAATGAAAGCTTTAAGGCGACGAGTATTTTTGTATGCAATGTGCCCTTAACGTGTCTAAAACTTATCTGTAGCGTTTTCAACGCTCGTGCAGAGTGTATAATATTTACGTGCAGTTTACAGGTATACGCTTGACAAACGCTTGAGCTGAATGAAATTTTTTATGTTCCATTAAAATTTTCCTGCAGGAAAAGCGTTCACCAAGCGCATACCTTTGCTTTTCGACGTACTTCAAACTTATGGAACGCGGGTTTAAATGCTTGCGTAGCGTTCCTCTGGTGAGCAACTAAGTTACGCATACGATGATACGGACTTGGTTAATTTTCTTTTTTGACTGATTATTTTACATTGTCTTTTCGGGGCCTTTTATAGCCAACTATGCGGTACGTGCTTTGTCTGTTGTTGAAGGCCGTACGGAGACACATAGTTTGTACTCCTGTGTTATTTTGGTTTCTTGTAGATAGTTGTCTCATTGACACCAAACCGTGGCATATCTTTTTTATATTCGACATCTTATCGCCGACCTGGTTTAGTCTGCTAAAAATGCATGCATAATTCATTTTTAGGTTATCAGTCGTAATGAAAGTGGCACATTTAATTCGTAGTTTCATTGCTTGAAGTATCATTTCTTACATCTGCATGGTCAAATGTGTTTTTTTTTTAAACAAATTTTAGATTTAGATTTCAGTCACGGTTATTTCCCCCCTTTTCATATTGAATATCTATACTTATCAGTCGCATTTTAATGACGAAAAGGATTCAGAGGTTATTATGTGACCTCCTGGTTTTTAAAAAAAAGTAAAGAATGTTGCAATATTTAAACAAAGAAAATAACTTTAAATTTGCAATATTAATGAAAATAAATACGGACATAACTTTCATAATTAATTTCAACGTTATTTTCAATAAACGAATCCTCGTTTTTACACCTTTTTGAGGCACTTATTTACGATTCCCATGTCCTTCGTCTATCCTAGACGTAAAATTTCAAAAAGTGCTAATAATTTTTTTAAAGATTTTATTTTTAATTGTTCTCGTTCAAAATATTTTATTTTTTCATATTCAATATCTATTTAATTTTATTTTTGATAACCATTTTTTTTTTATTAAAGTTGCAACATTTAAAAAAAAAATGTAATTTAATCATATGCAAGAAAGACTTCCCTTTAATTTCAGTATAAAAAACATGTACATCTTCACTTAACGTAAAATCTAAAATAAAATGCTACTAAAGCTCTTTCTAAAGATTTTATTTTTAATTATTCTCGTTCAGAATATAAAGCGCATTGTTTACATAAAATCTTATCTCATATCTAGCACAGCTGGTTACATCGTTTGACTAATTAAAATACTACGCATGTAGGTTAATATTAGCAGCTTGTAATCGTGTGCAAGAAAGTATTATATAAATTTCAGAACATACGTAAAATATCTCTATAGCAACTTAAGATGCTAATGCATATTCAACAGATTAGTAAGCTTTTGCGCATGCATTTGAAAAGTGGTCATAGCTATTGCGCATGTATTTGAAAGGTGGTCATAGAAAGAACAGAAGTGTTCCGAATAACATCCGGTGTTCCGAAAGACTACATCACTCGTCCAATATATACTGCGTAAACCCTCAGGGGTTTACGCAAAAAAACTAAGTTCATTTTATAAACCTAAAACATTTTATTCAATTAAATGACATTATTTCCGGTATAAATATGGAACATCATAATTGAGACAGCGATCATTGATGAATATCCCGGTTTTGAATAATTAGTTTTAACAGTATGAAGATAGTCAGTATAGCAAAACATGGTAACAAAAATACCGAACTACATGATAAATTCAAAATGGGAAAGTCCAAAATAAGTAATAAACTCATGCGTTATTAATCAAAAAAACGAGTGAAAAAACAACTGTTTTAAGATTAGATATGCTTCAGGGTTTTTTTAACCGATAAAGATGAATCTGGTCTTCTTTCATTTATTTTTTTGGTATGAAAATAACTTCAAGAAATCAACCCGTAACTCAATATCAACTAAACAGACACACTAAATAAAATAGTCACAATATGGATACAGCAGTCATCATCGTGTAACAATTTTAAAAGGAACAATTTAACAGAACACAAAAACATCTATCTACACGTGTCTAACGTCAGAAAATTGCATATGTCACATATATTTTTCGTTCAATGTAAATACAAACAATTTTAAAATTTCACATTTCGCAATGTTAGCATACAGGGTTAAAAAATTAAAAGTATGTAAGCATAAATTTCAGAAATAGACCGAGATTTAAAATAGTCCAAAAGTTATATAGAATTCAAAAGAATCCACTAAAAGTTAATTGTATTTCTTAATTGAATAATTTTGACGTTTGTGGTTCAACGTATTTTGTAATTCAAAGTATAAAGTAGTGTACAAAACAATTATTTGGATACTGAAAAGTATATTGTGTAAAATAATGGTTAAAAAACAACAAACAAATTATTAGATAAATAGATTTTTTTAAAAGTTTCAAACATAATTTAGAAAGCTACTTTTAAAAGTTGACTTTTCCAAACAGTGTTAATTATGTTAATTGATGATTTTTTTTGTCGATTCGTCCATCTTAAAATCTTTTTCTTCTCTATTGAGGCATATGGTAAAAAGATTTCATATCGAATGTACTAAAATTAGGGACCGACGTCCGTGAACTTTTCTCTCTTTGAAATTCTATTTGGGAACCACGTAAAAGGATCAATTATATATCAATCTGGTTTTTTTCTCAATTGTTGAAGCATATGATAACAAGATCATAACATGTCAATTTTCATATCACATATATTACATTTTTAGCCATGGCGTTGTCAGTTTGTTTTAGATTTATGAGTTTGACTGTCCCTTTGGTATCTTTCGTCCCTCTTTTATCAGCCCTCGGTCAATATCAACCCTCGATCCATGCAGCTCTTGGGCTGATATTGAACCTAGGACTGATACTACATGCGATATGAAAAATGCCATGTTATAATCTGATATAAGTACATCTATGACTAGAACTTTATTTAATTTCTAAAACTGATAAACAAAATCAATGCACATATGTTTTAGCATTTCGAACGATTTCTAAGTATTGTAATGTCAGAAAAATATCCGAAGTTATATGGATTGTATTGTTTGTAAAATGTAACGAAATATCAATTATTCTTAACAAAAAATTATCATATGGTTAAATCTAACAGTTTTATTTCACTCGTCATTAAAACGTGACGTTGATTTGATAGAAAGCAATAAAATTGTCCAATTTGATTTATAGGTGCAGAAAACCTTGGAAGCTTAAAGGAATTGTATCCGGTTATTCTTACACCTGGATCATTAGCGCTATACTTTTACATAGTTTACCAATATATTAAAGAGAGCGGACATTTGAAAGACACAACAGAGGTTAGATAAAAAATTATTAATAAAATATTTTAAAAATAAATGATACCCCATAATCATTATTTCAACAGCAGGAGTAATGACCAAGCGTTTATTCAATACAATACAAACAGGTCATTAGTAAATAATTTTTATATGATTTGCATATCTATAAATACTTGAATTTGATTGGTCAATTAGAATTTTTCTCTAAGATTACAATTCGATAAACCATGTTTCCGAAACTAATTTTGTAATCTATTCATGCGCGATAACACAAGCTTGCACCGATCCCGGGATTTTCAGCAAATTGAGATTTAAAAACGATTGCATAACAGTTGTGACTATCCTAGTGCATATATGACCAAAAAAAATAAAAAAATAATGCACTAAAAGTTCGAAAATATATAAAATAAAATTGATAAAATTCCGCGAAATTTCATGAAAGATTTGGCGAATTAGAATATTTCAAGGGAAAGATTATTTCGTTACGTTTACGTCTCAAATTCGGATAACATTTTAATTAAAAAGAAATTTTTGAGGTATGTGCTATTTCATTTAAGATTCCGTTGTATTTATCGGACATTTATGGTTTTTAGAAAGTCAAGATGGCGGCGTACTCCTTTGTTACGACTTGCCATTGTGCTTTTGATGGTAAATATATTTAGTAGCCATCAACAAAAAAAACAAATGTTTGGCTGAAGAATTATAAGGATTAAACACATTTCTTCTAGAGGTTATTGATGTGTAAACCGGGGCTCTTACTTATAAACTCAACATAAAAGTCCTTTGACTTTTATTCAGTTTGTAAGTTAATCGCCCCGGTTTACACACCAATAACCTCTAGAAAAAATGTGTTTAATCCTATAATGAATGAAATAGTACAAAACATTCAATTCTAGTTCTTTCATTCAGAATTTTTGGTTCAAACATTGCAACTAATAAGGATTTATTTCAAATCATCTGCTTTCGGTATCAATGTTATCCCATTTTTATGCATTATCTAAGGTGGACATTTCCATCTTGACGTTCCTTAATATTCATAATAATGTGGAATTGTGTTTATGGTGTCAGTACAATCGTATGAGTTCATAGCTATAAATCATTTTGTCATGGCATCAAAAATCGATAGATAAAAAAAATATTTTGCAGCACGTTCATTATTTTTATTACTAAAGAGGGAGTAGTTGATACTCAACTTTGACAATAACATCTGTAAAAATATCTAAGATGCTTTTATCTATTTATGTATATAAAACATAAACTACCGCAAAAACGCCTTTAAGACTTAGACCAATCAAGTTCGTACATAACTTAAAAGATATGACAGAATGTTTGAAAGTTTCCATCTAGTGTACATGGTCATTTAACTGTAAAACAATGCAAACATGACAAATCCATTCATTTTATAAAAATGATCCAAAAATATATGAGTTAAACACATATTATTTCTTTCTTGTAAATACAGTTTACAAAAAATATTGTTTAATTTCTTTTTTATTATCTAGATTTTTAGATTTTTAACTGTCCTGGCTGGCCCTTTGAATTAAGCTTGGAATTGTGCTAGCCACTCAGTAAAGCAGACCTAAATTTTCTTTCCTTATGGCTGTTGAAACAGTTGATTCAGAAAACACGTTATACACAATCTTTTAAGACCAAAATCTTGCAAAACCCCTGTCCAACCTTCATGACAAATATGTTGTCCACGTAGATAAAAAAGTAAAAACATCGTTTTTGTTTTTATTCCACATTACATGGCCTGATTAGTAAATGAATTAGGTATAGAAAAAATCACTTGCAAATTCAACATGTCCCCCTCTTAATACAACCAAGAAACATATCATATACTTGTTCTATGATCTTGAGAATTTTAAACAAAGATAAAGAACAGGATCATTCTCCACTGTATTGAATACCTAAATAACAACCAACGTTATATTGCTGGATCTTTCATTTGCTCTTCGAAGGCTCTTTAATTCTGAACAACAATTACAGCCGGGCTTTTAGGTTTTTGTGAAACTACCTATTTTGAAGATGGCTTAAATGAGATGTGGTTACTAAATGAAGTCCAAAGATATTTTATAGTTCATTAAATATTAGACTCTGTCAATCTAGCAAACATTATTTAACATTTAAAATGCCTGTACCAAGTCAGGAATATGACAGTTCTTGTCCATTACATTATTTAACATTTAAAATGCCTGTACCAAGTCAGGAATATGACAGTTCTTGTCCATTCTTTTTTGATGCGTTTTGTTTTTTGATTTTGCCAAGAGATTATGGACTTTCCGAATTGATTTTCCTCGAAGTTCAGTATTTTTGTGATTTTACTTTTTAACACATTTAAGATCCATTTTTCAAAACTAAAAGACAAATTGAAATAGTTTGTCCTACTTTGCTTCATATAAAAAATGACAAACGTAGATACAAGTATCTTCTTGAATCAAACCAGGTATTCAATTTAAGTCGCTTAAACTTGTATTTAACAATTGATCACATTGTGCTATAAACCTAGATTGAATAACTTTTTTGTATTTTATAGGATTTGCAAGTGCTTCTTCTTCATGCAATTATTGCTGATCGAGATGATTATGTATCGTCATTAATTCAACATGGGATAAAATTCGATCGCAATAATATGAACACTCTTTATAGCGAGGTATGGTTAGATGAATCTTTTTTTTTTTTTTTTTATATATTTTTGGTGTTTAAACTTCTGTGATACACACATATATACACACCATATGACATTGTTGCAATTGTTATAATGCAACTACGAATTAGTACAAATTTACAACTCTACGGTGTGAATACACAGTATATGATACATCTTAGAATTGTGTTGAGTTCATCGAATATGCAATCATATTCAAAATAAATTAAGTACATTCTAAAATCCCCCCCCCCCAAATCTGTCGATAAATCTCTCATGTATAGAACGATTTAATATTATAACATTTCCATAAGTCTTCGAAAATTTAAGCCCCCGTCACACTAGACCACGATTGCATCACGCTCATCGTTATCTAAAATAAATTCAGATCGTGGTGAGGTAGCGGTATGAGCGGCAAGAAAATATTTTCACGATGCTTCTGAGTCCGATCCTCTTTAGACTAACTGTGATGTTCCCGCTACATATACCACATTATCATCTCGCTGATTTTTCAATCTCACTATGATTCTGACGATCTTACTACTCTCATTACGTTCTTACTACGACCATACTACGATTTATTCGATCTTACCACGCTTCGACTGTCGCTTACTACGTACAAACTACGATCTTACTACGCTCATACCACGATCTGTCTACGGTTTTCAGCAATAACGTAAACATCGTGTTCTATTTAAATACTGCTTCATTCCTTCTAATTCTAATAAATACGTACATTTCTCGGAAACAACACAGTCATGGCCATTCAAAAAAATGAAAGAAGGAAGGTTCATCCTCTTCTTTCGGTTAATGACCAAGGACGAACCAAACAGGACCTACGCCGTCTTAACATTTCTTATTATATTTCCTCTCTCAATAAAAATGTATAAAAATACCTGGAGAGGTTTTACATATTTCATTTGTCAATAACAATAAGAATGACTAGATCTCTAAATTGTCGTACTGAGGACGTAAACATGGTCGAAGTAAGAACGTACATATGTTATAAGAACAGCGTGAAGAAGACGACATGAACTTGCTAGAATCATACTTTGGTCCTGCACAGCGTGGTATAAACATATAATAGTCGTAAAAGATTGAATCGTTTATGTAGTGAAGAGAACTTGATGGTCGTATTGAGGTGGTACAGTGACCTTTGCGTTTTTACATCGACATAATTGCAATCTAACTACTCATTTCGACACAACCGCACCACGGTTTGTTTAAATATGTTCGAAGTTGGTCCACACTTATCATAAAGACATAACCACACCCGTACCACGACATTACTGCGATCTTAAATGTTTAATTTCTATGCATTCTAAAAGTATGTGCTCTCTATAGTATTTATATTTTTACAACTGGAGTATTCTGAAGGACGCTTCCAGATGCGGGAATTTCTAGCTACATTGAAGACCTGTTGGTGACCTTCTGCTATTGTTTTTTCTATGGTCGGGTTGTTGTCTCTTTGACACATTCCGCATTTCCATTCTCAATTTTATTATTAGATTCAGAAAAATTATCTTTTTCAAGAACATAAATATGAGTGTATTCTGCGTAAGATATTATATTGGAAAACTTGTTGTTTGCTATCTATAATACATTTAATAGCCAAGGAATAAATATTTTTCTATATTTCATTACTAATTTCTGAAATAAAAACACAAATCTGGTAATATACTAAAACCGAGGAAAACCCCATCAACTATTAGTATAAAACAACAACGGAACAAAAGAAACCCTGAAGTGAAACCAAAAAAAAAACGCCAATATATATATAGAAACGAACTTAATAATTTGATAACAACTGCCATATTCCTGACTCGGTACCGAACATTTTATAATATGTTTTTTTTAAAATTTGATAGAACCAATTATTACGGCTTATGTTTTAAACCTCTCGTTTATATGACGGTACAAAAAGTCGCTAAAATGACAACACTACGTAATAGAAATACAGTAAAAACAAACTCAGGATCACTCAGCACAGAGAAACGCACACATAGATATTATATAATAGTCGTTACACCATGTAAATTGTAGGATAACAACGAACAGCTTCCATTGACGGCAGTCAGCAAATGAGTTCTGTAACAGTGATGTTTGTTTGTAACGAATATATAATTTTGAAACTCATACAATTAATTTCACATTACAAGTCTAAAAAAGGGTAACCCTAAAAAATTATCATGATTATGACGGTATTGAAAGGCTAAATTTGAAAATAAATGATTTGATGACGTTATAATTATTAGGATTAACACAATACTTTATCCAGGAAAAATGAAATCTAATTCAAATATACTGACAAATAAAACATGTAATACAATATCCAGCCGAAATCACAATAGATATATCATCAATAAATACATGAATGTTGGATATATAAAAATACTGAGAAATGTCGTATTTGCCAAGTCAATTCACAGTCCGTACAACAGTCATACGCTATATACGCTATAATATTACGTTTGGCACTTTGCAGACAAACAACCACGAGGTTTGACTACAATCTAAGATGTGTTAATAGTTATCAAATGTACCAGGATTATAATTTAGTACGCCAGACGTGTTAAAAGTGTCAAGTGTTAGAATACACAGTCACATCGTATAGATCGGCCAATTCCTGAAGGTGTCCATAAAATGTATAATGTACGGAATGACATGTGTCCTCCTCATAACTCTGTTGGGGCAGTTTCTTTGTAAGGAGCATATTCAAGTATATGTTTTTCGTATATTGTGAACATGCACGATCATATCGTAACAACGATGATATAACATATATGAACAACCTGAATTTAGTTATGTTTAAATACATGTGCGCCGAGATGTACGAGGAACTTGTAATTTTTGTTAAACATTTTCTGGACCACATAAAAAATACAAGTTTGGTGTTAGGCGTTTGTCAGTCTCCTTTATTTGTGAAAGATGCACCATAGGCATTTAGCAAACATTAATAAATAAATTGCGAATGATTAAATTGAATTTTTAGATTGTTGTCTGTCATTTTAGACCCTTCAGTGCAAGAACTGCGACGGTATCGACTGTACAAAGATACATGCTATCCATTTTGTGAGTACTGTTTGCTTATAAACATTCGTAGCTGATTAAATGGATATATTTCATCATCTTATACTTTTTTTATGAACCAATGATTATTATTATAATTACAACTGTTATTTCCATATTTTGGTTATAATGTAGATGTAATTAAGATGACCGCACAATTACTAATGTAATCATTGTATAGTGCACACATACGCAAATATCTTTTTATTTGTTGAATAGGTGTGAATATATTGTTTTTCCAAACAAATGAAAAAACGTTATAAAGGATGAGATTGCAAAAGTCTTGCAACATGCATTTTTTGCGAAGCAATAATTTTACACAATCCAAATATCCCAAAAGTTGGCAAGAGCCAATAGAGAGACAAATAAACAATAATTTGTTAACTACCAGTTAGATGAAAATTGACCGAAGTAAGAAGATTGCAGTAACCATGTCCTGCTGAGTCTTGTTTAATTTTCAAGAAGAGAAATCTTCGCCCGCTTATGTCATTATTCACAACACTACGAAAATACTAACGTTACAAAAATAATGAACTCCGAGGAAAATTATAGTCTGGCTAAAGTTTTGCAGTCGATATCTTTGTGTTTATATATCTCAGTTAACTTGTTCGATTCGCTCGTGAATGTAACAACATATTAGATTGTAACGAATACTTATATATTGTATGTATTACTGAAGAAGAAAAATATACCAGAATTTGACAAACTAGTCAAAACATTGTTTTGGTTCACACACAGTTGTCAATATAATAAAATTTGATGCGGCTGTCATACAAGTGAGAGGTTTGCTAGCTATACAACTATTTTTAAGAACATGTCTGAACACAGTCAGGCATATGACAGTTAATATCCATTCTTTTGATTTGTTTGAGCTCTTTATTTTGCCATTTGCGTAGGTACATTCCGTTTTAAATTTAACCTAGAAGTGCAGTATTTTTGTGATTTTACTTTTTAAAATTTAAGGTGCTTCAAAAAAAATCAAAATACTCTGTACATGCGCAATGTATAGAAGGTGGAAGAAGTATGCATAAATCCAAACCGATCTTAATGACAGAAGGAATAAGAATTTAAAAAGCTTTACGGACAAGAAGGTGACCAGACACACAAAATAGGTTTCCTCATTAAGTAAATTAAAAATAATCTGTCTGTTTAGAAAAAGACCGAAGTACTCAACATAAGATAGCAAATTTGATCCTCGTATAATACATGTAATAGTAGTCTTTTGAATATTTTTTTCTGTTTGAGTCACTATGCGATTCAGTTATATTTTTTTTTGTACATACATTTCAGGGTGTGTCATCAACTCGTTGTCGAAAGGTTTGGTGCACATGCAATAATCATTTGAATCATCTTTGTGTGATACGCAGAAGTGATGTCATTGATAATGCAAGGCAGTTATGTTCTATTCTCTTGACATATTCAGAAAGTTAGTTCTTTATTTTAGACATTCTGGTTTTTATTAGCGCAACTTGAAGCATTTTTATATAACTATCAAGTCGAATCAATATATGTGTATATTTTATCTTCCACTTCATTATTAGCTCAGAAACAAGCACATGAAAGAAATACAAATATCAGAACGAATGTTGTCTTGATCAGATGCTATCAAATATATGGCGGCGTCTATAATAGCAATATCCCCCGAGGAAATAAAAACTTCTACTATGAACCTTGCAATGGTTCAAATGATAAGTTTGCTTGAGTCCTCTCAACCGCAATGTCCTTTTCAGAAACTAAATCACTGCAAAAACTCATATAACTTTACAAACGGAAATATGGAAAAAAGTATTGCAACACCAAGTTCAAAATTAGTGAATTAAAGAGCATATCAAACAAAAGTAAGACCAAAACTTGAATACTGCTGTACATTATGGGACCCACACACATCAGAAATTATATACAGACTGGAACAAGTGCAAAGAAGAGCTGCACGATATACTTGCAACAAATTTCACAACACCAGCAGTGTCTCTGATATGCTTCAACATCTGAAATGGCAAACGTTACAAGAACAAAGGCTGAAAACCAGATTACAAATGTTCCACAAAGTAATAAATAACGAAATTGCAATACCATCTCAACATATTCTCATAAAGAGCCAGTCCAAAACAAGTTCTACTCATCAATTAACATTCAGACAGCTCCAATGCAATAAAGACACTTTTAAATTCTCATTCTTCAGCCAAACATTCAACCGGAATAAATTACCACCTGAAATTTCAAACAAAACTTCTTCAGACAACCTTAAGGATGCAATTACCCATGAAGTACTCCTTAAAACCTGTTCTCACCTAAACTAAATGTACCTATTGTTTTTATCTTAATTTAAAAAAAAATTAAAAAAATGTAAAAAATTCAAAGTTCAAGAAAAATTGTAAAGCTTAAAAAAATAAAGAAATTGAAATTAATTTTAAAAAGCCACTTCATTCAGGCAAAATAATGATGGTTTTCTGTAACTAAAGAAGAACAAATAAGTCGACTTATGGCAGGAATCAGAAGACGTTAAGATGTGGTTATCCGTTTGAATGGAGGCTGCGCACAAAGTACTAATTCTTTGGCGTAAAACGATCTACCATGATGTGATATTCTAGTTAGATAAAACATTTTTTTCATAATTTTTTTTATCGTTTTCATGCCAATGTTATCATTAACTACGTTTCAATATTATTTTACAAATATTTTATCATATTCCATCCAAAAAAAGAAACTAATTTTTAAAGTTTTTAAAAAATCAATGTGTTGCAATACTTTTTCCATGTGTATAGTTTCTCGCTCAGTCATTCAAAACAGTTTGCTTGAGAATTCCAAACAATTGCTTAACCAATTATAACTCTGATGATTTATCTTTCATTTTATACTACGTCTAGTTATGTCATGAATCACTGTCTTATTTGCTATATTCAAGTTGGATTTTATTTGTCAACCTGTTTACACCTATATGTTTAATAACAGTGCGATTTTGATATAGTTTGATATGAACTCTCATTTTTTTTCGGGAAACGCATGTACCAAGTCAGAGCTATGACAGCTCTATTCCGCGTGGTCCACTTGTGTACCAAAAAATGTATAATGCTTGATATAAACCCTATTATTTGTTCACCTTTTTAAAAATAATAATTCAGGTTTAGTTTTTTTAATATTTGTTAATCTTTTTTTCATTTGAAAGACCCCATCTCGTATGATAGCACCCACGGACATAGAATTTTTAGCATCTAATTAATCAAGGAGAGTGACCTTCAACGAAGCGCTCGTGAAAACAGCATTCAATTATATCATATACAACATCCGATGAAGAACATTGTCTATTGTTGGTAATGATGCGTGTTCTTTACACCACATCTACAAATATACTTAATGCCACTTGCAAAGTCTGCATTTTGAATACTACTGTTTGAATTAAAATTCTCTATAATGTTTCTATTTGTTTCAATCGATAATGTACGTAAAACGTATTTTTTCTATGCACTACAATTGATTGTGTTATTATGTATCTTGTTTTGACGATTGTTTACTTTTTCTAGCAAATAGAGATGAAGGTAAAAACGAAGACTTGTCTAAAGGTACGGAATTCGAGGGGTGTTTATTATGATAACTGTATAAGTTATAAATTGCCTACCCCCTGGGTCAAAAAACAAATAATTAAACTTGTAAATTCTATAATTTTATGATTCTAAAGTTCTTGATATAGAAAACAATAACTATGCTTGGTAGTTATGCAAAAATCAGATGTTAGCAGTCATCTCTACAACATTTTAAGTGAATGTATATCTCAGATTGGTATCTGCATACAACAACTATTGCAAATATGGCTTTGTTTTAAAACTTCTAGTATATAGTAGTTAAATTGTGTCAGATATATGGTTACAGATGATACTGTTGTGACAAGAATTCCAAATTGACCATTTGAGGCAGAAAATGTGTTCTTTAATTGACAAATAGGCATACAGTAAGATGTGGACTGGAGACCGAGGCTGGATTGGATACTTTATATAATCTTGAATGTTGTAATGATTGACTGCTAAACATTACATTTATAATATTCTGATATGCTTTCAATATGCTATCAAAACGGTTTTTAACAGGTTCTAGGCATCTTTTATCAGAAAATATGCAAATAGGGTGAGCTGGCAATAATAAAAGTCTTGTTTTCAAATTCTTTGAAAAATTGAAACAGGAGAGGGGGTATAAAATGTATAGTAAAGAAAACTTAGAGTTTACACAGTGATTTCTTTAAGTCTATAATTCTGATAAATGAGTATTAATGTGAGAAAAACTTAATTTAGAGAGTTTTCTATTTCAATAAATGTCTGTATACCTAATGTGTTAGAATGTCGTCAAACTTTTGCCGGGATGACATTTACATGTACATGCCATCTCTGTGTATTCTAAATGTTAGTCACAGTCCGTCCAGTAACGTCACCAAATTGGTTCTAATATGAGTATTATAAAGTAAATTTCCGGTCAAAATATAAAGTCTAGATTGCGTAGTAAAAAATAATAAAGGATTAGCAGAGCTTATATTTACTATACATTTAAGGAATGACTGTATATTGTTTTTCTGTCTGAAATAACCTAAAGAGTTGTTAAGTTAAGCCTGTAGCTGGTTATTTAACAGTGTCCACCACATTTCTTTTTATGTTATTTCGAATAGACAGACAAAAATTACAGTCAATTCTTATGATTTAATTCTAAATTTCGTTTTAAACTGTAGAAAACCATGAAAAACATTGATGACGTCACGGTCACATGACCAAATTATGTATATGGGGTGATAACAAAATAACGTCAGCCGATCAGAAGAGGCGTTACAACCAAAATTAAATTATATAAAAATAACGTCAGCTTTATAATAATGTTCATATCTGTGATCACCCGGGACATATTCTGTCACGATCATAGCATATAATCATATAAACATATATAGTCGTTAATCTTTGTAGATGATTTATATCAAGATTTATTAGCATGGGCTTTATTTGCAAACAGAAAAGAATTAGCCGGAGTATTTTGGTCCAAATGCAAAAATCCATTACGTAAGTATATATTTAATTTTAAAAGTTGGTAGAAGTGTTTTATTGAAAAATTCTTGTAACATTTTTTCTTTCTTCATCATGTTTTAAATGCTTCATATTTTTTGTGTTTCCATTTCATTGTATCAATTTCTGTTCATTCTTATTTTACGACGAGACAGCTATTCACACACTGTATAACAATATTTAACACGATTACAGAAATGTTATATTGAAAGGGTATTCGGAACCAAAGACACAATCTAATTAAAAACCAATCTCTCATCGCTCCGTTTTATGATATGTTACGTGGGAGATCTAACGAAACCCGCTTTGAGGTATCAGAAAACGGGAGCGATGATAAATTGGTTTTTAATTAGATAGCCACAGGCATCATATAAAATATGCTATATCCTCAATTTATGTGCCTGTCCCAATTCAGGAGCCTGTAATTCAGTGGTTGTCGTTTGTTTATGTTTTACATACTTGTTGTTCGTTCATTTATTGTACATAAACATGGCCGTTAGTTTTCTCGTTTGAATTGTTTTACATCGTTATTTCGGAGTCTTTTATAGCTGACTAGGCGGTAAGGGCTTTACTCATTGTTAAAGGTCGTACGGTGACCTATATTTGTTAATGTCTGTGTCATTTTGTTCTCTTGTGGAGAGTTGATTTATTGGCCATAATACCATATCTTTTTTTTTTTATATGTACACAATAGCCAAAACAATCATATCAATTATATGGTCATTTTAATAAATTTTCTGTTTACAAAATTTTGAATTTTTCGAAAAACTAAGGATTTTCTTACCCCAGGAGTAGATTACCTTAGCCATATTTGGCACAACTTTTTGGAATTTTGGATCCTCAATGCTCTTCAACTTTGTATTTATTTGACTTTTTAACTATTTTGATCTGAGCGTCACTGATGAGTCTTATGTAGACGAAACGCGCGTCTGGCGTATAAAATTAAAATCCTGGTACTTTTGATATCTATATGAGTAGAAATCCGGAACACAGATTATATTGTTTCTTCAGATAATTTTGTCTTATGTTAATCTCTATAATGATGTTTTCAGATTGATATTTAAAAGCTGTTTCTGATTTATTTTTAGTTTTAAATTTAACTGTCAATTATGTTACCAATTGATAGATCTTTATAGAAGTACGGGACATATTAAAACTACATAATCACGACGATTTACAATTCCTTGCCCAATGGAAAACTATGGTTTCGAAATCAATATACATTTGTTTAAAACCATTTTACTTATATAGATTGCCCATAAAACATAAGCTATACGAAATACCATAGATTTAGTAATGGTATTACACAGTGTTTTTTTCTTTTAGACACATCAGTAAAATAATGTATTGCGGTGCCATTTAATTTACTTTCCCAAAGAAAACTTTTATATAGTCTTTATAATCT
Source organism: Mytilus trossulus (assembly GCF_036588685.1). Lineage (NCBI taxonomy): Eukaryota > Metazoa > Mollusca > Bivalvia > Mytilida > Mytilidae > Mytilus > Mytilus trossulus. The sequence continues at coordinate 3,518,582 of NC_086376.1, read as the reverse complement.
TCAAATCTAATAACGTTATTTCTAACAGTTACAGCGATTATGGCAAGTAGTGTTTTAAGGAATATGGCTAAGAAAGTTCACACAGGCAAAGATCGGAAGTTACATGAAGATTTAACACAACATTCAAGGTGATATGTTTTGCCTATAAAAATGTTATTTGATATTTTTTTACATCAATGTTATTTTATATGACATCTGTTCTATAAATACATAGATAAAGGAAGATGAGGTGTGAGTGCCAATGAGACAACTCTCCATCCAAATAACAATTTAAAAAAAGTATTACAAAACAAACAACAACTACTGTACAGCAGATTCCTGACTCAGGACAGACGCAAACATTTACAGCGGAATTAACCTTCTCCCTTTTTTCTGAAACAATAGCATAACATCACAACATAGAAATACACACGATAAAATATCAATTGGCAGGCTTAACTAAATCGTAAAACGCAAATTAATACACTATGAAAGAATAAATTGTCATTAAGAGATCATTATTAAGTATTGTTAGTCATTTATCCTGGTCAATTTATTATATATTGAATAAAAACATTATTTTTACTCGTTTTTCCTTGGCAGAAGCATTGTTCATGGGCAAGGTATTTGTAATAATTGTGTTTCAGCAGCACTTTTATTCGCAAGACAAAACACTTGTATCGTGTACTTTATCATTATATATGTCGCTGCTTCAGATAAAAAGATATTCAATTTAAAACAGATCATATCATATTTTGCTGTGTTTTAGGCTTTTTGAAAAAAGGGCATTGGAACTTCAGAATACATTGTATGACGAAGATGAAAAAGGTTGTATGTCGCTAGTAAATTCTGTAGACGATATATGGGGTATGAGCGTTGGTCCAATAAAATGTGCTTATGAAAACGGAATGGTTGACGTGATCGGTCACCCTTGTGTCCAGCGCCTCCTGAGTAAAATATGGTACAATGATTCTGCAGTTCAGTTGCCACAGTGGTATAAGGTTATTTCCTTTAATGTGATATTCAAGGACAATATTAAGAACCAATTATTAGATTCCTAATTTACTAGCAAAAAATCCATTCCAAGACTAAAATAATGTTTATTAGATTCGTAATAATATAAAACGTTTTGAAGTAAAAAGTAAAATCACAAAAATACTGAACTCAGAGGAAAATCAATTTGGAAAGTCCATAATCACATGGCAAAATCAAAAAACAATGTTAATGTAAATGTCTTATACATCTCTTTGAGTTTAAACCATTTGCATATGGTGCATTTCTAAGACAATATAGTTAATTGTCAGTTTTGAGCCTCTGTCTCCACACGATCTACCTTAATTGTATTGTTAAACCTGCAAACACGTCATACTACTGGCCTTGTTTTTAATTAGAGAAGCCAACTAATTGAAATCGTTTTATACTGTTATACAAAGAACTTTTTGTTGTTGATTAAAACAATTCAATTGCATTTATTGCAGAGTCTATTTTGCTATGGTCGAGGTCATAGACGTTTCGAAAACATGACGAAAGCTTGGTTTTCTCCAGCAATGACATTTGCTGTACATTACGTAAGTGGCGCCACATATAAAATCATGAAAAAATGTTGATAAAAAAACGAATTTCTAGATATATGGAATAAGATGAATATCATTGAACTAGTGCATTTTAAGATTATATTTTTCAAAAGAACATTAATATTGATAAGAATCATTGCTTTGAGATTGTGCTTAGTTTTCTTAATCTTTCAATAACTGAATTGAAATTGAGGATGAAAATAATAGGAAATGTGTCAAATAGAGAACAACGTGTGCAGGACACATACGAATGACACCAAAGGATCTTCAATACAGCGAGGCAAATTCAGCATCAGAAGGCGGGCTTTAACTTGACCCTAACAAAAAGTTTAGTAGTTCAGTAGAAATGATCGTCACACCAAACACCAAAACATATAAATGAACTATTAGTAAATTTTATAAAATATACAATACTAACAAAGTCTAGTGGCTCCTGACTTGCGACAGGCGCAAACATGTGGCGGGGTTAATATTTCTCATTACACTACAGCCACGCAAATATTGAAAACACATTAACATATAACTACACTTACTAGGTTAAAGGTATAAAACCACTAACTCATAGCCCGTTCACTTTCTTTGTTAAATTCTTCATTTTTAAGCATTAACGGCTACTTTGTCTTAATTTGATATAAAGTCGCAGTTATTTCATGTCAAAACTATATATACCTTATACTGCCTTGTGCTATTATTCGTTTTAGTTTTAAATTATTTTTTTTTCTTTAGGGGAGTGTAGAATCAAACTATCAACTGCAGCAATCCATTTCAAGTCACATTTAAACACCGTGTGCCATTTTGTTTTTACTTATTCAAACTTGGTTTAGTAGTTACTCTGTGTAATATTGTTAATTTTTATCTATGATTTGTTTTAATCAAACTGTATGCTTTTTTAGGTTTTTATTTCATATATTTGGCTCTTCTGTATATTATTTTATTGCATATTGCATATTCTGGTATTTCATAGAAATCGATTTTATATTTTTGTATTTTAAGTTTGTGGTGTTGGTTATGTTGGTAATTTACAGTGCATTCATTTTAATGGATGTAAAAAGTGAGAATGCTCTCGGAGGAATTGGAGCTTTAGAATTTATTCTTCATCTTTGGATATTACTGGATTTATTAGAGGAAGTACTTCTTGTAAGTATATTGAGATGTTATTCGATACTACCAAAGTCTTTTTATTGACATTCACTATAGTAATATGAAAGAAACGGACATATATAATATATATATATATATATTACGCGTGTATTATTTAGAAGATTAATACATACCCAAATAAAATTCAAGAATTCCCTAACAATGTAATTTTAACACATGTTTGTATAATTAAATTGTTAAAGATATATATAATGATACGGAATAAACATAATATTTTGCTACACAAACTTGCTTCATCAAGCGAGCATCTATGCTGGGGAAATTGGGCGTAGATAAAAAAACAAAACAAAAAAAAGTAAACAAAAAAAAGTAAACAAAAAGATAGAATGAAGTTCAAGACTATTTGTTTAATGACGAAATTAGTAATCTAGAGTTTGCATCCTCCATTGGTCAAAACAGAAATTTTCGTTACAGAAATAGACAGGATTGATAAGTAATTGTTCGTTTCCTTTCTTGTATCTTTTCTCGTCTTTTTTTTATTAAGCCCACCAGGTGCTTAAGTATGAAGCTGGTGCATCTGAAAGATGTTTCTTTTCCTTTCGCCTTGCTGTCCCATTCACTATACACTTATATAAATTGCCTAACAATTTGATTTTGACACACTATTTGGTATATGTCATGCCATATCAAAGACGAAAAAAATAACAATCAAAATAAATACAAAAGGTCTTTCCACACAGAAGCTTAAGTGGACAGAACTAATAAAAGATTTTTTTTTTAAATTGGTAATGCGTGACGTATCTTGACATCAATTACAAGATATCCACATATATTTATAAAGTGTATGAAAATTAAATTAAGAATGGTAATGAAGAATGCGTTAAAGAGACAACAGCGTCATCGATTGCCTTTTTCACAGTAGGAAAATCCTGCACATGGAGGTGGGCTTCAGCTGGCCATAAACATGAATGTGTAATAGCTCAGTGAAAATGAACATCACACTTAACTCTGACACATTATTGAATTAAAATTAAAAATTAAAATACAAGACTAACAAATCCAGAGGTTCATAACTTGGCAATGGCTCATTAATGCGGTGAAGATCTCAAACCTTCCCCTATACCACTAGCAATGTAGAAGTAACAAACGCACATCAATACGCACAGTTAACTCGCTTAAAAGAAGTCCGGGTCAGAATATGTAACAGAGGAAAATGGCAATAGTTCATTAAAATTTATAAAAGACTAAATGCAGAAACTAACATCCCAGCTCTAGCTATAAACATTCATTAAACTGATTTAATTATTTTGTCTTCATCATATGAAAATCAAACTTGAGCCCTCCCATTATGTGTTTAGTATCATGCCATCATTAAATATATGAAAAGAGATCCAACAACTGCTTAAAATAGATGTGTGTTTATTTTTGAAGCAAAGACCCTTTGATTATATCTTAAATAATTCCAAAATATGCCATCTTTAATGACCTGACAATTGTATCGTAACTATAGCCCATACAAAAGATGTGGTATGATTGACGATGAAACGAACTCTCCACAAGAGACAAAAGGACACAACAGAAATTAACAACATTTGGTCACGGTACGACTTTAAACAATGAGCAAAATATAGCGCATAGTCAGCTATAAAAGGCCGTGAAAAGACAAATGGAAACAATTAAAACGTGACAACTAATGGCTTAATTTATAAGTTTGGTTAAAGACAATAAATTCTGATAATTAGTTTGGTTGACAAGGTTAGAGACAAACATATTGTAGAAATGGTTTTCACAAACAGAATGGAGTTACTATGGTGCCTTTTAGAAAAGAGGAAAATCTTAAGCATCTGTTTTCCAAGTGTCCTAAAAATAAAAGTTAATTGGCTCTTTCAAACAATAGAATTTCCTTACTTTCAGAGACATATGAGGTCGCTTCTACTCTTCCAAATGCCAAAGTTTCGACTGATTGCATATCTAAAAGATTTTTGGAAACTTCTGGCCTGGTTATCATACATTATCATTGGAGCAGCCTTTATGGTCAGAATTGTTTCTGCAGATGAATACAAACGCACAGAAATAAGACTGTATAGCCTAGGGCTGTTCATAATGTACATGAGATTTTTGAAGAGTATGTTGGTACTCACTTACTTTGGTCCGAAGATAATAATGATCGGCAAAATGGTAAGCTTATTTTTTGGCGGGAAAATCAAAACATTTGATGTAGTGATAAGGAGTGCAAAAATAGTTTGTTTTAAATAATTTATTTAGAATGTTAAAATACTATGACATTTTACATAAAGAAAGGTAAATATCAAAATAAGAAGACATTATGTGATTGCAAATGAGACAACGCTCAAAAAGAGATAACATAACAAATACATTAGCAGTTATAAGCTTCAACAATCAGTACAAAAAGCCCATGCTGCATAGTCAAATATGAAACCAGTTGCATCTCAAATCGACTACATATTCGAAAGTGATCACATCGTTGACATCGAATTGCTGAATTGGCTGAAATATAATTAAAGCAATATTAATACAAAACATTCCCTAATTATATCTTATCGACAACTTTGTTAATGACATCGATCCGCAGAATAAAAAAAAATGTATTACAAAATACGAAAGAAATTAGCATATCGAAATAAAAGTTTGAACTATATGCATGATATTACATATAAAGAAAATTATTCAACCCCATACGATATATTATCTTCTCAAAATAACTTTTAACATCGTATTCTTACATATATGGTGAATCATGTTTTTGTTTATTTTACAAGCTAAAAGAGTTAATACAATTCAGCTGGATTCTGTTTATTTTCATCATGTGCGCTGGGGTGTTGTATCATTCAAACATGTACCCACATCACTACGACATGTGGCCAAGTCGTGGAACAGGAGTGCTCTATTGGAGACTCTGGAAAATAATATCGCTCCCATATTGGCAAATCTATGGAGAACTTTTTCTTGACGATCTGAAAGGTAACTTGTTATAAATTGCAGGTTTTGTTTTTAAATACGACCTACTGAAAACGACTATCTCCATGTGACTCAAACTCTTCTGAAGCACCTTAGATCACCCCTGATAATATTGTTGTGTTCGTGTTTTCATTCATATGTGTTTGTACACTGGTGATTGTATTTGGTCTATTTTCTTCTTTCACTGGCGTTCTCAATTTTTTTCGCTTTATGATTTTCAATTATCTTTAGCACCTGTTTCGTATATAACATTTTGTAAATTAATTACTATTGGTGATTACAAATGTACGCACCAATTCTTGAAACTAGAGGTGCAAATGATTTCTGTATTTTTAAAAAAAATATATACAAAGTACTTATTATTACTTACACAGTGTGCTACAGACCTAATACAATATATAGAGTAGTCAATAAATTATGGATGGGCTGAGAATAGCATTAGTTAAAAACGACCGCGTGGATACTGTATTTTTTTAAATTGTGTTAGTTGGCGTATTTCATTTTAATGTAGGAATAAAAGCCGTTATAATTCATTCAGAAAACACATTAAAGTTAACAGGTTGTTATATCTGTTGACATCTTTTTTCATATACCAAATGGATCGTTATATTGGAGACTTTTAAAATGACTTTGATAGGCCACTAGTCTATATATCACTTTATTATTATTTATTATTACAATTTTTCTATAGCGTTAAATCTAACACAATATTACTCAAAGCGCTTTACATCACATGTTAAACGAAATATACAAACAGACAGTGATAAAAATATAAAACATGAACAAACAAAATAAATCTTTAAGTGTTAAAACTTTTCTAGATAAAAGGATTAATAATGTGGATTTTTTTTACAAAAACGTGGAATATATATATCAATGAATCAAAATAATAAAAAAAAAACGAGTTAAAAAAATTATACTGAATAAAGTTGGTAAAATAAATAGCCAAAAAGTCTAAAATAAGATTGCTATTAAAAACTATCAAATATAAGTTAAAAATTTGAAAACGTATTCAAAAGATGAAAAAGGAATATTACCATGTAAAAATATAATTACTGAAATGAAAAATATGTGTGCTACTAAAAACATACAATGTACATATTATAAATGAAACATATCTCCAGTTAAGAGAAAGGTTCGATAAATCAAAAGCAGGCTAACGTCTATGGCACAATGTATCACAGAAACGAATTTAAGGGATCAAAAATGCTTGTCGACAAAAGTGAGTTTTTAAGTTCTTTTTGAATACAGGCACAGACTTTGCATTTTGAAGTTTTTTGGTAATGCATTCCAATGGATGGCCCCTGCTTGATCAAATCTTCTATTGCCGTAGGTTTTGGTTCGCACAATAGGAGTTACGAGTGTTAAAGTCATAAGAAACGAGTGACCGGTGAAAAATTATGTTCTTCCAAATCTTGAACCAATGCATACAAACATCATAAACTTAGTCTTCTGTGCACGAATTTATAATTTTTTCGTGTAAATTTCGTATAATCGTCAATTTTTTTTGTCAATCAGTCAGTGTTGTTTAAAAAATATGGCAGGTAATAACAGTTCGTGTTTTGAAGCCGAAGTTTAACGATGGTCACCTGTTTGTCAACAATCGACAAAAAATAAACAAAAAAGCATGGAAAGAGAGCACGTGTTTAATTGTAAATTCAGATAATAGTTTATTTTAAGGACATCCATGCGTATTGTGATCACCGGATTTTTACGAGATGGGTCACACTGAGGTCACTTTGCATACGGAAAATATGTCGGGGGAATTGGTTGCTGGAAGCAAGCAATTGAAATAAAGTAAACTTCTTCTAACTATGAATAAATTAAAGAATTTTCTTCAGAAAAAAGTATATGTACATAAGTTTTATAATGAAAACTATCCATTGAGTTATAAAAAGCATATGCATTAATTTTTTTTTATTTGAGGTTTCTTATGACTTTAAGTTGTTTTCAGACCTTAATGATCTTGATGGCCTGTATAAATTTACTAAGATATAATGGCGCTTCATGTTTCACGGACTTAAATACATATCACAATATTTCGTATTGCACCCTGTATGGCACAGACAGCCAGTGAAGAGACTCAAGTGTCGAAGTAATGTGTTCGTATTTCTTTTTTCTTGTAACCACTTGCGCGGCAGTGTTCTGAACTCTTTGTATTCTCTGAATCATGTAAGCTGGTAGTCCATAGAGTAAAACGTTGCCATAATCCAATCTAGAAATGATTAACGAATTGACCAGAGTTTAACATGCATCCTCGTTGATATACGGACGTATGCGGCCTATATTTCGTATTTGATAAAAACATGATCTCGAAACTGAACTGACTTGTTGGTGCATTGACAGAGTGTTATCAAAATGAACGCCCAGATTTTTAATACACTCAGAACTTGTAATGATGATAGCATCAGTTCCGTTTTGTCCTCGTTCAGTTTAAGCATGTTTACACACATCCAGGAACTTATATCGGCCAAACAGTCCTCAATTCGATTCGATGTGTTTTTCCAGTTATCAAGAGGTTCGAAAACTAAATAGATCTGCGTATCATCGGCGAAGCATTGATAAAACATGTTGTGACGTCTACAGATTTCGCCGATCGGCTTCGAAAATATAGCATATAGCTTCGGGCCAAGCACGGAGCCCTGCGGCACACCGCAATTAAGACGAAATTCGTTGGAGTGGGCCGAGCCTACTGCTATACGCTGTGTCCTATCTCGGAGGTAAGAGAGTAACCATTTCAGAGCAGAACCTGAGATTCCAAAAGCATATTCTAATCTAGCTTCGATAATGTTATGGTCAATCACATCAAACGCCGCAGAAAGGTCGAGCATCAAAAAAACGGCACAACAGTTTCTGTCTAGCGCACTTGCAATGTCTTGGTGAACTCGAAGTAACGTTGTTTCGGTTGAGTGTCCCGCACGATAGGCAGATTGAGCAGTGTCATGAAGAGTGTTTGACAATAGATGCTCTTCTAGACGACTTTCAATAACTTTTTCGAGAACTTTAGAATCGAAAGGAAGGTTCAAAACCGGGCGATAGTTGTTCAGTGTGTCTTTATCTAAACCGGGTTTCTTCAACAGAGGTCGCACAATAGCCTCTTTATACGATACTTGTACAGTAGAAGTTGATAATGACTTGTTTATGATCATCGTAATATTGCTGGCAAAGCTGTTCGCAAGTTTTCAAAAGCGTAGTCGGGATTGGGTCGAGTTCACAAGATTTACTTGACGCTTTTAGAATTATTTTCGACACTTCATCAATTGACGCAGGGTGGAAGTCGGTGAGAGTGTTGCCTTCAAAACGTATATCTGCTCGTAGAGGGTCAATATCGTCGATAGAATTATTACCCGAAAGTAAACTTGTCCTGATGTTTTCGATTTTCTCAAGAAAAAAATGTCCGAAACGATTTGACAGTTCAAACTCGCTTTGATGTGATGGAAGGATGACGTCATTACTATTTCCAAAAAGTACGTTGGTTAATTTGAAAAGTTTGTTGTGATCATTTCCAATATCCGAAATTTTGTTTGAATAGTAATCAGTTTTACTCTGTATTAGTATTTTATTTGATGTAACACATAATTCTTTGTATATCAACTTGTGAACCTCGAGCTTTGTTTTCCGCATAGTTCTCTCAGCTTTCCGACGCTCGACCTTTGCTTTGCGGATTTTGTCGCCATACCATTCCGTGTTCGGTCGCATCGTTATGATTTTTGTTTGAATCGGTGCATGTTTGTCTGAAACTGCCTTGAGATCGGAATTATGCGATTTAACCAAATTTTCAATGTCAGGATCATTGTTGTGAATGAAACAATTCGTGTCGATGTCGGCACTTGTTAGGCCGTTGGTAAGATTAAAGTGCTGCTGGCCTAATACGATTTATTTGGTGTCATTAAATTCCATCCGGAGTGAGAGAGAGAAAATTATTTGCATTAAAGATGATTGGAGTTATTACGAACATTTATCCTTTATATAGATCTGCATACAACACCAATTTAATAAAAAAGCAAAACAATAAAATATTTAATGCAACGCACAACTGTTCAGTATCTTTTCGAATTACACATATTGTATTGCACTGAAAATGTTAAACTGACCATTTATTGATTTCTTCAGGTGAAAATAACAGCAACGGGTCTTGCACCTTTATCCAATCAGAATGGGAGAGTGATCCAAGTATAGAGAGATGTGTTGAGTACGACTGGGCAATTATGATTATTGCAGCCATATACATGCTTATATCAAACCTTTTGTTGGTCAATTTAGTAATTGCCTTATTCAGGTATAATTATAAATCCTTACCAAGTCTTGTTTCAAGTATCAACATGTTGTTTTAAACATTTCTAAACAATACTATATTGCACTAACTTTTTCTAAAATCATACTGTGAAAAACGTCTTTTGTTCAAACAAATTGAACTGTTACAGTAGCATGAAGACAACATATAGTTTTCCAGCTTTACATAACAAATTTATTTTTTCTGAAGAATTACTGTGAAAAACGTCTCTTGTTCAAACAAATTGAACTGTAGCAGGAAGACAACATATAGTTTTACAGCTTTACATAACAAATTTATTTTTTCTGAAGAATTACTGTGAAAAACGTCTCTTGTTCAAACAAATTGAACTGTAGCAGGAAGACAACATATAGGTTTACAGCTTTACATAACAAATTTATTTTTTTCTTAAAAATGTTCGTTTTTATGCAATCTGTTAAGGTGCGGTCATTTCAGTCGTTTATTATTTGGTTATTTGTTTTAGATATTGCGTATGACAATGTGAAACCATTTATGTGAAATTTTACATATTGATTTGAGCTTATTGAGCATATTGATGTTTAACGTAATTACCCTGGTGCTTCATAAACTCACGGAAATACTTACTATCCTCCTTTTCCATACTTTTTTCATTAAACTAAAAAACATAATCAACTGTATATATTAACAACATGCCATACCTGTGAACGTGCAATGTCGATAATATGGTACAATACAACAAATATTGAATTGTTTTAAATGGCATTACTTGTACACGAAGTAAATGGAGGCGGTGTCAAATAATTACCATGGAAATGAACGAACCTATGCAAAAACTAACTACCAACAAAATGTCGTTACTAGTTTGCCATGTGCGGTTGATCTTAAACTGACCTCTACGGAATATTTCAAAAGTCTATAAATATAGTCGCCAGTAAACATGACTAAAGCGGCAGGGTCAAATTATCTCACAGCCAATAAGATACACCTTTATTGTTACAACTACTACAAAATTCAATTAGTATATTTGTGTCACTGCAATTATTATTATAAACACTGCACGTGGCGATATGTGTTAACAGAGGGACGAAAGATACCAAAGGGACAGTCAAACTCGTAAATCTTAAACAAACTGACAACGCCATGGCTAAAAATGAAAAAGACAAACAGAAAAACAATAATACACATGACACAACATAGAAAACTAATGAATAAACAACACGAACCCCACCAAAAACAAGGAGTGATCTCAGGTGCTCCAGAAGGGTAAGCAGATCCTGCTCCACATGCGGCACCCGTCGTGTTGCTTATGTGATTACAAATCCGGTAAATAGTCTAATTCGTTAGGTCAAATTCATGAAAGGGAAGGTGATTGTAGTTACGACGTAAGGAACATATCCGATATCATTTGTGAAACGGTTATTCCATAACGGTCAACCAACTCGTGATGGCGTCCGTAAAATTTACGAAGGGATGATTTCAACTTCACCATTTGGAACTCTTGGTTTAATAGCTTCCTTGTGAGCAGTGACCCTCTATCAGAAAAATCATGATAGGAAATGCAAGCACGGGAATATCGTATCAATTGGGAGATATATTCCCCGTATGCAGGTGCTGCTGGAATGTTGCTACTTAGAAATGGAAAGTTCACAATTGGAAAGCTGAAATCATCTCTTTTGTCGTAAAGTTTTGTTTTCAACCGACCCTCATTGTCAGTTTCTAGATGTAAGTCAAGATATGAAGCCAACTTAACTGTATCTGTAGTATCCTTTATCTCCAATTCGATGGGATAGATGCGTTCCACATAGTCACCAAATTTTGAATTGTTTAGTGAAAGAACGTCATCTATATAGCGGAAAGTAGAGTTAAAGGATATTGCTAACTTATTATCTTTAAGGCGTCTGTGCAATGCTAGGTGGTGTTGTCGTACAAATAAACAGTACAGGTTAAAGTCCAGCTCGGGGAAGAATTCAGTAATCATGGTCTACTCTTATATTGTCAGATTGATTTTCTGGGCACTTATGTGATATAGATAAGAAGAAAAATTCACATGCACAGAACTATATAATAATGAAAATTTACATGTAATTATGTGTTTTGTTTCAGTTATAGATTTGAAGAGGTACAAAATAATTCTGACAGACTTTGGAAGTTCTGGAGATATTCTATCATAAGCGATTACAGTAAAAGATTTCCAATACCTTTGAACGTACCTCTTCATATATTTGATGTGATAAGAACATTGTATCGCCAAAAAAGTGCATGTAAGCAAAATTTTTATTTTCATAAATCTAACAGCTGTATCATATTAATCTATTTTCTTCAGAGAATTTACAAAATAACATGTATTGGCCGATTATATATTTCAGCTCGAAAAATGAAACATTGCTTCCAGGCATAGGACATGAGTTTGTTATGATTATAATATCTAGAAAGTTATTGAACCAATACATGCCTTATACTTAATGGTGTCCTGTATGTCCGTTTCGAACATTAAAATGTGCAGTACGATTGCCTAATTTCAAAAGATTGGGTGATGATAGGGTCATTGAATGTGGACAATTCAGAAAACATTAATTCAATTCCAGTTCATTTCTGAATATCTGGATTAATAAAAACTTTAAATGAACGATAAAGTGATTTTTTTAAGCTTTATAATAGGATACGTTCCTTGGCATTCTAAACCTGAAATACACACATTGTAGATATGCATGTACGTGAAATGCATGGAGTTGTATATACACGATATACATGTTAAACATGTTATATACAGATATTCTATAACTTATGATAAGAAAGATACACGCTTAAAATCCGTGCGTACATAAAATCCCCATATATCGATTGTAATGTTAAATAAAATATTAAGATTAATATTATTGAAATTGAAGTCTTTCTTTTTATTCCTAGCTTGTAAAGATGCATATTACAAAGGTAAGTCCTCTAATGAATTGTAGTACTTAGTAGCTGTAAGAGCTCAAATATATGCATGAATCGTAAAGAAATAATATCAGTTATATCGTAATGAATGGGATTACGTCATTTGGGGTATATAAACTCATCATAGATACCAGGAATAAAATTTGTATATACGCCAGACGCGCGTTTCGTCTAAAAAAGATTCATCAGTGACGCTCGAATCCAAAAAATATAAAAAGGCCAAATACAATTGAAAGCAGTGAGGACCAAAATTCCTAAATGTTTTGCCAAATACAGCTTAGGTTATCTGTGCTTGAGGTAGATATTAACATTCATGTAAGACATTTCTTGTGAATCTCGGTTGGAAATATTTTGATATGAGCGTCACTGATGATTCTTATGTAGACGAAACGCGCGTCTGGCATACTAAATTATATTCCTAATACCTTTGATAACTATTAACACCACCTGGTCAATGCCACTGCAGGTAGACGTTTCTTCCCGAGGATAGCATCAGCCCAGTAGTCGTTGACATGAATATCAATAATGTGGTCATGTTTATGAATTTCCTGTTTAAAATAATTAGAATTTTTCGAAAAACTAAGAATTTTCTTATCCCATGCATAGATTACCTTAGTCGTATTTAGCTCAACTTTTTGGAATTTTTGATCCTCAATGCTGTTCAACTTTGTACTTGTTTGACTTATAAATCTTTTGACATGAGCGTGACTGATGAGTCTTCTGTAGTTGAAACGCGCGTCTGGCGTACTAGATTAGAATCCTGGTACCTTTGATAACTATTGCAACTTATTAAACTCTTCATTATTAGTTACAGATGTTCAAATATTTGACATTTAAGACCTGTGTATATTAAGAAATTATATCAAAAATCTCAAATTTAAAAAAAAACAGAAAAAAATGCAATATTAAAATGCAAAAAGTCTATTCATTATATAGACAAAATCCTAATACGAAGCACAATTAATTTTGAATTTAGCTGATTAAAATTAACATCTATAAAGAAATATACATTATTGTTAAATTAACACTGTAAATGTTGATTGGATATATACGTCAATGCATATCTAACCATTAATGTCTGGAGACAATATTCGCGGAAACGGTCTCATTGCATATTTGTTCATATGGTAAATTTAACTGGTTGTTAAAATACATTAAATAGCAGAACAATCTTGATTGGTTTGCCTATAAATATCATAATTACGACATTGTCATTACACTTTTTTTTAACATTATACTACTCTGAACTTATTTTGTTGCCTGCCTACGTTCACGGCATTTGGTTTCCGTTGAAAAGTTATTTCATGAGCAATCACATCACATCATAGACGTCAGGCGCACGTTTCGTCTACAACAAATATTGCCACGCCATCAGATACTATCAAATCAAAATAGGTTAAATGACTAACCAAATTACGAAGTTTGAGAGCATTGAAGACCTATAATTCCGAAAGTTTGGTCATATAAAGCACTTTTTGGAATTTTGGGTTCTCAATGCTCCTCAACTTGGTACTCGTTATGCTTTTTAACTATTTCGATATGAGCGTCGCTGGTGAGTACTATGTAGACGAAACGTGCATCTGGCGTATTAAATTATAATCCTGGTACCTTTGATATCAATTTACTAGTAAGTCTTGCATGAATTAAACAAAAACATTCCCAGCCGCATTCGTCAAACACGAAATCAAGGAACGAAACTTTTGTTTCCCTGGTTCACTGTTAATGCATTTGTTTTTACTCAAAGTAATATACTTGTAAGCTGATTTTTTTAATATATATTTCAATTTTAATTTCAATGTTATTTCATTAGCTCACCTGGACCCAAATGGCCAAGTGAGGCTGTCATATCACTTGGCGTCCGTTGATTGCCGACGTCCATCGTCGTCCGTTTAATTTTACAAATATCTTCCCTAACACTGCTTGGCCAAATGACACCAAACTTGGCCTGCATCATCCTTATAGTAACTAATTAAAAATTGTTTCCGATTACCTCGCGCATCAATCAAGATGGCCGCTAAGTCTAAAAAAAGAAGGGTAAAATTAAGTTTGGCTTACAGCTCTGACACTAAAGAATTTTGACCTATCTGACATGGGATTAAAAAAGTTCACAAGGGCAGGATTTATCTGTGATAAAAAAATTTAGACGCATAAGACAACCGGTTATTGGGTTGCTTAAATTGATCATTTGAAGCACATTTAGACTTTTTTAATATTATAATAAACAGATATAAACTGTTAAAAGCAGCAAATTTGTTCAATAAATTGAGAATGGAAATCGGGAATGTGTCAAAGAGACAACAACCCGACCGTAGAAAAAAACAACAGCAGAAGATCATCAACAGGTCTTCAATGTAGCGAGAAATTCCCGCAACCGGAGGCGTCCTTCAGCTGGCCCTAAACAAATATATACTAGTTCAGTGATAATGAACCCCATACTAATTTCCAAATTGTACACAAGAAACTAAAATTAAAATAAAACAAGACCAACAAAGACCAGAGGATCCTGACTTGGGACAGGCGCAAAAATGCGACAGGGTTAAACATGTTTGTGAGATCTTAACCCTCCCACTATACATCTAGCCAATGCAGAAAAGTAAACGCATAACAATACGTACATTAAAATTCAGTTCAAGAGAAGTCCGAGTCTGATGTCAGAAGAAGTAACCAAAGAAAATAAACCAAATGACAATAATACATAAATAACAACAGACTACTAGCAGTTAACTGACATGCCAGCTCCAGACTTAAGTAATATCTTAAAGTAAGATCTACAAATAAGTCAACATGACAAATATGACCCCATAAAGAAAAATTTTCCGATAAAGTTTTTAATTTTTGTAACCTTTTACAATTATCTTCTCTGAAACCACTCAGACAAATTAAACGAAACTGAGGCAGAGCCACTACCATCCTTAAGTTAGCTTATTTAAAAAATGTGTCACATATCCGTGCCTTCCTACCAACATGATTGACATGGCTAAAAATAGAACATAGGTGTAAAATGCAAGTTTTGACTATTATATTTTGAACCTTTATAAATAGAGCAAATCTGAAAGAAGAAAATAGGTTCATAATGATGACCTCAAATAGCATGTCGAAATGTATATTTCGATTGTTTATTTGTGTATTCCTCTGACCTGAATTTTCTTGTATTTATCTGTTCTGATGGGTCTTGTATTTATCTGTACTGTATATAAAAAAGAAGATGTGGTATGATTGCCAATGAGACAACTATCCACAAAAGACCAAAATGAAACAAACATTAATAATTATAGGTCACCGTACGGCCTTCAACAATGAGCAAAGCCCATACCGCATATAGTCAGCTATAAAAGGCCCCGATAAGACAATGTAAAACAATTCAAGCGAGAAAACTAACGGCTTTATTTTTGTAAACAAATGAACGAAAAACAAGTATGTAACACATTAACAAAGGACAACCACTGAATTACAAGCTCCTGACTTGGGACAGGCACATACATAAATAATGTGGCGGGGTTAAACATGCTAGCGGGATCCCAACCCTCCCCTAACCTGGGACAGTGGTATAACAGTACAACATAAGAACGAACTATAAAAATCAGTTGGAAAAGGCTTAACTCATCAGATCATGTAGTCCTGTCATGTAATGTTGTCCTTCAGTTCTAGCGTTATATTTAACATTGCAACAAAAGTGCAATAATTGGCTAGCAACAAAACCTGGTTCAACCCACCATTTTTTTCTCAAAATGTACTATACTAAGTCAGAAACATAGCAGTTGTTATCTTTTAGCTGGTTTATGTGTGTGTAACATTGTCGTTTGGGTTTTTTTTGTTGCACTTTAGTGTTTCTGTTGTTTCATTGTTTTTCTCTTATAGTTGTTGTGTTCCCTTGGTTTTAATTTGTAACCCGGACTTGTATTCTCTCAATCGATTAATGACTTTCGAGCAGCGGTATACAATGTATATATAAAAAGAAGATGTGGTATGATTGCCAATGAGACAACTGTCCACAAAAGACCAAAATGACAGACTATAGGTCACCGTACGGCCTTCAACAATGAGCAAAGCCCATACCGCAGTAATACAAGATCAGCAAAAAAGAGATTTTTGTCATGAAGCCTATTTTCGTGGTCAATGTCGTCTGATATGCTCATAGACCAAGATGAGCGACACATGCTCTATAGAGCCTCTAATTCTTTTTATTTATAGAAGTACAAGTAGTGAAATAGTAAAATGATTTTATATATTACAGATGATCACAAAAAATGCATAAATGGAACGTGCCTTCCTTTTGATCTTCTAATAGACGTTCAACCTAAACATGCCGCAAGATGCCTGTTTGAAGAGAGGAATGAGAAAATCCAATAGAACAGAATCAATTATTTTTGTCTGATAAAACGTTAGCATGAACTAATAGTTCTCCTTTTCTGGATAATATTATAAGAGCTATTCTTAAAAAAAGGATATTGATGAGGACTTTCAATGAAATAAATATGTGTGTGTGTATATATTTATCTATTTTATGTGCTAAACGAAAGACAGTTGGGATCACTTATAACCTCGACGTAGACGTAGTCATGGCCATCGTCATTATACATCACCCTCTCTGCATGATGTCTCTATTAATGACTTGCTGCCATGCACACAAAAACCGTTAGGTATTCATCACATTCGCACGAAACTTTATTCATTACCCCTTTCAAAACTTCATTCTCTGTTCAATTTATGTTTGGAATCCACTGTAACAAACCCTCATTCAAATCAATACAAACTACAAGCTATAATTTCGGATATTGCTAGTCACAGACTTTTCAAGCCAGTTCGCATTGGAAAAGATGAAAAAGAGAAAAGATCTTTTCTAAATCTTTCCTTTGCCAACAAAGGTCTCGATGGCGTCAACCTAGGCAATATCCTTCATCATAAATTAGTTCAATCGAAAATACCTCCTTGTTTCAAAGACCAGTCTGTACCAATAATTTCTTATACCTATACCAAACCTATTGCAACTAAAATTTTCAATTACAAACGCGTTTTGCAGGATCTCGATATTGACGACTTCAAGTCTAAACCTCCTGATTGCACTTGTGCTAGTTCCCAATTCACATATAATCCTGCTGGCCACGTTATTACCGGTGACCTTAACATTGTTAATAACACTTCTCTACGAAACGTGTTATCGAAAGGTCCGAAATATCGTGAGCCTAAATCCAATTGGAAACACAACTTTAAAATTTTGATGGATTCAGTCGAGGATTATGCCAGGCAATGGGCTAAGCGCGAGAAGGAAGACGTAGACACTCTATTCGAATGGATTAAGGCAGTGAGGTCGTTAATACAAATCAGAATTAAGAAACTGAATGGGTCCATCAATGCCCATGCTACGTCAATCTTCAAAGATCCAAATGTTGCTAAACACCTATCTGACCTCCATGATGAATATGTTGTTGTCCCCGCAGACAAAGCCCCAAATAACATCGTTTTTATCTGTAAAAGTCATTACATTAATTGCTTGATAAACGAATTAGGTATAGACAATTCACTTGGAAACCCAACATATACCCTCACGACACTTACCAAAGAGGAAATCTTGGATAATCATAGGTCTGTTCTTTGTTCCTTTGGTATTTCAACCAAAGATAAGGAACTGGATCTTCCATCACTGTATTGGATACCTAAACTACATAAGTGTCCTTACAAACAACGGTATATTGCTGGGTCTTCCAAGTGCTCCACGAAACCCCTTTCTAAATTATTAACATCCATTTTATCAGCAATCAAAGACGGGCTTCAAAGTTAATGTGAAACTGCCTATTCTAGAGGTGGCGTGAATCAGATGTGGATACTTAAAAATTCCAAAGATCTTTTAGAGTACATACAGTCTAACTCTCTTTCATCTTGTAACAGTATTAAAACATTTGACTTTTCTACTCTTTACACAAGTATTCCACATTCCAAACTAAAAGACAAATTAAAAGAGTTGGTATTACTTTGCTTCATAAAAAAGAATGGCCAACGTAGATACAAGTATCTTGTCTTAGGGAGGGATAAATCATACTTTGTAAAGAACCATTCTGATTCAAACAAAAAATTCTCTGAAACCGATATTATCAAGATGCTTGATTTCTTGATTGACAACATATTTGTTACGTTCGGAGGACGTGTTTTTCAACAGACTGTCAGCATCCCAATGGGAACAAACTGTGCCCCTCTATTTGCTGACTTGTTTCTTTATTATTATGAGGCTGACTTCATGCAGGAACTTCTTAGGAAGAAAGATAAGAAGTTAGCAATATCCTTTAACTCTACTTTCCGCTATATAGATGACGTTCTTTCACTAAACAATTAAAAATTTGGTGACTATGTGGATCGCATCTATCCCATCGAATTGGAGATAAAGGATACTACAGATACAGTTAAGTCGGCTTCATATCTTGACTTACATCTAGAAATTGACAATGAGGGTCGGTTGAAGACAAAACTTTACGACAAAAGAGATGATTTCAGCTTTCCAATTGTGAACTTTCCATTTCTAAGTAGCAACATTCCAGCAGCACCTGCATACAGGGTATATATCTCCCAATTGATACGATATTCCCGTGCTTGCATTTCCTATCATGATTTTCTTGATAGAGGGTTACTGCTCACAAGGAAGCTATTAAACCAAGAGTTCCAAATGGTGAAGTTGAAATCATCCCTTCGTAAATTTTACGGACGCCATCACGAGTTGGTTGACCGTATGGAATAACCGTTTCACAAACGATATCGGATATGTTCCTTACGTCGTAACTACAATCCCCTTCCCTTTCATGAATTTGACCTACCGAATTAGACTATTTACCGGATTTGTAATCACATAAGCAACACGACGGGTGCCGCATGTGGAGCAGGATCTGCTTACCCTTCCGGAGCACCTGAGATCACCCCTAGTTTTTGGTTGGGTTCGTGTTGTTTATTCTTTAGTTTTCTATGTTGTGTCATGTGTTCTATTGTTTTTCTGTTTGTCTTTTTCATTTTTAGCCATGGCGTTGTCAGTTTGTTTTAGATTTACGAGTTTGACTGTCCCTTTGGTGTCTTTTGTCCCTCTTTTATAACATTACTTAAGGTTCGACAGGAACTGACTGTTGTTTGTTTGTTAGGTTTTATTTACATATATTTGTTAATAGTGATTAGGATTATAAAACAATCGTTACTGCTATACCCGAGTTTTGACATTTTTACTCGTGTCTAGGTTTTTTTAACACATTGTTGTCAATATAATGGAATTTTATGCAACTGCGAGGTTACGACAGCTATAAAGATAGGCAGCATTTTTCTTACTAAGAACTGGTTTGGGTGTAGTTGTACCCTAAGACCATTTTAGACAGTTCTAACCCTTAAATAAAATTGAGAATGGAAACAAGGAATGTTGTTAATCAAGTTATAATAGTTATCAAAAGTACCAGGATTATAATTTTATACGCCAGACGCGCGTTTTGTCTACATAAGACTCATTAGTGACGCTCAGATCAAAAAAGTTAAGAAAAGCCAAATAAATACCAAGTTGAAGAGCATTGGAATAACAGTGGAATAGTTAAATTTTTGACAGTTTTCAGACAAATGTTTTCTACAATTCTAATAGTCGTAGTTAAAACTCAAGTTTATTGAAAAGTTAAAAGAAAACTAATGATATTTAAAATTAAAATCATTAAAATCATTCGGTTAGACACAATTGAAGGTATCAGCCTTTTAATTATTCATTTGATAATAAAGTATGGATGAAAATAAATAATTTAAAAGTTATTGGTACTACTTTTTTATGTAATTAGTTAAATGAATACGAATCTCAAAGTAATTTTTGGCGTTACGTGAAAGGTTAATTGCAATTCTGGTATCTGTGATTGGGTTTATGTACACTTATTCTTTAAAAAAAAAATGATTTCCTATTTCTTTTACTTAAACAAAAACAATTTTGGCACGTGTCAGAGAATTCATCAATAATGTTTTTTATCAATTCATAAGATTTGTTATTAGGTTGTTGTCATTAATGAGCAATTACCAGCGTGTTTTCTAGCTATTGGGATCATCTATGTTTTTATTTGTACTTATTGATTTTTTTTTATTTTCAAAATTTTGAGTCGAACCCCACTGGATGTACATTTATTGTAGAAATGAGCACCTTTTACGGTAAGGTTGGTAATTTTAGTGTTTTTCAACGATTACGGATGAACACTCATCCATGTTGGTTTTTTTTGTTCTGTATTTTTGTTACATAGTGTTGTCATTATAACGATAAAATTGCCAGATACACGGGGGGCTTGGTTGGCTCTTAATCCGAGACAAACCCACTATTTATGTTGGTAACATGTTCTTTACCTAGTGAGGAATATAATGCAGTTGTTATCAAATAGTCCGTTTTTATGTATGTTGGTTGTTTTGGTTACAGTTTTTTGTTTCTGTTGATCCTTTGTTTCCCTCTTATAGTTTTCCCTCGGTTTTAGTTTGTAACCTGGATTTTTCTTCTCCTAATCGATGAATTTTTTAAACTTTTAAACAGTTGTAAACTATTGTTGCTTTCATGTATATATAACTTAAAGCTATACAAAAGTCAACATACAAAAGCTCAACTAATAATCAGATTTGAATAAAAATAACTTAATTTATAAAATATAGTTCTATATATAAATCCGGGACAATTAATTGAATTTCGTCCGATCCATTACCTCTTTGTCATGATTTGTTAAAAAAAATTAGTAAGAGAAAATCGGATTACTATTTCACTTGTCATCTAAAATAGAAAAATGCAGAAAATAAGAACCATTAATTTTGCATGATGTATTGAAATATACAATTACAATAATTGGGCATAAACTAAAATAACAGCGTACCTGTACAAGAAAATATTTCCAATGTCAACCTTGAAATTATTTAAATTTAAGGCAGTATCTACCACATGCAAAGCTCTCATTCCTTGCCGGGCTTTAATTATTTATTTTTTTTTCCTTTTTGGTTAAATAGTTCTTCATCCTTTTAATTTTTCCAACGATTCAAGCGTCACTGAAGAGACATTGATTGTCGAAATACGAATCTGGCGCAGACAAACAAAATTGGTACCGTTTATGTAATTGAAACGTAATTAGCCAAAGAACGTTAACAACTTGACTGAGAATGTACACAGTTTAGTATTTATATAAATATTCATCGAGGAAGATCTTGAACCAAGAGTTCCACATAGTTAAGTAGAAGTCAGTCCTTCTAAATATTACAGACACCATCATGAGCTAGTTAACCGTTCTGTTTCAGTTTCACAGATGACAACTGATATATTCCAATTATCGTAGCCACATTTGTGTCACTAAAGTGACAATTTACTGATGTGTATATATTAATAAGCGGCTTGTCATTAGAAATAATTTGATAATATCATTCAAAATGCTTTCATCCTAAATTAATTCTATTTTTTATTCATAACATTGAGATAGTTTTGATTATGTTTTAAGTTTTAAATTTTATTGTTCTTTGTTCATTAGTTATAATACGTATTTTTTCCCACAATCTCTACAAGTTTAACCAGGATTTACTATAGTAAGTTTAAGTTGTGTAAAAACAAAATCCAACATTATCCCATTTTTTACGCAATAACTAATCCCAGGAGCCCCAATATGATTTTTTTCTGTTTTTACCAATAGAATTAAAATAGTTTAGAAAAGCCTAAATAACCCCTAATTTGGTATGAAACTAACATAGCAAATCACATATACTTAGTCTTAAAAATAAGTAGATTGGTCGATTTGAACCAATTTATATGAGGTATGGTAGTTAATACGCTTTCATATATATCAAATAATAAAGTAAAGAAAAACAATGATTAAATAACAACTTAGATCTGCATTTATTGTCAAAATAGTCAACCATGTACATAAGTAAAATGTATCAATTATAACTATATATATTTTCCTTCCATTTATAAATATTTCATGGCTATAGATATATAGGGATGACAATTTAAACTGTCATCCTACTACATTTTCTAACTATATGTTCAGGAATGTTTCAGCTGTAAAGTATAATAATATATTTCTTAAAGTTGGTTTATAACGGCCATGTCATCTTCTTATTACAAGTCGTACTGAAGAGCTTTTTTTAACGCTTATAATCTTATAGACTGATGGTATCTTAAGTTTCAAATCAATTCATTAATGAATAGAATATTTCAAATCAGATATTTCTTTTGAATATACATATAGCAAGTCAGTTATATGGCAGTTGTTGAATTTGTTCGTTGGTAAATAAGTCCAACTTTCGTTTTATGGTAAAAAACAATTTAATTTTTTATTAACTTCCCTTTTTGATTTTCTACAAATTTTGAGATGTTTTTTTGTAATGATTTTTTTCATTTGTTTTAACTTTCCTGAAAAATTGTTCGTCTTAATAAAAATTAAAATTTGAACTCATGTTTTGTTCTTATTAAGCACAGTACTTCATTTGTCATATGCTCGGCATAATTAATGAACATCTAAGCGTAGTTATTGGCATTTTAGAAGTAACCAAAAGTAGTGTTTAATATTCAACATGCCACAACTAGGATTGCTGCTCTATGTAATTGACGACATAATGTTTTTGAAATGTACATGAACATGAATAGGTCAAACAGTCATACATGAACACTTTGTTTTACAATATTAATATGTCTACATTGAAAGCAACGTCTGTTACTCTAAAAGCAATTCAAATATATTCCTTTTTTATAATCAAACAAAAAATATAAATTTCTAGATATCATTATCTAGTTTTTACAGAATGAACATTAACATTATAAAATTTAACATTAGATAAAGAATGTAACATTTAATAAAGTATTTTTTCACCCATAATCAATTATAACAACAACCATTTTTTATTTGTTAAACTTAGTTATCCTGTTGGGTCGTATCTCTGCTACATAAACCTGGTGACCATCAGGAGATACGGCTACGTCGTGAGGTTCGTCAAAATTCTACAAATGAAATAACAGATATATAGTATACGAGTTTGTAGCCGTGCACACCTTTATTGGTGATCCAATGGATGTATATGTGTTAAGAGTAGTCACTTGTTTAGACGTAAATTATTTTTGTGACTATATCTTACAATCCTTTAAGATAAATAAGCTCATCATAGATACCAGGACTAAATTTAGTATATTTAGCTAACCTGCAACCATTTCCATCTTCATGTCAGATATATTGTGTACTGTGTTACAACTCTAGAGAAAGGTAACACAACGTTACTGAAAGCTGATGTTATGATTTCACATACATTTTACATAGATATTAGAAGGGCTAAAGATACCAAAGAAACAGTCAAACTAAAATATCAAAAAAAAACTGACAACGCTATGGCCAAAAATGAAAAAGACGAATAGACAAATAATAGTTCACAAGAAACAACATAGAAAACTATAGACTGAGCAACACGAACCCCACCAAAACGTGGGGCTGCTATCAGGTGCCCCGGAAAGGTAAGCAGATCCTGCTCCACATGTGGATAAGATAAACAAGGTCATAAAAAATCGAATAACATAGTTTTTGTATGCAGTTAAACCTGTAGCACATTTTATATAATTTCATTCCAAAGCAAATAGGCAACGTATGCATTTCTAGAGCTTTTTAATCCTGCAAATTTTCGTTCAATAATGATCAACAAAACATTATCAGCTGTGACATCAACATTCTATTTTTCTATGCCTATCCTTTAATATGTCTGATCAATGTCCTTAAAAACACTTACCATGTTCCTTGGTGCTCATGTATCACTGGTATCTGATTAATGTATCTATGAACTTACCATGTTTCTTGGTGTCCATGTATCACGGATGTTGCCATCTAAACCTACAGTGAAACCTTCTACCTTATTTGAACCAGTTGGACCGTTAACAACATACAACATTTTGTCTACAAATACATGATGAGAACATCATTATCATATGCCAACTTAACATGCAATTTACAGTGGCGGATCCAAAATGCAACATGAAATATCAGTAGAAAAAAAGAATCTGAAGATCTGAATGTAAATGAAAACTGATTTAGAATATAGACATTATTGCTGGTCTAAATTCACTGCATGTGTACAAGTTTTGTTATAATCTACTATGAATAAGACATGTCATATGTTTTGGTTTTGTTTTCTTCTGATTTTGTTTTTATTTATCAACCTTAATTCTAGATAGTGCATATTTTTCGTTTGTACTCATCTTGCCTTTATTACAATTTAGTATGGTAAGTTTATTCGTCCATTTATTAATGTTTATTTTCAATGTCAGAATTGTATACGAAGAAGTTCGGTCCTCAACTAAAACGATCAGCCATCGCGAAAGTCGATGCATTGTCCAATGCCAAAAGATGTAACCTTCAAATAAAGTGTGTTATCATTTGTGAAGGTTTGTACTTTAAATTTTCCTGCGATATTTTGAAAAGTCGTATTTTTCAAAATCAAAAATTCGAAAAACTTCCGACACACTTACACATTTTTGTATCCTAAGTTTTTGTCACACACATTGTAATTGTTTGTATGAAAATAAAGATTGTCATTATTATTAAGATAAACATGAACCCGCTTATCATAAACTCGTCATAGGTAACAGGATTGAACAGTTCTGCAAAAATTAGTGGCATTGATAAATAATAGGTAATGTTATTGTTGTTAAACATCAACTTTCTAGAGACATCCCCCAATACCTTTCTTCTAATGTAAGTTTAAGTGTAGACAAAATTAATGATAGAATTATTATAATAATTCTCGGTGTTGCATCATTGAAACTAGTAACAAAAAGTGGTAATAATTAAGCTAACAAAGTACAAAATAAAGGCAACACTAGTACACCGCTCTTAAAAATTCATAAATCGATAGAGAAAAAAACAAATCCGGGTTACAAACTAAAACTGAAGGAAAGGTATCAAATATAAGAGAACAACGACACAATAGAAACACAACACCGAAACGTAACAATCACAGAAACGAACTATAATGTAACAATGGCCATTTTCCTGACTTGGTACAGGGCATTTTATGAAAAAATGGTGGGTTGAACCTGGTTTTGTGGCATGCCAAACCTCCCACTTAAATGGTAGTGTTAATTATAACATTAAAATGACAATATTACACGACAGGGTTGCAATAAATAGACAGATAAATGGGAGAAAATATAGGACAGAGAAACAAACGAATAAAAGCCATCCAAAGGTAACACAAAAATTTGCTCAGATGTAAAAAGTTTAAAAGCCATAACAACTACCAAGTTGAAGATCGCCGAGGACAAAAGTTCCAAACAGTTGTGAGACCAGGGTTATCCGCCTGGGACAAACACACAAGTTATTCAAAGATTGTTACTATAGTTCGATGTGTTATCACGTTCTGACATGGTGTTCATTATCTCTCTGTAATTTTTATGGATTATCCTGCACGATTGGTGTGCGTTGTGGGGGTAGTCTTATGGTGATTATTAAATTAGAATATACCTGTAGGGTCGTATGAAATCGCAAAAACTTTGCCAAATCTAGAGTTGGAAATACTCTTTACAAATCTACCCGTATCATTTGGATCAGTGATTCCTGCTGTGAAAAGCTGAATTCTGAAAAGGACAATTTTCATGAATCAATTAATTATATTGAACCATTAAATTGCGCAAATCCAGATTAAATGAACGTTTATTCAGGAAATAATTTTTTTAAATATAATTTAAATTCGAGATCACAATTCTACGATTGATATAGGCAAAAGTGAAACAAGATATGATAAATCGGTTATCGACTATTACGTGCATTATTTCATAGATTTATATAGTTGAAGCTTTTGATAAATAGCCAGCATAGTTTGATTTATCCCTAAATGCAGTTGAGGCACAGGTTTGAGTATGATGTTATCACTTGTGTATTGCTAAAATAGAAAAATTACCTTATTTTTATTATTTAAATCAAACATTATGTATTACCTTCCATGTTCCCTATCTGCAACAGCTACTAAATTCGATTCTTCGATCAGTGTGATACTGTGAGGGATAAACAATTCATCATCAGCTGAAAACTCTACAGGATCTAGTAAAAAAGAAATCATCCATATCTGTTAACAATTCTATATATATTAAGTCGGTAGAATTTGCAGGAAAGATGGGCAAAGTATGTGTTCAGCCACTGAAAAATAGGAACGTTGTAAATAGGATACGAATTACATCTGTCAATACAAATAAAGGCAACAGTAGTATACCGCTGATCAAAATTCATAAATCGATTGAGAAAAACAAATCCGGATTACAAATTAAAACTGGAGGAAAGACATCAAATATAAGCGGAGAATAACACAACAGAAACACTAAAATGCAATACACACAAAAACAAAGTATCATATAATAATGGCCACTTTCCTGACTTGGTACAGGACATTTTAAGAAAAATGGTTGGTTGACCCTTGTGTTATGGCTAGCCACACCTCCCGCTTTTATGGCAATGTTGAATAAAACATTAAAGTGACAACATTACATGACATGACAGAACTACAGTACAAATAAATGGAAGAACATAATAGCAGAGAAAAACACAAGTAAACAATAAAATAGAACATTATGACAAGCTGATAGTTATTACAGATATCAGGCGTATAATTTAATACGCCAGTCGCGTGTTTTATCTACATAAGACGCATCAGTGACGCTCATGTCAAAACAGCAAAGCCAAATTAAGATGAAAGCATTCATGACCAAAAATTCAAAAACGTAGTTCCAAATACGGCTTAGGTTATCTGACTGGGATAAGATATTCCTTACCAATTAGAATAATTCTTACTTTAGCAAACACCGAAGTGGTTACTAACTACAGAATAAAAAAGAATACATGGAACAACTTAAATCAGCACATAAAAACAGAACAGCCGAACAACATATGTGTTAGCCGAATATATCGACGCAAAAGGTGACGTCACATCTAAATTTCTAAACTTTTTTCCAAAAATTAGGATAGAGTCCTTACGTATCCCCAAAAATGTTGTTGCAGAAGTGTTTTGAAATATAGAAAGTGCAACATCTTCCTACACAACACCAAGAAATTCGTGTCCAAATTCAGACCAAAAATCACTTTTCATTTATACACTCGCTTATTCAAACGGAACCCCTCTCTTAAAAATGGTTTTAAATTAATTGGCCAATTGTATATACCCGGGTAGTAACAAGTCAATGTGATGCATCGAGTGTCGAAAAATGAAAAATGAAAATTGAATGATAATTTTACGATTTTGAGTGGTGTAACAGCACAGTGGTGTAACTAGACACTTGGTGTAACAGCACAACATAGGAACAAATTGTAGACAACCAAGGTTTTTTTAACTTGCTACTTCTATGCTGAGCAAACGATGTTGAAAAAGGAAAGACTGGTCGACACGTATAGCGGTAAAAAAATGTGTTTGTTTCATTTTTGTCATTGTCGTTGTATGAATGTTGTTACAGAACTATTTGTGGTTCGTACGTTTGGCTGTGTAGGATGTATAAATTCACAACCACGTCTTGTAATAGTGCGTGTTAGTAACTTGCTTTTTCAAAAGATACCTGGAATAACAAAAAGTAACCGGACACCACAGTTTCGTTAGACTAAGACAAAAGAAGTATACTAGTATATAAAAAAAAACTCGTATGTATTTTACTTACTGTTTGTTGGTTTTCCCCATGTTTTAATTAGCATACCATCTTTAGTAAACTTCATTATTCTTCCGTTACAGTATCTACAATAAAAACAACATTCCACAGACGATATTTATTAAAAATGTGTAAGGGTTCCGCGGAACCCAGTGTCTCGCCTATTTTTGCTGTAAATCGCAGGCTCAACAACAATGAGGAAAAAAATCAATAAAAATATTCCTCTTGTTACTATTTTATGATTGTAAGAAAATCTAAGTCCATTTAAAAGTCAATTACAGAAAAAACGGGGAAAATGGGATTATTTTTACAAAATTTACTTCTGGATACTATCTTATGATCATAAACAAGCTTCTGTCAAAGTTTGGTAGAAATCCAGTATAGTTTAAGAAAGTTATTAAAATTTCAAAAACTTTAACCACAGAGTGAATATTTGTTGACGCCGCCGACGACACAGACGCCGACGGAATGTAGGATCACTTAGTCTCGCTTTTTCGATTAAAGTCGAAGGCTCGACAAAAATGGAAAGATTTAGTGTATATGCTACTTTTCAAAAAATCCAGATGGTGATGGAATATTTGGAATGCTGTTAATAAGTAATTAGACGAAATGCAAGTAATGTCATATTAATTGTACATAAAAATGAACAAAATAACCAACTTTTACGAAGAGTGTTCTGTATATAAGGTTTAAGGTTGCAATACTCATTAAAAGCGAAGTGCTGGAGGCGGATGATATAAACTAGATAACAGGTTATATTTAGAGTCTCATTTGAATTTTAAAACATTTTTTTTTCAACTGATCAACGTGTTACAAGTGTAATTAAACATTAATACATTGTACTTGTATCTGTAAGTCTAGCCAGTTCTACTGCACCTGTGATTCGTCCAATTCATCTTAATACCTATTTGATGTTATTTCTTTTATCTCGTTAATAGCAGGTGAAAAACTTAAAAGTACACTGTGCTTGTGAAAAAAAGGAATCTACTTTGGTTTTAAACATACTCATATTATATAGAATGACTGGTGTAGAATGTATTCCCCCAATGGTAATTTGACAATATCGGTGTCCATCTTTTTATCTCAAAATGAAAGAAATATGTGAATTATACAAAGGAAGCAGACAGTTCATGACAAAATTGTGTTTAGGTGATTGTGATATGTTTGTACATCTTACTTTACTGAAAATTCTTGCTGCTTACAATTATCTCTATCTATAATGAACTTGTCCGTGTAGTTCCAGTGAAAAATGTTACTAAATATTTTATGAAAATTGTTAAAAATTGATTATAAAGGACAATAACTTCTTAGGGGGTCAATTGAACATTTTGATCATTTTGACTTATTTTTTAGTCTTAAATTGCTGTACATTATTGCTGTTTACAGTTTATTATCTCTATCTATAATAATATTCAAGATAATAACCCAAAACAGCAAAATTTCCTTAAAATTACCAATTTAGGGGCAGCACTCTAACAACGAGTTGTCCCATTCATCTTAAAATTTCAGGGCAGATAGATCTTGACCAGATAAACAATTTTACCCCTTGTCAGATTTGCTCTAATTGCTTTGGTTTTTGAGTTATAAGTCAAAAACGGCATTTTACCCCTATGTTCTATTTTTAGCCGTAGCGGCCATCTTGGTTGGTTTGCCCGGTCACAAAACACAATTTTTTAACTAGATAGCCTAATAATTCTGGCTATGTTTGGTAAAATTTGGCCCAGTAGTTTCAGAGGAGAAGATTTTTGTAAAAGTTAACTAAGAATTACGAAAATTGGATAAAAATTGACTATATAGGGCAATAACTCCTAAAGGGGTCAACTGACCATTTTGCTCTTGTTGACTTATTTGTAAATCTTACTTTGCTGAACGTTTTTGCTGTTTACAGTTTATCTCTATCCATAATAATATTCAAGATAATATCCAAAAACAGCAAAATTTCCTTAAAATTACCAATTTAGGAGCAGCAACCCAACAACGGGTTGTTCCATTCATCTTACAATTTCTGGGCAGATAGATCTTGACCAGATAAACAATTTTACCCCTTGTCAGATTTGCTCTAAATGCTTTGGTTTTTGAGTAATAACCAAAAACTGCATTTAACCTCCATGTTCTATTTTTAGCCGTGGCGGCCATCCTGGTTGGTTGGCCGGGTAAAAAAACACAAATTTTAAACTAGATACATCAATGATGATTGTGGCCAAGTTTGGATTAATTTGGACCGGTAGTTTCAGAGAAGAAGATTTTTGTAAAAGATCATGGAGATTTACGAAAAATGGTTAAAAATTTATTATAAAGGGCAATAACTCCTAAAGGGGTCAACTGACCATTTTGGTCATGTTGACTTATTTGTAAATCTTACATTGCTGAACATTATTGCCGTTTACAGTTTATCTCCATCTATAATAATATTCAAGATAATTACCAAAAACAGTAAAATTTCCTTAAAATTACCAATTTAGGGGCAGCAACCCAACAATGGGTTGTCTGATTTATCTGAAAATTTCAGGGCAGATAGATCTTGGCCTGATAAACAATATTACCCCATCAGATTTGCTCTAAATGCTTTGGTTTTTGAGTTATAAGCCAAAAACTGCATTTTACCCCTATGTTCTATTTTAGCCATGGCGGCCATCTTGGTTGGATGGCCGGGTAAAAAAACACAAATTTTAAACTAGGTACATCAATGATGAGTGTGGCCAAGTTTGGTTAAATTTGGCCTAGTAGTTTCAGAGAAGAAGATTTTTGTAAAAGTTAACGACGGACGACGGACGCCGGACGCCTTCGGGCCCGGTGAGCTAAAAATGTAGTTTCTGTGCTGGATGTACATATCAAAGGGTTTTATGTTCATGTGGACCTTATGGCTAAAATGGCGGTGATAACACCTTAAAATATACTCTGAGTATAGACAAACCTGTGCATCTGAATTTTTTTTAAGGCGAACCTTTCCCTAGATGTATAAAATTCAAATGCATTTTAGGTTTCAAAAAATTAAAAACTTCGTTGAAATTTGCAGTGCTCTTTTTCTTAGTCATAGTACTTCGGTAGATGATGAAATATTATTACATAAGCTTAAGTTTCATTTGATATGGTTCACTCAGTGAAACAGTTAAAATCAACTAGTGTTGCCCCGTGCGTTTCTACCACCAAACATGCATTACCCGTCGTCTGATTCCAAATTCACACCAAGTAATTATTTTCAAAAACCAAGAACATGACAAAAACGGTAGTAATGTCAGATTACATGAAATTATCCAATCAAGGTTAACATCAAAGAATTCTAAATTATTACTTACCCATCAGATACAAAGAAATGTCCATTCGACGCAACAGCGACATCCGTTGGTTTGCAGAAATGTTCATTATCACTTCCGGGTTTCATGGCTTCACCAAGAACAAGCCCAGCATCTGTTGGGTCCGCTGGTATTTTTATTACCTTTTAAAAGGATAATGGTATTAATAGTGTTTGTTATAAATTAAAGTCGGATTAAGATAAAAAGAAACATTTTTTATTAACAGACAAACTTTAAACTTAAAACAATGGTGAAATTTTCAAAATGTTTCGGCCTTTGATTGTGAGCAGTTTGAGTAAATTGTGAAATCGAGTGAAATAAATATAATACAGATGCACTTCTTTGTATTAACCTCCATCAGAAATCATCACAGTCAAAAATAAAAAACACGAACTAAGAGCAATATCTATAATTCATTGGATTTTTGCCATATTGGTGTTTATTTTCCAGTGTCAACTTATTGTTCAGTGGCAGACATTACATGCATATTTAGGACAACAAAACATTGATGGGAATCATAAATATAGCTTGCATGAAATCTAAACCGGAATATGTATGATTGAATCGCGACAACATGTCTGCGCCAGATGCTAGCATCTTGTTAGTATTGATTATTATATAGCGCAGACATTCTGGACCTATACAAACACACAAACATGGGTCTCAATGAATTAAAAAAACAGTTTATTAAATTGGTGCATAGACAGCGCTAAAATGATGTGACCATTCTTAACCGTGGCGCAGACATCTTTAATCCAACTAAACCTGCGTAGTCCTTTGATATATAATTGTTTATATAATAACGTGTAGTATATATTGTGACTTAGAAGGCACTCCTATCACATCTTCTTATTTATATGTATACATCTGTTGTCTTTTCTTCAATTCTTATATGAAAACAGATAGAAATGTCATTTTCAGAGAATTCAGATTGGACCAGGCGGGTATCCAACAGCCTGAAGGGGAGTAGAACCCACGAGTAGGTCATAGCGGGGATACACAAAATAGATATTAATCTCCTTGTAAATTACCTACCTGGTGTAAACCAACATCAGTTACCCAGAGATTTCCTTTTTTGTCGACAGTCAATCCATGGGGCATGAAAAACCTAAAAATCAATAAAACAGAAATTACTATGTTAACTTATTTCTATGAATAAGATAATTGTTCGTTCTATTTTAACTTTGTAATCTATATGGTTTGAATGAAAGTATTACAGGAAAATTTAACAAAGAACACATTGGTTTTACAAATACATAATTGGACACGAGATCTGTGTCAGGGAAATCCGCTTCTAGTAAGATACTTTAAATTGACACATTTTACAGCCCATTAAAACAAACAGATGCAGGTCACATAGACAATTTATCTATTTTGATCTCAACCATACAAATACATGTTTTGGTCTGTCAAGTTTAGAATTACAAGTATTTTTTTATTCTATGCTTTAGCTTCCTTATTTCCTTTAAATAAAATAAGGCCAGAGTTACATATTAACTTTTGTTTACAATATGCTTGCTAGTTAGTATGAATGGAATGTTACACCCCAAAATAGTCTCCCGTTCATACTGATATGGGCAAACTTAATGAGGGGGAATTTTTCATACTGATATGGACAAACTAAATGAGGGGAAATGTTCATACTGATATGGACAAACTAAATGAGGGGGAATGTTCATACTGATATGGACAAACTAAATGAGGGGGAAATGTCAAATAAACAGTAATACAACTTTATGAAAAAAAGGGTCCAGAAACTGGTTTGTTAATGCATCGGAGATAACTAATCAATAACTTGATCCTGGCCTTGCGGTCATAAAACTTTTGAGCACAATTTTTGTACTCAGACTCAAGAATCAACCAATCAAAATAATGGATTTTGTGTTTCGAGCATGATTTTTGTGCTCTGAGCACTGATCAATGTTTAATGACTTCAACCCCAGAGTTCAACATCGTAGCGGCTATGTAGCTGCTATCAATATATATGTAACAACTAGTCTATAGCTACACGTTCAATAGTCAAAATCTATGTAGCACTCCGTAGCCGCTACGATATTGAACTCAACCCTGGTATAATGAATATAGCTGAAATCTGGGATTTGCACATGCATTTGTTTATAAATATTTGGCTAAATAAACTATGATATTTGTAAGTTGAATTTTTTTTTTCTAATGGGGGGTAAAGAAATGTTAGTATATATATTCTTTAAAATTTTACTTTATTACAGATAGATGTGTAATTGTTTTATCCTTATGCTTTATATATGCACCACATGTTTAATTTGTTAATAGTATAGTACATCTGCTCGTCTAATGCAAATTTTATGTAACATATTATCAATTAATCTTACAAATTACGAATATGTATTTTAATTAACTCAAACTACACTGTACAGTTTGTTTATGTTAGTGGTTTGTATGCATAATGACTCCGATTGCAAATTTGAAAAAAGGTGGCAGAACAAATAAGCTACTGTTTGCAGTAAGATTGATAAAAAAAAAAGAAAAAAAAATGGGGAGGTAAGTATCACAATCGCCTGTGCTGAAATTAAAGCGTATCCTAACGCTATGAGATTGTAGTGCTTCTGGAGTAAGGCTTACATAACTTTATTGATCGTGCGGTAAAATTTTCTTTAATACATCTCCCTAGGGCGACTTGTGGTGATGTTTGAATTCGTTCACGACATTGTTTGGACTATAAGTGGCGAATATTAAATGATTATAATTAAGTGTCGTATAAATCAATGTCAAATTATTTCCAACTGTAATTGTTAACTATACTCTTTTACAGCTGGGCCATTGTCATTCTCAAATCATATGTTAAGTGCTATTTCTTTTTTAATTATACTGGTATAAAAACAAAATGAAGAAAATGCCATGATTAAGGACGGTTTATTAAAAAGAGTAAAATGTTGGAGAAACGTGAACACACCAGATGGACGACTTTAGTACCATTGATTCACAAGATTAGAATCGTCAGTGCAATATTTCAACCGTGCGTTTTGTCATCAATAACCTTAGTTATTCTAGTATTTAAGTTAAATAAAATGTATTAGCACCTATTATCTCCAAGACGTTGTATAACTGTTCCATTCTTGTTCAGTCGGAGGATAGTAGCATTCCTGATAGGTCCTTTATTCTGTTCAACCTGAGAAAGTTCGTTGTTGAAGTCAAAAGATCTAAAACAGCAAAGAAAAAAGAACAATATTAATCGCATATTGCAAGGCAAACATTTGACCAAAATCAATAATTTAACCCTCTTTTTCAAGTTTTAAGCAAAATATGATACCCTTTATCCCAATCGATTCAACTTGTAATGTAATACCTTTCTTGGATTTCCTGTTTATTTATTCTCGGCCCGAATATGCATGATCTATTTGCAACTGGATGTTAGGAAAACAACAAGTGGGGAAGCCACGGGGGAAGCAATCATTTGTATGTAAAATATGCAAAGGAAACAGAAACATAAATGGCCAACTTATTGTTTTATTCCTGGCTTAGTTTGCTTTTCTTTGTTAAACTTTAAACACGAAAATAGTACTACAAATGCATGTGTTTAAAATATCGTCAGATGGTGAAAAATAATACGTAACACTGGATTACCTTGCTCCCCATGCACGATCACCTCTGTGAAATACCAGAACGTCGCCATTGTTGTCAACGGCAACACCAGCGACCTGACCTAGCTTAAGGTTATTTTGAGGCCAATTTTCCTGTTGCTGGACAGGAGAGTTTTGTTGTCTGATTGACTTGGACGGAATGTCACTGTCTAACAGGAATGCATATTCAGGATTATTCTAAAGAAAATAAACGTAAGAGGCGTAAAACATTTTGAGAAAGTATCTTTAATTGATATTTTAATACATAATATTGTCAATCTGTGCTTAATAAACATAATGTGAACATAACAGTTGTTACAAAAGGTAATATGTGTTAAATTGCCGTCTTCAGCTCTTTGTATTTAACTTATTTGTTTAATTTAACATTATTTTGTTAATCAAATTTTACTTTTGTAGAGTGGATTTGGTATAATTGGCCATAAAAAAAAAGCTTTTAAAATAATATCTTCTCCAATACAAATGAAACATCTGTCAAATACATTACTTAAAATAAAACTAGCATGTAATTGTGGAATAATTTAGCAACATATTATCCATTACTAAAATTGCTGATAAAAATGTAGCATCTATTACATATAACACAACGAAAATAGATTAAACCGGATGTCCATAACTAGGACTGGACTTCTAATCGTACATTTGTTTTATCCTAAAGCTCGAACGTACGTTGGTCATTTTTAAATGAATATTTAGTGATATGAAAAAAAGATACTGTATCATAATAGATTGTTTTATAGATCACTGTGTCAAATTACAAACAGAGGTCAGACAACTATATATCAAAATAACAACCAGATGTTTAATTACCTGTATTCTGTCCAGTAAAGCAGGTAAAAATTCATCAATCATTACTCGTTCATCCTCAGTTCTTGGTCGTCCATAAACTGTGGAAGCGATTCCAAGAATAACACATAAGGAAAAATAGATTGCGGCCATTTTAGATTGGAATCAATTGTTTAAACGACCACAAATAGAAGTAATTCCGAAACAAGAGATTTCTCGTTAATTCTTATCACATATTGTCGCTATATACACCTGTAAAATGGTGTATACTGTCGTGTAAATATATTTGTAATGTTGTGACTTCTTACAATCGATAATGTCAAGTTTGTATGACGTCTATGAAATAATTAATGTTGCCAGAGATACAGGAACTGAGGAATTGATTTTTGTGTGGGTGCTGAAGACTAATCAATATGGTTGGAATAACATTAGAATGATCAGTATTTCCGCATATATTTCCATCTATTGAACGTTCCGTGACTGATTGTTGTCCTACAATTATTTCAGTTTTTAAATTTTTCCTTTTTTAAATTGTTATTTGGATGGAGAGTTGTCTCATTGACACTTACACAGCATCTTCCTATATCTATTTTATACAGTAGATTACAATATATATACCTGGATTAATTGGTGTATGATAAAGCAATTAGTGCGTATTACTTACGCTGGATATTTCACCATTTTTCAAGTTTTGATAATTTCCTTTAAATCATATAATTATATTTATCAAAGTTGTACATATAACGATGCTAGTTTGTTATGTTTGGTAAGGCAAACGTGTTTACGCTATTTATAGAAAGGTCTGTTTGATTTGATATATAAAGTATACGGGTAGAATAATTTCATGCAAAGGTGGTTTGATAGAGTCATTCGAGTCATTGCAGTCAAGTGCTATTGATGCCTTTTTCCAAATAAATAATTATAAAAATTATTTTTTTACAGGTTGTTCAAAATGAGCCGCAAATATTGATGTGGCAGTGCTAGTTAGAGACAGACAATTATCATTGATATAAAATGAATTACATGTATTGAACTTTGCAAGTGGCTACTCCCATGTGAGAGTTTTGTATTATATTGATAAATGTTTTATGTTCGTTTGAGGTTACGAATTAGAACATTATACTCAATCTGTTCGGGTTTGGATAATCATAGTTTTAAAAAAGATTATATTTTACAAAAACGTCAAAATGTTAGATATGTGAATCTTTTTAAACAAAAATATTATATTTTCATACATTATTAGCGATTCGTTTGAAATCCTTCCCCCTATTTTATGTTGTTTATGTCGATTTGTCATTTAGAGAACTCGTTACCAGGGTTGAGTTCAATATCGTAGCGGCTACGGTTATAGCGGCTACGTAGCCGTAGCCG
Organism: Mytilus trossulus; assembly: GCF_036588685.1. Lineage (NCBI taxonomy): Eukaryota > Metazoa > Mollusca > Bivalvia > Mytilida > Mytilidae > Mytilus > Mytilus trossulus. The sequence goes on along the minus strand of NC_086376.1, from coordinate 3,481,071 downwards.
CTACTATCAATATATATGTAGCAGCTAGTTTATAGCTACACGTTCAATAGTCAAAATTTACGTAGCACTACGTAGCTGCAACGATATTGAACGCAGCACTGCATTATTGATTTTAAGAGAGATAACTCTTGATTTCTGGAACTCATTGTGACTCACCATTTCTTAATCATAATAACGTGTCTTTTTCCATCAGTAACGACAACTCCAAAGACACTCATCATTACCCACTAGTTACAGCAATTCTTTTGCCACTGGCCCACTACCCATATATTGCTATTCGGGTGTTGGTTTTTTTCACAAGCTATTTCGTTGTTGCGTTTGTTTCCAATGTTTATTGGTGTTGCCGATATATTGATAGAAATGAAAATAAACAAAAAAGAGTTGTGCATGTTTTCTTGCTTTTAAACCTAGTAGCGCCGTTGAAAGTTATGTTTATATGTTATGTAATCTAAAATTTTATATAAAGCCCAAACGTATAGGTTTTGTTCTCATCCAAATCGTTGTTGAATAAAACCTACATGTCGTAAACGCAAACCGCTATGAGGAGCTTGTATTGAGCTATTACGTACACAATAATTTAACCATAACCGTTCGCTCGCGACATGTCCGCAGGATACCAGTCTATAAAAGTTAAGTACCTGTTAACTGGCACCATGTGTATTGATATCGTGGAAATTTCGATTCAAAGATAAAAAAAAAAATTGTATATGCGTGAAATATTTGCAACTGGACATTAAGCAATCAACAAAATTCAAAATATATAGTTCCAGATAATTGTTATACTACTTCTTAATCACAGGTTCTTTTTTTTTGCGATTCATGGCAAGATCTTCTATCCCTATATATTGCGAGTATGTATGTGTAGAAGATCGCGCACTGGATAGAAAACAAGTGGCAGTGTTTCGAATTAGTCGATCCAGGTTCAGAATTAAAAAAAAATGTAGGGTTACCTCCCGTTGTCTACACTTTGTAAATTTGTTGTTTTATTCTGAGTCCTTATTTGAACATAGGCTTTGATGAGATTAATTCCGACATAAATATAAAAATAAGGCGATGCAGTATAATTGACAATATGACAACTATATCGATTTCACGTTCGATATAATATGTATACTTTTGTCAGGTTAACGCCCAACCGTATGTCTTAATGGTAAATTAAGATTTCAATCAACAATCGGCCAGCATTTCAATCCTGGTAATATGGTAAAACTGGATTATTGCAATTGGTCACTAGTATTAGTCTTGTTTAATGTTATGTTTTGTTTTATCAATTTTCTTCGTTTTTTTTGTTTTTTTTTTTTGTTTTTTTTTTTTTTTGGGGGGGGGGGGTTCTAAAGAGCCGTGATCATCATCTAAATATTTAAATAGTTGGGACATCGTCGTGTTTCCTTGTGTTCTAGTGGTATTTGACATTTTATCAAAATATGCATTTTATGCTGAACCATATACACGATTAAGGAAATGTTGCCGTCATAGGATAATAAATATATTGTTGGATAAGCTATGAGAGTCAAAAATTGATACATTTATATTTACGCATTTTCTTTATTTTATCGGTATAACACGATTATCGATATTATGTTTTATGAATGAATTGTACTATGGTGTTTATTTCATGTAATCAGTCATTTCATTTAATAAACAAAATTTGATAACTTTTTTTTACTTATGCATTTACTCGGTGCTGACCAATTTGATCATTGTTATCGGACATTTATTAATAGAAGTAATTTGTCACATTATATAATCTATTGAAGGCTCCTTAAAGACAATTCAAAAAAACAACCAACACCCATTTATACAACGTCACACTCAAACTAAATTTTAAAAAAGTGCGAAAAAAATAAATCTGACGTTACTTTGTGGTACTGCAAAGCTCTCCACGCCTTTCTGGAAGGGTTAAACGTGCATATACCATGAAATGAGACTACTTTGTTGTGGCTAAATGACAAAGCGATGTGCAACTACTCAATCAACTAACTTAGGTGTTTTCTGTAGGAAGAAAACAATAATCAGCTTCTTTGTTTGTTGACTGCAATAAAACAAATTGTACAACCCCATATGTCAATCAAATCATTAAAGTAAAGCATCTATTTAATTTCCTTAAAAGAAATATGCAAAATCGGATACACATCATATTACCTGAGGGGAATATAATACACTGCTTGACATGTATATGTCATTTTAATTGTCATGGCCAGTAATACTGACAGTTCCTCTGTGTTTAACTTGTGAGACGGATGGTTCGGGATTTTATGGGAACGTATAGCCCTGAATATTATCCGTATTAAAACAATATTTATTAAAAAAAATTGTGATTGTATCCTTCATTGGATTATTTCGAAATTCGCAGAGGAACTATTTTCGGAATGAATTGTAAGTGTTTATTTAATGTCTTGTATTTCTCAACTTTCGTTCTACTTTCTGCTTCACGATATGGAATTGAATACAGCAGTGAGCCAAGCGCTTGTGTGACATGTTTGAACAATAAGACGTGCCTTGCGCCTGACTGTTTTTGTTGTAGAGATGAATTAAGACTGCCAATTTCTAAAAGAGATATACCTCAAATAGTTTTCTTTACATTTGATGATGCTTTGACTGACTCGGCTACAAAATTTTATCATCGACTATTCAATGAATCCAGAAAAAATCCGAATGGATGTCCGATATCCATGACATTGTTTGTTTCTCATCACGATACCAAATATAATAATGTAAACCATTTGTATAGAAAAGGAATGGAAATAGCTGCTCATAGTGTATCTCATGCTCATATGAGTAATGAAAATTTTATGAGGGAAGCTAAAAACCAAAAACGAAATTTAGCAACACTTGGTGGAGTGCCCGAGAACGAAATTGTTGGCTGGAGAAGTCCATTCTTGGAACCAGTCGGTGATATGCAACCACACGCTCTTAAGACCCTTGGATATACTTACGATGCGACATTGACTTATAGCAAACGTTCGCTCAAAGATAAAGCGCCAACTCCCTTTACCTTAGACTTTGGTTGGCCATATGACTGTAAGGTCAAACCTTGTCCAAAACGGCGCCATTTTGGATTCTGGGAAGTACCAGTTGTTTCTTTGTTGGATTATTTACACAAATATGATTGTGTTTATGTTGATGGATGTAACAACCCGCCACCAGACGAATCGTCTGCCTATCAGTTTTTAATGGATAACTTTAATAGCTATCATTCAAAGAATCGTGTGCCTTTTGGAATTAACATGCATCCGTCTTGGTTTTATATTCCTGCAAGATTAAACGCAATGGACCGTTTTATTCAGACATTGTCAAAAATGGATGACGTTTTCATTGTATCAGTGAAAAAGATGATTGATTGGCTTAAAAATCCTATTGGATTATCTCAGATCAATACCTTTCAACCATGGCAATGTCAAAACAATAACATGGCTCACAATTCACATCAGTCACGCAACAATCAAAAACCAAAACCCGCATGGAACAGACAATCAGACCCAGTCACACGCAGGAGAAACTACATTAGAGCGCGACTCGAAAAAATACAAGCAATGCGAAAACAATCTCAAAAACAGCATTCGGACGATTTAACGAGACTTCATCATTCCAATGAAGCAAGAAAGAAATGGTGGAGTCATGATTCTGCCAGATACGAAGCAAGTCATATTCCAGCCAGACACGAAGCAAGTCATGTTCCAGCCAGACACGAAGAAACTCATGTTCCAAAGCCAACAAAACCAGCCGCTATTGCACCCTGGGTACACAGAAGACATGACAGACCCGTAAAACAAAATGCAAGAAGACCTATGATTATAAAAACAAGTCCTACTGCTCAAGTTGTTGCCGAAGTACCTTTTTGGAAAAGGAAGCACAAAACAAACGTCTCACCTATAAAACAGAATGAAGAAGTTGCATGGTGGGAAAAAGCTATACCGAGAACAAGAAGTTCAAAAGTAGAGATCGCCAAAAAGAAAGAGTTAATGAAAACAGAAGAAACAGAAAATCATGCAAAACACAGTATGTCTTCTGATTATCCTGTAAGTTTTATCAGTTCTAAGGATGGTCGACAGAAATCACAAGAATCGTTAAGTGAGAACAAAATACCTCGTACCGTGGAAATAATATCAGCTAGCTTTCCGTCTCCCCCAAAAGTAGACTTTAAGAAACAGCTGAAAGAACAGGAATTGAAACAACAACAAATTATTGAAAAACAAAAAGAAATGCAGAAACGTCAACTAAAACTTCAAATAGAACAATTAAAAAACAACAACGAAAAAGTGTTCAAAAAGCAAAAAGCAGAAGAGGATAAAAGAATGAGGAATATTGAACAAAAACATAGTTTAGTATTAAACAAACAACAACCCTTTAATATGGGTGAAGTAATAGACACAAAATTCAAAAATCCAGCTTCAAAAGTTATAATTACAACAGTGTCAGAAGCTTTTGACAAAATAACGAGCACGAAGTCTCCCAGTGAGGATAAGTTTTCATTAATTGCAGACAAAAACGACAAGTTGGATCCATGGACAAGATTTGTTCAGTTTATTATAAGGAATAAACCATGAGGATACTATAGTATGCTCTAACATGTTGTGTTAACAAGGTATTGGTATTCAATATATGGGTCTTGGATAATGATGATTTATTGTTCTCAATTATCAAAAATGAATTCAACATTAACTTCAGGAGAAGTCGCCTGAGTTATTTAATCATTGTCCTTTTCATAACATTTAAAATATGAACGAGAAAAAAAGGGGTATATGTCGATCTGAAAACAATATCAACAGCAAAACGATATCCAAAAATTAAATAGGGTTCACCGTATGTATTGTCGTAATGACTATGCTCTTGAGAATGGAAATGGGGAATGTGTCAAAGAGACTCGTACAGTATCTTATGATACTGTTAGCTCTAAATGGTCATTGGAATTACATGTACTGTACTTGTATTCAAGTATTTCTTGCGTTTGAAGAATCAGATTCAAGTTATTTGATAAAAGCTTAACACGAAATTGGACTCTTCACCACAGGTTCTTCTAATTTCATCATCTAAGAAGTAATTATTTTTTTATTGGGAAGCACCTTTTTTTTGCAATTATTTTTCTATCATAACTGTGTAAGCAAATAAGCAAAATTATTGTCAGATCTCGCATATGAACTCATGGTCGGTCAACTTGTGTGATATTCTACAAAGAAGATGTTTCACTGTGCAAAAATAAATTGGAACAAAATAGGAAAACTTAAAACTAAATTGTATGACGTGTTTTATAGGACGATGTAAAAATCGAAAAAAACCTGTTTTAATTAGTTGAAGACAACACACACGTATATTGTTCAATCTGACAGTGTGGGTTGATAAAACTATTGAAATATGCACTATTTAATTAGACAATGAACTTTTAATTGTTTTTGTTATAGCGGTAAAGAATCCGGCAATGGGTGAATTGTGGACTGGCATAAACCGCAAATTTTACATTTCATGTTTCTTAATGACAGGACACTGCGCAGTCAATCTTCTGTAAATTTGCATATCTATTACCAGCTTTCGATTAATCATCTTATATTATGCACTTTACAATAAATTACTAGCTAACGTAGATAGGAGCATATCATTTATTTCCCCTACTACCTACGAAAACAATTCCACAATATGCAAATTTTCTAAAAATGATAAAGTTTCTCGTCATTTCATGGATAAATTTAGCTAACACTACATATCAAACCAAATTTTTTCTAGTCGTCTTTTTGGCGAAGAATCAAGCTTTTTTTCCAATTTGGACTAGTCTGAAACAAGTAGAAAATATACTTGCATTTACGTACTCAACAACCCTATTTTAAGGCCCAAAAATGTGTACTACAAAGTTTTTATAATCTCTTAGACTATTGGATAATACAAAGAATACAAATTTGGCAATAAAAAAAACTATTATCTTTCCTTTACTTTTTTGTAAAGAGAAACCTTAAAAACTTTGTTAGTTTGGTCCTACTTTTTTTTTTAAAGAGGAAACCTAAAAAAGGGGTTTTTTTTGCCTTACTTTTTGCATATTCAAAGCTGAATCAAATGCATTTGAAATTTACATATTATATGTTACAATAAACTTGTTTAATATGATTTAATAAAGTGATTGTTTGACACTCATATTACAAGGTGACGTAGCAGTAAAAGTCAACGTAAGTCACGTGTGACGTTTGACAGATCAATACTAAAGGAAAGCAAAGGAAAGCATGTACATATTTCTTAAAAATAGAGAAAAATACACAAGTGGGTTGATGGGTGACTCCTTTTATTATTTTTTGTCAAAATTATGATTGGTAAACTACAAGATCATTTTAATAAGAATGTATTGCTGTAAAATAATGTACATGCTGACATTGATTCGTATTTTCTATCGAGAACAAATAACTTATTTTAAGCGCGGTGAATGAGATTTTAATTTATGGTCTTGTAAAACGCTTTAATTTGCAATCAGCGAACTATGATTTAAATATATCAGATACAAGATTTTGTTTGCTTTACTTGTACATGAGCTTAAGTAAGGATCTCCTATTATTCTGTTTCTAAGAGTTGTTGAATGAATGGCTTTGTCAAAATTACTACGTCACATAAAAACAAGGAGATGATAGCCAATTAAACAATTATCTACCAAAGTTTAAATAAAGTGAATGTAAGGTACTATAACCAACCATACGGCCTCCAACACTGATGATACCCATACGGTATAGGCAGCTATAAAAGGGTCGATATGAAAAATGTGAAACAATTCTATTCAGAAAACTAATGGCCTAATTCATAACTAAACAATTTACGAAAAACATGAACCAACGACAACCACTGATCTACTGTGTAACAGACTCCTGACTTGTGATAGGTACATAGAGAATGTGGCGGTGTTAAACATATTTATGAGTGTCCAAGACTGTCCCTTACCCGAGACAGTGGTGTTATAATATAATACAAGCACAAACTATAAAACTCCGTTGAAAACGGTCCTCCTCGCGGTCCGTGTTCAAGCCATTTTGAATTTATCTATAACTATGAAACTTAATCATAAATTTTCAAATAGTAAATTGTTGAATAGAAACAATATTCGACAATTTTTGGGAAATGTATAAGATATCTGATATCCCTACGAAACTAGCCTCGCGTCAAATTTTTAAAGCTCGCTCAAATATTTTTGGTTTATTTTTTTCAACAAAGTACATAATTATACTATATACATGCATCAACATACAGTAAATGTACATTGGTAGTAAATTTAATCCATGTTTGTAAAAAAATATTTACAATATTTGTGAATCTTTTCATTATGATTATATTGTTTTCTCCAATGGAGAGGTCTGAAAAATAAATATCTTTTTATAGAAGCAACTTTTTATATATTTCAAGTAATTTTCTAATTAGATAAACACTGAAATATAAACGAGGGAAACGTTAACTTAACTAATTAAACGCATATATACGACTGGGAATGAGTTATTTTACTAGCAGAAGAAATATTACTCATGCCGCCATCAATATTAAAAGGAAGTAAGGATTTGCTAAGGCAATATAAGAAGCATTTTGGTAAGGTTCTGTATTTTAAACATGAAAAGCTGACGACAAAAAATTAAATTTTGATTTTTTAACTAATTTTGTAGTGAATAAATTGGCAAAATATATACCTATGATCCCACACTAATTTTAAGTGCAGAAAATGCATGTGTTGCTGTAAGTTTTTATGACATTTCAAAGTAGTATGAGTGTACAATACGTCACAAATTGTTTTTGCAAAATTTAGCGCATTATTTACACAAAAAGCAGACTTTCATTTCTGACATTTTTAATTCTCCTTTCGAATTTACTAAGTATAATAAAGAAAAAAACCAAAGTCGAGTTATCATGTTGGAAATGAAAACTAGTTGTCGCCTGTCATCTGTATTTACTTCTTATCTTTAACCAGTCAACATATTGCCTGGAACACTGTTATTTATTGATTGTCAATCATTGGAAATTAAGCAATAAAACAAGTTAAAGAAATACTTGTTTTAAAAATTTATCACTTCACTTTAACAGTATTTTATTACATAATATCTATAGAAGAAATGGCTTTCCCTTCCGGGCCACCAAAATTAATTCACGGTCTTGTCGTTCCATCCTGTTTTTTTTTATAGTGCTTTGTGAACCGTTGTTTTGGTTTTTTTTTGTTTGTAGTTTTTTTAAGGGGTTACATGTCTTTCTTCGACTTGTGAGAATTTTTTTTTATTGCTCCCTAGGTATTCCCCCCTTTTTTATACAAGAACCGGCACAATGGATCGAATACAATCAAAACATTAATAACCAATCGAAATAAACAATGACATATAAATATATACTGACATTTGTACAATCGTACAACTAAAACACCAAAACTAAAATCTGATGAAAAAGTAATCCTATAAGCTGATAAGTAAAATGGGTTTCTTTATATTGAGTAGTGGCAAAGTCACTGAACAAAACATAAGCATCCGTATCAACAGATGAAAATAAAAATAAAACAATCCCGTAAAAATCCTTCGTCCCCCATTTCCTATGAATATTCAACATTCGTCACCTTACCCTTTGAGAAAATATTAAATATTACATTAAAGCGTCTTTTGTAGTCTGGTGACATTTCTTTTCCTCCGTTTCCATTAATAAACCTCCACATTTTGTCCGATGCCGTCCGAACATTATCATAATGGGCAGGACCATATGTGGATGTGCCGTTAGACTTTGAAACTTTTAAAACGGCAGCCGCTTCAATAAAAACAAAACAAATGTGAACATTTTTTGTTTTGTTTTTGGTAAAAAAAAATCGAGTATTGCTTCATTTAAAATCATAAAATTTTCATACAACGTAGATGTCTTTATTGAAAATTGTTAGAACTAGTGTATTGTTATGGAAACTGTTAGAACTAGTGTATTGCCATGGAAACTGTTAGAACTAGTCTATTGCCATGGAAACTATTGAAAATTGTTCCATTAAAACTCTATAAGGAACAATCTAAAAATATTCAAAATGGCATCATTTGCAAAGGAAACAAGCACAAATGTATAAAATTTCAAAATGTTCAAAATGATTTAAAAAGTTACAGAAAGATGTATAGCAATGAATGTATGTACATTCTCTGCTTGAAATATACAAAATGGATGCTGTTTAGCAGTAGCAATTGTGAAGACACATTGTTACATACGTTATTGCTTGCAATTCTAATTATTCTAATTACTGTTTTAATTGTGTGTACCTCTTTCCGTTGGATACGGAGATAAATAGATTGACAAACTTTTTCTTACAATATAAAATAAAGAGACGTGCTATGATTGCCAATGAGACAACTATCTATCATACTCAAATAACATGGGTGTAAGCAACAAATTTCATCGTACGGCCTTCAAGAATAAGCAAAACTCGTACTGGTATAGTTGGCTGTATAAAGCTCCGACGTGACAAAAGATTAAACAATCTAAAAAAAAAAGTGTTTCACCTATGTGGAAAAACGATAAATTAAAAACATACATTGTATATGACTGACAACAACCAAAAACCATTTCATTGTATGTATGCTTCTGGCTTGATACGCTGGTCTCTTAAAGAACTATCAAAACTTAACTTTTAATATGCATGTCAAATGTTTGAAAAGTTTCTATCGTTAGTTAAAGAATAATATTCGCGTATGCATGCTATTAATTTCTCCATCCGTCGGCTCTGAACTTTGTCAGAAATGATATATGTTTGCTCACCTAAAATTTATAATAAGTTTTATTAACGATATCTAAAGATGTCAAAATTAGAATATTTCAAAAAGATAAATCAAAAGCATATTAGCATTTACATTTTCAAATTAATGTATACATGTACATGTATGACGTCAATCAAACATACCATTACTTATTTTATTGACAGAGGAAATACCAACAGCTACTTGTCACCGCACGTATTTGTTCCACTTAGCATTAGTTACAGACATATGCTGACACATATAATTTCAGGAGATAAATAGTGGAACACATGTTTATTTGTTTCCTCTCGTGGTTTTAGTAGTTGAAAGATGCTGATCAAATGCTATAAAACGTTTATTGGATGCATTGATGATAAGGTTGATCATTTTGTAATTCCTATGTCAAAGATGACCATGGTTGTGTTCCAAGTACCCCCCTCCCCCCTCCCCAATTGTTGTATCCACAATTCCGTCCTCTTTTCTTCGACTGTGACTTATACGAGTTATCACTATATTTACTGTCATGGACACTACCAACAAATTATTTGTGGAGCAGGAACTGATTACCTTCCGGAGTACCTGATTACCTTCCGGAGTACCTGAATACCTTCTGGAGTACCTGATTACCTTCCGGAGTACCTGATTGCCTTCCGGAGTACCTGATTACCTTCTGGAGTACCTAAGATTACCTTCCGGAGTACCTTCTGGAGTACCTGATTACCTTCCGGAGTACCTGATTACCTTCTGGAGTACCTGATTACCTTCCGGAGTACCTGATTACCTTCCGGAGTACCTGATTACCTTCCGGAGTACCTGAATACCTTCCCACGTTTGTAAAAAGGTTTTTGTTGCTGAATCTGTAATTTTCTTTGTAGTATTTTGACAACTTTTTCGTGTGGTCATTGTGTTGTCTTTTTTTCTTTGGCTTTTTGTTTATCCTCTTACCCCAACCCCCACATTTTATTACTCTAAGGTCTTAATTTTTCTGATTTTTCCGTTATTTCATCTGTAACATGAAGGTATAACAGTCTAAAGCTAAAAGAGTATTTGTTATTTATTTTGTTGTCAAGTATAAACACATCGAATAAAAACCTTTTAATGTATGATGAGGGTCATCACTTTAACCTTATAATTACCCATATGTCTAACAGCTGTAGCATCAAGGCACAGCAATGACATGACATCTTTAGCGCTGTCATTTATAAAAAAAATATACAATTAACGAAAATAAGGGAAAACACTCGGCACTTTCGTATGGTTATTGTTAGAAAACAAACATTTTATAATTAAAATTACCTTGAAATAAAACTCTAATGTCAACAATTTGATGACTTATGTCAACAAAAGGGCTTGTTTTTAAATCTTATATCTTATTAAAATTCACGTTGGGCGAGAACAGAGTCAGGATATTACTTAAATAAATTATAGAAACGTTGTTAGAATTTTAAAATGTTTAATCAGACCAATTAATTAGGTTTTATTTAATTACACCATGATTAACCTTGTGGACTTCTGTCGGTGCACTTGTGTTCTGTCAAAGCATGTCTTCTTGTTTCTATCAACATACATGTGTGTGGTTAAAAATAAAGTATTGCGTATTTAACCGATCGTTATCCGGAAATAACAATACCGTGGTTTATGATAGTTCCACTTACAGCAAACATGATGATTTCACACTGACACACACGCTTTGTAAAAAAAAGAATTTTGTAGGAAAAAACCTCATTTGTGTTGTGGTTTTAAGTTTAAATAATTGAGATATTAACATTTGTACACTAGCACAGACTTGAAAAGTGGTTACAATAATTAAAACGAAAGACAACTAATTTAGTACTTTCTGTCACCAACTGTCCACTATTTAAATAAGAAACGAACAAACCCATACCACATAGCAAGCTATAGCAAACCCATTTGTTTTTTTTTATAACTTTTTTTGATTCGAGCGTCACCGATGAGTCTTTTGTAGACGAAACGCGCGTCTGGCGTATATACAAATTTTAGTCCTGGTATCTATGATGAGTTAATATACCACATAGCAAGCTATAACAAAACGTTAACTTTGAGACTATTCAAACGAGAAAAACTTACGGCCTGATTTATGTACAAAATATCAAACAAAGTATAAAGACTTGAAAAACAGTCTAAGAAACATTGTCTTGTGCAATTTCAAAATATATTTAATATCAATAATTTTCTTCGTGCCCGCTGGCATCATGATGATGGGCATACAAGACTAATACCAGGTCTCTCCACTGTTGTCTGTCATTACAATCGTTTCCATTTCACTAAAGTTATTTACCATGCTTTTAAATTTCACTGTCAATTGTCTTTCTCCGTGTTTCCTTTGGTTTTCTTCTGGTTCTTTAACCTTCCTCTGGTCTCCATCTTAGAGCAATTTTTTGGTGATGACATTTTCTGTACTTTTTTAATAGTGTGTCCTATCCATCTGAACCTCTGTTATTTCATGGTGGTCATCAGATTTTTTTGTCATATTCTTTCGTACAGTTTTTTATATGATATCTTTGCTGGCCAATATATCTTACAAAATTTACCACAAACATTTAGTGTAAAATCTGGCTGACTTTCTGGGTTATTCTCCAGCATTATGCAGCACATTTTCCCTGGTAGATCTTTATATTTGTTTATTCACTCATGTTGTCTGTCTTCCATATTTGATTTGATTGTTGAAAAGATTTTCTGACCTTCAGGAGTCCGTTAGAGATGTGTTTTTCTGTTGCGTTGTTTTTGCTGAGAATATAGTTACAAAGGTACACGTACCAGGATTGTAATTCAATATATATACGCCAGACGCGCGTTTCGTCTGCATAAGACTCATCGGTGACGCTCAGATCAATATAGTTATAAAGCCTAACAAATACAAAGTTGAAGAGCCTTGAGGATCCAAAATTCCAAAATGTTGTGCCAATACGGCTAAGGTTATCTATTCCTGGGACAAAAAAATCCTTATATTTTCAAAAAATTCAAAGTTTTGTATCAGGACATTTATAAAAAAATACCATATAATTGATATTCATGCCAACACCGAAGTGCTGACTACTGGGCTGGTGATATCCTCGGGGACGAAACATTCACCAGCAGAGGCGTCGACCCAGTGGTAACAATAATTATAAAAGGTACCATGATTAAAATTTAATACGCAAGACGCGCGTTTCGTCTACATAAGATTCATCAATGACACAAAATAGTTATAAAGCCAAACAAATACAGAGAAAACTGCCCTGAAAGATAACGTCTACTTCTTCTATTGGTTCGCCCTTTAGTTTGATTTTAGTGAAAGTGAAGCTGTATTGCTTTATTTGTTTTGTTCATTTCTGCTGTGTTCAATTCAATTTGGTGTACATATTCGCTAGATCTTTGATTTTCTTTTATAGATGGCCAACATTGTTTGAAAGTATGTAGCAATATCATCTGCAAATTACCCAATCGATAGCGACAAGAAATGTCATAGGTGACAAGATATCTGTTAACTTCGATTTAACTATTTATACAGGAGAGGTGTATGCAACTTAACTGAGTATAGAACATTGTCAATTTAAGAATCATGGCCATATTGCGTAGTATCTGATAAGTCCAAATATAATCAAATGTTTGATTTATGTTCAAATACACGGATACTACATTCAACAACATGAATATTTGAAATTCATTTGCAATGTAATGAATGAATTTGCCTTTATTTCACTTCTCATTTCTAATATAGATTAAATCGTTGGTTTTCCCGTTTGAATGATTTTACACTAGTCATTTTTGGGGCCCTTTATAGTTTGCTGTTTGGTGTGAACCAAGGCTCCATGTTGAAGACCGTACTTTGACATATAATTGTTTACTTTTATAAATTAAGATTGGATGGAGAGTTGGCACTCATAAAACATCTTCTCATATATATTTAAAAACAAAAATAATAAATTCCAAAATGAACTCCTCTAAAAACAACGACGTTCACGTTTAATTTTAAAATCCCGTAAAAAATTGCAACATTTTTATCAAATGAAACGACTACAGACACGTAACGCTTTTGTCTAAATGACAATATCATAGAACAGGGGGATGTGCCTTGAACTTCCTATAAACGACTAGACAGCGTAACGCTTATGTCTAAATGACAATATCATAGAACAAGGGGACATGTCTAAAACTCCCTCTATTGATGTCTGAGATATAGTATATATTATTAATGTTCTATGTTAATGTCGTGACTACAGTGAAAAAAAGAAAAAATCGACGTATTCATAGGTCTATTGGCGATCGCACCGTTCTAACTTTATACTTGATGATCTTTTATCTTTCTTTCAAACAAAGACATCAATTATTATCCCACCTGGTTCAAAAACCAATTACAAATATGTACATGTAGTTAATTACATAGATGATCATTAGTGTATAAGTACATGTATTAACTATTTGTCATCTCCGACTGCTCCTTCGTGATGCCAAACCTGAAGGTTAATTTTTAAATCCGTTTTTAAAAAGAATAATAACAGGGGTTTTGATTTAATCAATATGTATCCTATTTCTAAATACATTTTTTAAACTGTAAATCATCCATATTCATAGAATGTAAAGCAACCTATATATTATATCTTATATGTTATTTTCATGAATTTTAATTGTTTGATGTTTTGAATAAATGACGTGCATTTGATGGTGCATTGAATTCGGTTGAGAGTTATGGCTTTTCAACTAGCTCTCTACACTACTCTTCCACAAACTGTTATCAAGTAAATCTTTAACTACTAATTGGTGCCGTAGGAGGTTACCGAAGTTCTGAGCGAGGATTGTTTGGCTTGAAGATGTTCTGGACTTCTGGTGTCTCTTTGAAATGTCTTGTGTTGCGTTGTTTTGGCTGAGAATACTTCACAGAGAGGTATCGTCGTCTATTTTTGTATTGGATCATCCTCACAAACACAATAATAAAGAGGTAGGTCCGGTAATTCCCGATTTTGGCCTCAAATTTCAGGTTCATCTGACGAAAGATTTTGAACACTTTTTAAACACTTAAGTGTCTATTTCAGTTTCTTCAATTAGTTTATGTGAAAGATTTTAACTGATTTACTCATTAATAACGCTCCGATTCAAGCTTAAATGTGAACATTCTATCAAATATACCAAAAAATGTAACTTTTCAGATGGCTTTTGTCAAAAATGAAAGTGGCCGCATCCGTCGTCATCCTCAACCTTTATATATGTTATGTATCATTATCAAATACAACTTACATTTCAATATTAAGAATGAACACAAATGCGGCCACTTTCATTTAAGACGGAAACCGTCTTAAATTTAACTAAAATGCTAAAAAGTTTTCAGTAATTTAGCATGACTTAATGATGCTAGTACACGAATATATTGCCTTGTATAGCCAAAAACAACCCATATTTATGTAACAGAAGCGTTCTACTTTACGATAAATAACTAAAAATTAACTTTTAAACAATTTCGTAAAACTGCTATATTGTAGGGACAGAAATGGGTCTTGTTGGACCTACTCCTTTATTAAATTCAGCGACATTAAATCCTCAAGAAAACGACAATCACATAAACAATTACAGATTGCAAACTTTCTTGAATCAAACGACTACAGACAGCCTAACACACATGTCTGAAAGACAATATCATAGTACATTGGGACACATATAAAACTTCCTCTATCAGAGACATAGTATATTATTAAATTTCTATGCAAATACCATGACTATTGTTAAAAAACACACAAACACGTTCGATGTATTCATAGGTATCATGGCACCGTTCGTATTTTACACGTGGTGATATTTCATCTTTATTTAAAAACAAAGACTTCAATTATTATCCAACTTGGTTTAAATACCAATTACATAAATGTACATGTAGTTAATTACATAGATAATCATGAGTGTTCAGGGACATGTTTTATAATAATAAATAATAATAATAATTTATTTTATTAGAGTGTCACATACTTGTCTACAGATTGTTTATACAGTTTATATAATATACATTGCACAATAATAAAATAAGACAAATACCCAGCCTAGAAAGGCTTATGAGACACTATATATACAAATATATATCTATTTAACAAATACAAAATAAAAACATAATAAAATGTTAAAAATGTTTAAAATTATCCGGATATTACACATCATAAAAAAAATTATTAACATAAGTAGTTAAAAAAAAAAAAAACCCAAAAAACCCAAAAAACATATCTTTTAAAAATAGATATGACAAAATTAAGTATGACGTAAAAAATAAATAAATGATATGTGATAAAAGAATATATTTTAAAGAGGTTATACAAACAGATTGCGAAGAATAAAACGAAGTAATCTTGTTTTATTAAAACCCTCTCAGTAAAATAGTCAATAAAAGAATATGATTGAAATGAATTAAAAAAAAAAAAAAAAAAAAAAAAAAAAAAATTTTGTCAACTTCGACTATTCCTTCGTAACGATAAACATGAGGGACCATTTTTAAAGCCATTGTCTGAAAGAAAAGAAAAAAATATATACCTTTTTAAATTCATTTCAAAGCTATAATCCTCCATAGTCATGTATCGTTAAGTATCCTATATATAATATCTTAAGGTTTTTGAAACAAAACAGAACATTTTAGTTTTTTGATGTTTTGGATAAATGACGTGCTGTTTGATGGTGCGTTCAATTCGGTTGAGAGTTATGGCTTTCTACCTAGATTTGTCCACGACTCTTCCACACACTCTAATCAAGCAAAAGTTCTCTGATTCAAATAAATGATTCATTGAAAAATCTGTTTGCAGATCTATTTGCTACAAGTCATTAAAAGTCTCCTAGACTGAAAAAGGATAATATAGTATATATACTTGCTGGAACTGTGATGAGATTAGATAAGCTGTTAATCCTTTGACATGTATAGATATATGAAGATGTGGTGTGACTGCCAACTCTCCATCCAAGTCACAATTTGTAAAAGTAACAACATTCAACGTACGGTCGTCAACACGGAGCATCGGCTTACACCGAACTGCAAGCAATAAGGGCTTTCAAACGGGAACACAGACGATCTTATACATATATTAAACAAGAAACGAAAAGCACTTATGAACCACATCAACAAACGACAACTACTGATCATCAGGTTCCTGACTTAGAACAGTTGCAAACCAATGCAACGGCTTTAAGCATTTTAATATGTACCAACCTAGAAAGACCCACTATAAAATTTCTATTAAAATGGCTTAAGGAACCTGTAATTCAGTGGTTGTCGTTTGTTAATGTGTTACATATTTGTTTTTCGTTCATTTTTTTACATAAATTATGCCGTTAGTTTTCTCGTTTGAATTGTTTTACATTGTCTTATCGGAGCCTTTTATAGCTGACTATGCGGTATGGTCTTTGCTCATTGTTGAAGGCCGTACGGTGACCTATAGTTGTTAATGTTTGTGTCATTTTGGTCTTTTGTGAATATTTGTCTCATTGGCAATCATACGACATCTTCTTTTTTGATATAAACTCAATAAGACAACATACAAACACTAAACGAATACATTTGATCTATGACACAATGAATACAATACTAATAAGATAAGTGGTGAATAAAAAAAGGCAACAGTAAAATGCGGCTGTGAGATATAACTTCAGTAGCCCATAACCTTGAACAAATAACCTTGCTGCTAAAAAGAATAATGTACACAGGTAAATGAAGATGTTGTAAGGAAGACAGTGAATATAGAACACGGAAACATTTTTTAACAAATTATAAACAATGTTGCTGTTCATAATACGAGAAGTGAAAATGTATAGTCATACTAAACACAAAGCTGGTATATTTTGAAATAAAGAGCGACAATATTTAAGTCTAAATGATAAACATTAAATAGCAAAAAAACATTAAAAATTGTATCAACAAGACAAATTAACACAAAAGAGAATAAAAGAATAGTTTAACGTATTTTGTTTAGTTTAAACATATTTATTTATAGTGGATTGGGAAACAAGTTTTGCAACTTATATTAATCCCTTTCCACTTTGCGGATGCGAGTGCTGCCTTGTAGCGGCATTAGCCTACTCTTTTTCGAAATCTACAAGGGTGTCTTTAACGTGCAAGAGATATGGCTCTCTCTTAACACGGGTCAGCCATTTATCGTCCCCGTCCGACGGACTATCATCGTTTCCTCAAGACCATACTCGCAAATGGTGTCAAGGGAGAGCCGAAAATTAAGTTCCTGAAATTTTCATCCCAAACGGGAATCGAACCAGGAACCTTTGTGTTAGTAGTCCGATGCACTAACCACTACACCACGGCTCTCATAATAAAAGAATAGAGGGACAATAAAACTCATAGATCGAAAAGAAACTGACAACAACATGGCTAAAAACAAATAGACAAAAGACATATAATTGTACACACGACACAACATAAAAAAAACTCAAGACTAAGCAGAACAATACCCACCATAAATTGGGGTGATCTAAGGTGCTCCAAAAGGGTAAAATTTAGGATGTGAAATACCGTTTTTAATAAGTAGAGCCAAAATCACTCATCAAAATAAAATCGCAAAAATACTAAACTCTGAGGACAATTAAAAGGTAAGTCTCCTGGTGAGTCTTTTGTAGACGTAACGCGCGTCTGGCGTATATATAAAATTTAGTCCAGGTATCTATGGTGAGTTTATTATCATAAGGCAAAATTAAAAGCTCAAAGACACCAAACGAACGGATAAGAACTGTCACATTCCCGATTTGCCACGGGCATTTACCTGTGAAGAAAATGGTGGATTAAGCCTGGTTGAATAGCTAGTCAAACTTTTCACTTATATGACAGTCGTATCAAATTCCTTTATATTGACAACGACGTGTGAACAAAACAAACCGACATAATAGGTATAAATGTCAAAATGAGGGGTAAACAGTCAACATTGTGTTATATCTTAATCACAACAAAAATAAAAAAATATATAAACAATTATTTACCATGGAAAAATAACATAATGACGGGATGTATAAGTACAGAGCCACGTCGTGTGCAACACTAAAACGTAAAAAGACATATAGTCAAAACATATTAGCAAAAATGAAAGATAAGAAAACAAAAATTATCATAGAACAATGACGGGATGTATAAGTACAGAGCCACATCATTGTAACAAAGAAACACTTAAAGGTATATAGACACAAATCATATAAGCAAAAATGAAAGATAAGAATATAAAAATTATCATATAACAATAACACAATGCCGAATGCATAAGTAAAGAGCCACGTCAAATGAATACCACCAAAACAGACTAAAGAGTAAAAGTAATATTCATAAAGACAAATAAAAGCAACAGTAGTATACCGTTGTTCGAAATTTATAAATCGATTGAGAAAAAAACAAATCCGGGTTATAAACTAAAACTGAAGGAAACACATCAAATATAAAAGGAGAACGACGACACAACAGAATTACATAATTAAAATGTATCACACACAGAAACGAACTATAATATTACAATGACCATTATACTGACTTGGTACAAGACATTAAAACGTGTAATCCCGCTGCAAATGTTTGCACCTGTCCTAAGTCAGGAATCTGATGTACAGTAGTTGTCGTTTGTTTATATAATATATACGTAATATCATCAAGATAACGGTAGGTTTTGCTGAATGAATCAACCAAATGTAACAATGACGGGTCTTTGATATTTGTTATAATTAAGATTCAAAATAATGCAGGAATAAATCTGCTATTAAAGGGGCGCAGTTGGTGCCCATAGAAATACCGACTACCTGTCGATACACTTGATCTTTGTATATTTATGAAATACAATTTATGGAAAAGTCGTAGGCATGGAGTTTGATAGAATACTTGTTCCTGTTTTGTTATGAATGTGGTTTACTTTGAATAAGCAACAATTTTCTAATTTTACATCTGCGATTTGCCAAAAGAAACTTACTTTTTCTAGTTTTTTATCTTTCTGTTAATCACGTGAAATTTTATACAATAACAACAAAAGATACTTTTCTTTCCTTATTGTTAATTTTTACGTTTTTGATGGTGATATTCCTTTGATCCTTTCGTACAGTATGTTTATTTCACAAGTCTTAAGTAGACACTGAGATCTATATTTCAATGAAATTGATTTTTGCATATTGAAACAAAATTGTTTTAAAAGGTCTTATAGTTCATGTCTTCTGTTTTAATCTGTAGCCCGGATTTGTTTTCTCTCAATCAATGTTTGACTTTCGAACAGCGGTATACCACTGTTGTCTTTATTTACCAATTCAACACTACAATTAAATCCTTATATATTTATATGTGAATATTGTTTTTATATCCGGCGTCCACAAATGTTCACTCTGTGGTTAAAGTTTTTGAAATTTTAAATAACTTTCATAAACTATCCCGTATTTCTGTCAAACTTAGATAGAAGCTTCTCTATGAACAGAAGATAGTATCCAGAAGCAAATTTTGAAAAAAAAATCCTGTTTTTTTTACGTATTTTACTTATAAATGGACTTAGTTTATTTTGCAAGGAATCATTACATTCACTCTGTGGTTAAATTTTTTAAAATGTTTATAACGTTCTTAAACTATCCTGGATGTGAACCAAACTTAGAGAAAAGCTTGTTTATGATCAAAAGATAGCATCTAGAAGGATTTTTTTTTATAATTTTGTACCAGGTTTTCTGTATTGTATTTATAAATGAACTTAGTTGTTCTTCAAGTTATCATTACACTATGCAGTTGAAGCTAATAAACATGCTCTAGATTTACTAACTATCCTGGATTTTTACCAAACTTGGAAAGAAGTTTCTTACAATCAAAAGATGGTATTGAGTGGAATATTTTCATTATTTTTTCCTCAATTTTGTTGAGTCTGCTATTAACAGCAAAAGTATGCGTGACACTGGGTTCCGACTAAGTATTATTTCTTTGCACATTTGCACATTTAGGGCTCTACAATTTGTCGATACCTATATATTGGCATGGCACAACTCAAGGTCATGGTTTTCTCTAACTGGTTATCATGTCTTTATACTAAACAGATTGGGTATTAGATGTGTACGGATTGATATGTTTGTTTCTTGTATAAGTTCGAATTAGTTGTCAGTTCCTACTCTCAGATCTGTACTAAGTAAAATAAAAATAAAATTGAGAATTGAAATGGGGAATGTGGGAAGAGGGAATGTGTCTGTTTGTTATGGGAGTGAATAAGTTCTCTGTCACGTCCACTCTGTGTTTTCGTTAGATGTATTTCTGATTAGTTTAAGTATCGAACTGATGAAATACAAGCATTTTCGTCATTTAAACTCTGATGGGTGATTATCGCATTTGTAATAATACCCCATCTCCTTGTTTTTCATACGAGGAAACATGTAAAGATTATTATTGGTTGTACAGCAGAAGACATAGGAAAATGTATTGTTATAAAAGCTTCCATAATCCTACAATAAAACTCCATGTCGTCGTAAACGTACGACAAACATGTTATAGAGTCCTTAAACGGACGTTAAATAACACATGTACATATATCTTGGTAATGACAAGCATAATAAATATTCGTTTGTTATACAGTATATACAACATAAGTATTACATGTAATTACTAGCCGAATACACCATTAAAGACTTTAATAACATATGTCACTGTTAGTTATTCTTTTCTAATAGTAATAAAATATTTTGTTTGTTGTATGACTTGCTCCTGTTTACATATGTTAATAATTTTGATCACCGAGCCTGTTCCATGAATAAGTTTGTATGGATTTTCAAGACGTTTTCAGGGTTAGTTTGGTTTGCTATGCCATAATAGTAAACACATTTCTTTACAAAGTTTAAGCATGCAACGAAGTTTTTTTCCTGGTGGATCAAAACCAAATGCTAGCTAGGGGTTTTCACCTGGAAAAAGGGAAATCTAGCCTTTGAAATATTTGCATGAACAAATGATGAATGACGGGTGCTTTTTGGGCTGAAATATTATTAAAAAAAATGATTTTTTTTTCTGAATAAAACATCGTATTAAAAATCAAAACGGAAGGAAGTGTCCTCCGAATGTAAAATGACTAGTACTGTTGTGGTCAAAGATTAATTCTAGATGGTCGTAACAACTCAAATTTACAATAACAAGAGTGCACACGCTGAAATGTCTCGCCTTCTCTACTAATCATTGATATTATGTTGATAGACCTAAAAATAAAGCTTTATCACAACTGTCACATAAACTCAACATTAACCAAAGAAAACTAAACACTGATCAATGAACCATGAAAATGAGGTCAAGGTCAGATAAACCATGCCAGGCAGACATGTACATCTAACAATTCTTCAATACAACAAATATAGTTGACTTATTGCTAATAAATTAAGAAAAACAGAACAAAACACAAACACTTAACATTAAGCACTGGACCGTGAACATAAGGTCACGGTCAAATAAATCCTGCGTAACAGACATAAAGATCATGAAATATTCCCATACACCAAATATAGTTGACTAATGCATAAAGTATTAGAAAATTAGACCAAACTCAAAATCTTAACTTTGACCACTAAACCATGAACATGAGGTCGAGGTCAGATGACACCTGTCAGCTAGACATGTACACCTTACAATCATTCAATACACCAAATATAGTAGACCTATTGCATATAGTATAAGAAAAACAGACCAAAACACAAAAACTTAACTATAACCACTGAACCATGAAAATGAGGTCAAGGTCAGATGACACCTGCCAGTTGGATATGTACACCTTACAGTCCTTCCATACACCAAATATACTAGCCCTATTGCTTATAGTATCTGAGATATGGACTTGACCACCAAAACTTAACCTTGTTCACTGATCCATGAAATGAGGTCGAGGTCAAGTGAAAACTGTCTGACGGGCATGAGGATCTTGCAAGGTATGTACATACCAAATATAGTTATCCAATTACTTATAATAAGAGAGAATTTAACATTACAAAAAATCTTAACTTTTTTTTCAAGTAGTCACTGAACCATGAAAATGAGGTCAAGGACATTGGACATGTGACTGACGGAAAGTTCGTAGCATGAGGCATCTATATACAAAGTATGAAGCATCCAGGTCTTTTACCTTCTAAAATATAAAGCTTTTAAGAAGTGAGCTAACACCGCCGCCGCCGGATCACTATCCCTATGTCGAGCTTTCTGCAACAAAAGTTGCAGGCTCGACAAAAACTAATGAGATTAATGTCTTCTATATTCGACAGCGTTTTTTTCTTTAAGAACTGTTTGTTATGACTATAGTATTGGATTATTGACGATCCATCTACCAATTCCCTTATATATAACGTTTTTTTGGGAAACTAAGATTATTGTTTGTATTGTTTTCAAAGTAAAAGCTTAAAATGCTGCTAACAATTAAAACATACTGAGTTGAAATATTTTTTTGTTATTTTTGCATCGAAGAATGTCATTTACTAAAATCAATATCTTAACATAAGAAACATAATATAGATATAAAAATGAAAATGTGGTATGATTGCCAATGAGATAATTATCCACCAGAGACCAGATGACACAGAAATTAACAACTGTTGGTAACGATACGGCATCATGCAACAATGACAAAACCCTATACAACATACTAGTAGTCCGCTATAATAGGTCCCGAAATGAAAAATTTTAAACGAAAATAAACTAATGAACAAATTCATGTACAAAATAGTGAAAGAAAAACAAAAAGGTAAAACAACCACTGAATATCAAGATCCTGAATTGGGACATGCATATACATACAAAATGTTGCCGGGTTAAACATGTAAGCGGAATCCAAACCCATCCCATAACCTGGGATATTGGTGTAACAGTACAACAAAAGAACGAACTAAAAAAAACAGTTTGAAAAAGGCTTAAATGTGCATATGTATATAACAATAATATTTAGTTTGATTTTAATTTACTGACAAAAAAATCAATATCCATAACAATAAAACCAAAATTCAAAGACTGATAGTGTTGAAATGGTAACCTTAATAATATGTTTATTCAAATGCTCGATAAAAGATTACGTTCATTGAAATCCAAAACATCACAGCAGACATGGGAAAAGCAATCGATTTGTGATATATAAACACAGGAAGACGATGCCAAAGGGACATAATAGTCCAAATAAGGAAAATAAGGAATAAAAGAACAAATCTTCCCTATTGTAGAAAATGTAAGAGAGAGTTTCCTGCGTTAATAGTTATCAAAGGTTTTAGGCTTATAATTTGATACGTCAGACGCGCATTTCGTCTACATACGAATAATCAGTGACTCTCAGATCAACAAAGTTTGAAAACCAACACAAGTACAAAGATGATGAGCATAGGGGATCCAAAATTCTAAAAAGTTTTGCCAAATACGGCTAGAGTAATCTATGCCTGGGAAAACATCACAAATTTTTAAAATTACCAAATATCACATTTATATGTTCATGGTGCAACATTTAAAAATCAAAGCTGTAAGTCTTTACTTGTTTCATGGATACCTCCAGTGCATGGTTTCCAGTATTATAGTTTATTAAATTATTGAACAAATTTCCTCTAGATACTATTTTTTTTATTGAAAGAAGCTTTTGTCCAAGTTTGGTAAAGAATCAGGATGATTTATTAATCTAAACAATGTCAACTGCAAACTGTATGTATGTAATGTTAACTGGAAGAAAACCTAATATAACAGGAAATATTTGTTTACAAATTTTATTTCTAGATTGTAGTTTTGATTACAAACAAGCCTCTATCCAAGTTTGGTACAAATCCATGACTGTTTAAGAAAGTTATTTATAAATTATAAACTTTAATCACAGAGTGGTTGTAGTGTTAACTGGCAGAAAAACTCCATTTATACGTAAAACACGGACAAACAGGATTGAATTTTACAAAATTTTCTTCTGGATACTGTTATGATCATAAACAAGCTTCTTTCCAAGTTTGGTAGGTAGAAACCCAGTATAGATTAAGAAAGTTATAAAAACGTTAACCACGGTGTGAATATTTGTGAACTATATGAAAAAAAATGGAAATTTTAGCTTTCTTTAACCATTACATTCTGATGAGTCTTTTGTAGACAATAATGGCGAAAATATGAAATTTCAATCCTGATATCTATGATAAGTTTATTTACAACCACTGGGTCGATGCCACTGTTGGTGGGGATTTATTTCCCCGAGGGTATTACCAGCCCAGTAGTCATCATTGATAGTTATCATTGATGTTTATAATTATGAATTAACTGTTAACAAAATTTTGAATTTTTGAAATACTCAGGCTTTTCTACCTCAGGAATAGAGTACCTTAGCTGTATTTGGCAAAACTTTTAGGATATTTCGGTCCTCAATGCTCTTCAACTTTGTAATTTATTTGGCCTTTTAACATTTTTTATTCGAGCGTCACTTATGAGTCTTTTGTAAACGAAACGCGCGTCTGGGGTAAATAAGAAATTTCAATCCTGATATCTATGAAGAGTTTATTTGTATTGAACCAGTGGTTCATCAAATAATATGAGTATAAGAATAGTAATCACTAACCGTGAAAAGATAAGGCAATTTGATAAAAAAAATAATACCTTTATTGCAATCTATGAAGTTATTTTCGTAGATCTGGTATTACTGATCACCCTTTGCAGTGCACAGTTTGTATCATAATTTCCTTGGTAGAGAGTTCCTGCTCACAAGGAAGCTATTAAACCAACAGTTCCAAATGGTGAAGTTAAAATCATCCCTTCGTAAATTTTACGGACGCCATCAAGAGTTGGTTGACCGTTATGGAATAACCGTTTCACAAAATATATCGGATATGTTCCTTCCGTCGTAACTACAATCCCCTTACTTTTTATGAATGTGACCTACCGAATTAAGACTATTTACCGGATTTGTTATCACATAAGCAACACGACGGGTGCCACATATGGGGCTAGATCTGCTTACCCTTCCGGAGCACCTGAGATCATCCCTAGTTTGTGGTGGGAATCATGTTGTTTATTCTTTAGTTTTCTGTGTTGTGTCATGTGTACTATTGTTTGTTTTTCTGTTTATCTTTTTCTTTTTTAGCCATGGCGTTGTCAGTTTATTTTCGATTTATGAGTTTGACTGTTCCTTTGGTATGTTTCGTCCCTCTTTTGTACCTTTCTATTATAGTGTAAACATATCCTAAAGCATAAAATTAGTCAAAATTGCCATTTCATGGCAATAACTCCTCCTCAAATATTTTTAAGCAAAGTTTGCATTTTTCAAGCTTTTGTATACCTGGTAAGATTTGTCATTTGCAGTTTCTACAGATCTACAACTACTACTAAGATTATTTGCAAATCAAAAAAATAGCAAATGTGTTTTTGTTAATGGCAAAAACTCCTTAAGGGATCATCTGATACCTGTGGTCAGGGACATATAAGTGAAATATAATACTTATATGTCTGCATTGGTGAACCAAGGAAGAAGTTAAATCGTGACGCTCTTGATATTCTTTATCTATTGCAGTTTTCAAGATATAAGATGTACGGCAATTAATACATTTTACCATTAGGTTTTATTTTTAGGCATAGCAGCAATGTTTTTGACTGACGGGGAAAACACATTTTCACGTTTGGTTGGGGAAAAAATCAACAACAAAAGACAAATACAATGGACTATGACAGGTGTCAACAGGCATCAATGGATGAAGACCATAACAAACAAGTGATGACAACAGCTCATATTGCAATCAAGCGCATTACAGAAATACAGGGTAACAGAAATAACTTTCTGGTAGGACTAAGGGAAATTCTTAAAATCAACCTAAATGTGAATGATGCCTTCAATTCATGATAAAATATACAGTAGTTGCAGATGTATTTTTACTTATCAGAGATGAACCAGTTAATGTCTGTAGAAATATTTAATAATGAAATTAAAATATACTTTAAATAATTTAATGAATATTCTATACACTTGTACAACTTGCCATTTACAATGACATTTTAACCCAATTGCAGTAATACATAATGAATAAATTAATACATAACCAATGCTTTAGAGAAAACTAGACAGTCAAATGAGTTTATGTTTCATACATTCATTGTAATATTTCATATATGTACCAATCAAAAGTCATAAATGATAAAAGTTATTAATCGGTTCATATCTTCATGTTACAACAGTTATTGGTTTTCATTCATCAAACCTGTTGTAGTTACATGTCAAGTTACATGTCAAATTACATGTCAAGCTTCTATGGGGAAAGTTGTGGCTGACTTCCAAGAACATGGAGTATTTTAAAAATGAATGATTCTTGAGAAATAAAATCAACAAAGTTTTGTTTGACCTTTAAGTCCAAGCAACCATAAGTTCTTTGACATAACATCTGATGAATGGAAATTTCACAACCAGGGATATTTTGATTTAATAATGAAAATCAAAAGGATTTTTAGGATTTAAATAGATTGTTGCTTTTTAACAATAAGTGGCAAATATTTAATACATATTCTGCTGGAACCAAAACAATTGCTAATTGTCACAAAAAAGTGATATTTTAAATTTATGAAATAAATTAAAGTTTTCAAAATTGTTTCCCCAAAGAATGAAATGACTTGGTATAACTTTTTCCTGTTCAAAATACATGCATAATACTTCTATAAAATTCCCGTATATAATTATTTCATAAACATTAGGTTGTCATTTATATAACATGAAAGACTCACATTTATATTATGCTTTTTGTAATATATCTCAAGCCATATGAACTGCATTCAGCTCACCATATTATCACATACAAATGTAGTGAACAGATATCAGTTACAGTACTCAATCTAATGATGGAAGCAACACTGCATTGTTTATAGACACCCTAATCATAAATATTCAATATTTTACTTGTTCCATCTATGAGACCAGTTTAGAGAGATTTTTGCTTGTGTTTTTCATTACCTTTGATTGTAAAAGTATAATCTCTGATAGAAGACATCTTTGATTGCCAGTTTAGATGAGAAATATTTGAAATCTTTATAAATCTAATGATTTTAATCTTATATATTTGCTAATTTTTACTTCTAATATATGTGGTTTAAAAATTAAAATTCATCAGTCAACATTCAGAAGTTTACACATTACTAGGGATTCATTTATTTTCGTGGGTAGCAATTTTCATGGATTAAGAAAACATATATATATGTGGATACTTAAAAGCCTTCACGGTTTTGCCAAAGTCTGCATACAAGCTAACAGAAAACTTGTCATTCTTTGAACAATTGACTTCATGGTTTACCCTAACCAACGAAATCCACGAAAATTGGTATCCAACGAATAATAATGAATCCACAGTACTATGATATGGAATTCCTAGACAAATGATGCATGTCTTTAGTATGAAATTCTAAGTAGGCACTAATTAAAGTTCCACTTCTTATGAAAAGATTATGTTCAGCACTTTATTGATATGACTCAGACTCAATTGATGAAGACATGATATATTAGGTTTTCCATCTAATATCATTCACAAGGCGTATATCCTGATAAGGGGATATAACTCTAATTGAATATTCATACATTTCTTATGTCTTTAAATATTGTAATGTAATGTTTCATTTGGAATTTTCATAAAGCAGTTTTAAGTCAAGAACCTTAACTCTCATTAATTTTTTTTATTCTTTCATACATAATATGATAATACATGAACAGGTTATCTCATGTTTACCTAAACCACATCATTAATATATGTCAGAACATTCAACTCAACCAAAACAATGTAATGAAATGTATTTTCTACCATGAAACAGTTATAAATTTGTGTAATGAATAAAGCAAATGCTCACGGATGCAACAGATATATATGACTAAAGTATGATAATTCACCTATCCACATTGCATATATATAAATCAAACAACTACAACAAATGCTATAATGCCACTAAATGAAGGGTAAGGTTTTTATCTGTATTTTCACATTACCACAATATTGTAATTTCAAAAATTATTGAAGAGCTTTTATTAATGCAAATAAAGCTACTGGGTGAATAACACAATAGTAAGAACTTGCTGTCATGTATCCCATACCTGCATGCAGATTTTTCTGAAATTGCAATAATACATCTTGCATTTTGTCCATTCATTCAAAATCGCAATAATATATGCACATAATAAGTTCTAAATTTACAGTAAATCTTTTTTTTTTATCTCATTTCAAATACCAAAACCAAAAAGTAACCAATAAGTGCCACTCATTTAATTTTGATTTGTGTCTGGAAGACAACCAGGATTAAATCCTTCAAATTAAATGCTCACAACAAATAGCAAAATCTAATTTAAAGGGTGTACATAAAAATAAATTATTAATTTATTATCTCCCTTTAAAATCAAGTGGTTTATTCAGGATTTTTTTTCTTGTTGGTTTTAGGCTGACAACGTATACTGTCTTCAGTAATACAAAATATATCAACTTTCAAATAATATCAACATAAGCTCAAAAATAGCTTTTATAAAGCCTCAAAGTAAAAGTCAAAAAGGGGAATTAAAATATGGGCCCTATAACAAGAAAAGTTAAAATAAGTTCTATCTATGATACAAATGAAGTAGGAAGCCTTTCTTTATACATAAATGCAAGTTGTCTTGATGCCATACATAGAGATTCTCTCCTACTGATGCCAGTCAATGCATTCTGCCAATCACTATGTCCAATATGAGGGTTTGTTTCTTCTATCACTTGACCAATAGACTTTGCCAGTCCTGACCAACGTAAGGGATAATCTGATGCTGTTGAGTCTTGGGCTTTTAGTATATGTTCTGTAGGTATAGGTGTAGGTTGTGAGAATGTCTGAAGTTCCACTCTATGTGATGGGTCCCGTAGAATTAAACATGTCATTTCAAACCATCTGGAAAATATGATTAACTCCAGTATGAATAACATTTTATATCAGCAAAATTAATTATTAACAAACAGCATGTAACTTCATTGTTTTTAAGTTAACCATATAGTGTATGAATGGCAAGTTCTGATTTTTAATCTTAATTTTAAATTTAAACCAAAAAATAAGATATATATCATTTTATTCTAAGAATTATTAATAAAAGAGAAATAGGTTGAATATAAATATGAATTATATCAATTTTTCTATAATCTTGAAAATCAAAGTAATAATGAAAACAATTACCATAAAGAATGTTTGCTAGAAATTATATATATTCATTAGCAGCATAAAAGCAAATTTAGAAAAATGTTTTTACATTACAAAATGTTTCTACATTAGAAAATGCCTGTACCAGGTCAGGAATATGACAGTTGTTATCCATTCGTTTGATGTGTTTGGACTTTTGATTTTGGACTTTCCTTTTTGAATTTTTAAGCGGAGTTCAGTATTTTGTGTTTTTACTTTTTTCTTGGCATTGACAGATAACAAAAGTTCCCTGTATGACTCAATTTTATTATGCACTAAATTCTAACTTGAAAAGAAAACCTTATTATACTTTTAAAGAACTTCATGAAATAATAAACACTGATAGAACATCACATTCAGTAGATCCTACCCAATTTTTAAAAGCCTTTTATTTATAAACAAAGAACTGCGTTATTTCAGTTAAGTTTTTGCTATATAAAAGAAAATTTATTTATATAAATGGAACAAGTGAAACTGCGAGCTACTGCTCACTGATGATACCCCGCCGCAAGTGGATAATATTAATAGTGTAAAAATATGCAAGTGTTCTGTAAACAGAATGTTGTCAAGTGATGAATCTGAAAAGGCATCACACGGTATAGCTGACTTATATAGATCCTGAAACCAAATTTCAGAAATCCTTGTATTGTAGTTCCTGAGAAAAAAGTGACGAAAATTTTCAACTTGGCTATCATGTAAAATCATACAAGTGTTCAGTAAACAGGAAGTTGTCGAGTGATGAATCTGAAAATGCATCACACAGTATAGCTGACTTATATAGATCCCAAAACCAAATTTCAGAAATCCTTGTATTGTAGTTCCTAAAAAAATGTGACGAAAATTTTCAACTTGGCTATCATGTGTAATATCATACAAGTGTTCAGTAAACAGGAAGTTGTCGAGTGATGAATCTGAAATCGCATCACACGGTATAGCTGACTTATATAAATCCTAAAACCAAATTTCAGAAATTCTTGTATTGTAGTTCCTGAGAAAAATGTGACGAAAATTTTCAACTTGGCTATCATGTGTAAAATCATACAAGTGTTCGGTAAACAGGAAGTTGTCAAGTGATGAATCTGAAAACGCATCACACATTATAGCTGACTTATATAAATCCTGAAACCAAATTTCAGAAATCCTTGTATTGTAGTTCCTGAGAAAAATGTGACAAAAATTTTCAACTTGGCTATCATGTGTAAAATCATACAAGTGTTCGGTAAACAGGAAGTTGTCAAGTGATGAATCTGAAAACGCATCACGCGGTATGGCCGACATAACTAAATGTTGATACCAAATTACAGAAAGGGTGGATGTGTAGTTCCTGAGAAAAATGTGACAAAAGTTTCATGGGACGGACTGACTGACGGACGGACTGATAGACAGAGGTAAAACAGTATAACCCCCCTTTTTTAAAGCAGGGGTATAAAAAGTGTGCTTTTTTGGTTCATTTAAGAATTCTGTATGATCATGATGATGTCTATCTGGTAATAAATCATAAAAGATTACACATATAGACCTAATTATCAGTTTTACAATAGAACAATAAAATAGATCTAGATTTAAATAGGGTCTGAATTCATAATTCAGATAAAATCTTTATTTCCTTTGTTTAAATAGTTTTCCCAACGAAGTTTTCTTTCAAATCAAAATCCAGGTACAAAGAAGATAACAGATATGGCATTCTTTCTTTGTGCCGTATTGATTTTCTAAAAGAACATTTTTCTACTAAATTTGGTATAAATCAATAATTATTTGTACAAAAAAAACAGGTATACATAGTGTTAAATATTTTTACAATTATCCTTAAATCCATGCAAACATATGATGAATAACGTACATTTTAAATAATAATATTGTAAATTTACCTGTCAGGAAGTGTTTCTATAATGAAGCCTTCTAATGAAACTACAGGGATATCTTCTGGAATATTTCCTTGTTGTCGTAGATTCTGGACCCTCTCTTCTGCACCTTTTAGACCTGCAGTAAAACCAACAGGTTGTGCTGCTGTTGTTGCTTGGCTTTCCTGGAAATATAATTCAAAATGTCAGTTTGCAAAAATTCTCTTGCATCTTTTACAAATTGGTTATCTCCCTTATTTAATCTTTTGCACCATTTACTAGCCTGGCATCCTGGACAAACTTTCTGTTTACATAGGTACGTCCAGGCATAACATTTTTAATGTTACGTTTTTCAGTGTTGAACAGGATAGCATAACTGTGCATATACTAAAAACAATGATTATTTTGCTGGGATTGTTAAATAACTGGTGATTTTGGATGCTATTCATCAATGTTCAGATTGCTATGTTTTTCTGTTTTTCTGTTATTTTGTTCCGTTTCATTGTCTATGCATTCAAGCATTTAATGAAGTAATCATAGATCAGCTGACTATGAAAACTTAATTATTAGGTTTATAGTTATCTCCCTTATATGAAAATCTTTTGCATCATTTACAAAATAGTTATGTCCCCTAATTAACAGATTGTTGTTCTGGTTTTTTTTAATCGTTAATTCCTCTTGTATATGTTTAACAGTTTCAAAGCAATCACTATTGTTAGTCGAAAAAACATGATTGTCAAGGTATTCAGGAATTCAAAATGTTAATTCCCCATTTCCATTCTCAATTTTATTGCATGTATAATAGCAAACTTTTAGTATGCAATATTAATGTTTGTAATCATATTATAAATATTTTTCCTGTTTGAAATGCGTTTTTCTCAAAAAAATAATAATCATAATAAATCCTTAAACTAACCACCCCAGAGACAGTGGCTCTCCCAAACACATGCTGAAATGCTTCTCTAACAGCTCCAACTTTGTTTTCATTGGATGATGTAACTACTATATCTATGTCTCCACCAGATTCTACCAATATAAAAACATGGTTATACATTTGAAATACCTTTTAAATTTCCTCAAAAAAGAGAAACTAGAGGCTCTAAAGAGCCTGTGTCGCTCATCTTGGTCTATGTGAATATTAAACAAAGGACGCAGATGGATTCATGACAAAATTGTGTTTTGGTGATAGTGATGTGTTTGTACATCTTAATTTACTGAACCCTCTTGCTGCTTACAATTATCTCTATCTATAATTAACTTGGCACAGTAGTTTCAGAGGGGAAGATTTTTGTAAAAGATAACTAAGATTTACAAAAAAATGGTTAAAATTGACTATGAAGGGCAATAACTCCTAAAGGGGTCAACTGACAATTTCGGTCATGTTGACTTATTTGTAGATCTTACTTTGCCAACATTAATTGTATTTTACAGTTTATCTCTATCTATAATAATATTCAAGATAATTACAAAAAACAGCAAAATTTCCTTAAAATTACCAATTCAGGGGAAGCAACCCAACAACAGATTGTCTGATTCATCTGCAAATTTCAGGGCAGATAGATCTTGACCTGATAAACAATTAAACCTCATGTCAGATTTGCTCTAAATGCTTTAGTTTTTGAGTTATAAGCCAAAAACTGCATTTTACCCCTATGTTATATTTTTAGCCATGGCGACCATCTTGGTTGGTTGGCCGGGTAAAAAAACACAAATTTTAAAGTAGATACATCAATGATTATTGTTGCCAAGTTTGGGTAAATTTGGCCCGGTAGTTTCAGAGGAGAAGATTTTTGTAAAAGATCATGGAGATTTACGAAAAATGGTTAAAAATTGACTATAAAGGGCAATAACTCCTAAAGGGGTCAACTGACCATTTTGGTCATTTTGACTTATTTGTAAATCTTACTTTGCTGAACATTATTGCTGTTTTCAGTTTATCTCCATCTGTAATAATATTCAAGATAATAACCAAAAACAGTAAAATTTCCTTAAAATTACCAATTTAGGGGCAGCAACCCAACAATGGGTTGTCTGATTCATCTGAAAATTTCAGGGCAGATAGATCTTACCTGATTAACAATTTTACTCCGCATCAGATTTGCTCTAAATGCTTTGGTTTTTGAGTTATAAGCCAAAAACTGCATTTTACCCCTATGTTATATTTTTAGCCATGGCTGCCATCATGGTTGGTTGGCCGGGTCAAAAAACACAAATTTTAAACTAGATACATCAATGATGATTGTGGCCAAGTTTGGTTTAATTTAGCCCAGTAGTTTCAGAGGAGAAGATTTTTGTAAAAGATCATGGAGATTTACGAAAAATGGTTAAAAATTGACTATAAAGGGCAATAGCTCCTAAAGGGGTCAACTGACCATTTTGGTCATGTTGACTTATTTGTAAATCTTACTTTGCTGAACATGATTGCTGTTTACAGTTTATCTCCATCTGTAATAATATTCAAGATAATAACCAAAAACAGTAAAATTTCCTTAAAATTACCAATTTAGGGGCAGCAACCCAACAATGGGTTGTCTGATTCATCTGAAAATTTCAGGGCAGATAGATCTTGATTACCTGATAAACAATTTAACCACCATGTCAGATTTGCTCTAAATGCTTTGATTTTTGAGTTATAAGCCAAAAACTGCATTTTTACCCTATGTTCTATTTTTAGCCATGGCGGCCATCTTGGTTGGTTGGCCGGGTCAAAAAACACAAATTTAAAACTAGATACATCAATGATGATTGTGGCCAAGTTTGGTTTAACTTGGCCCAGTAGTTTCAGAGGAGAAGATTTTTGTAAAAGTTAACGACGACGGACGACAGACGACAGACGACGACGTACGACGGACGCCAAGTGATGGGAAAGGCTCACTTGGCCTTTTAGGCCAGGCGAGCTAAAAAGTCAGAAAAGATAACCAGAAGTCTTTATTAAATTTCCTGTACTAGTATAGTTTAATTTCGAAAATTTAATTGCATTTGCTACTTTAATTTATTTCATATAAACTATTTTAGTTAATACAGTATAAATACCGGTATATTGAAATGTTTCCTGTCTCCCTAACTACACTTAATTTCTATGAATTTCAACAGAATTCATTGATATGATAAATCAATGTCGTTTAAGTTTTAAGCTGTCATATTTGTTATCAACATAATGACTACAAAAATTTCCGAAGAATAACTTACTGATAATTTCTTTCATTCCAGGGTCCAATGTTGTGATCATTGTTTCCATAGAACTCTATAAAAATAAACAAGATATTAATAGAACTAAAAACAACTGTAGGGATAAAATATTTATATATACTGATATATGTAACAATATAAAATATATATCGTTTGAATTTTCATCATTACATGCCTTCCAAGAGGAAATATGACACATAATTTGGAAGAAATGTCAAGCTCTAGTATTTTCTAAAGAAAGGTAGCTAAGCTAACCACAGCTTGTTTTATGTACAAGAAACATATGAAACTTGGCATAGGAACAGGGATGAGCACCCATATTCACAAATATACACGACAATGATTCATGAATATCTTTTCTAAATCTTATAATCCCTGCAATAATTTTGTTTATCATCATAGCATACCTTGACTTTGGACATGATTTTGTTCCCAGAAATCCAACCAAACAGTCCAGTATCTTGTCCTGCAGAACTTTGTGGTGATACAGGAATCATTTCTGCTGGTACCTCAATCTGGGCACTTGCTTCATAAGGAGACTGGATTGGAGCTACAGAAAACAGGTTCTTCAAATTTAAGAATTTTGTTTCATCTGATAATGTACATCATAAGCTTAACATCAGGCAAAGTTATAATAAAAGTCTTTGCAAATTATGTAGAATTTCCTCTTTCCTATTTGTTCTATAGACACAATGCATTTCATATTAGAAATATAAACAAATTTTTTTACATGTTTAATTGTTGTATATTTACAGTGGATAATCAAACATATCACACCGCATGATTTAACTTTTCAGTGGGTTTAATATTAAACATGTCACAACAAATGATTACACTTTTCAGTTAGTTTAATATTAAACATATCACACCACATGATTACACTTTTCAGTGGGTTTAATATTAAACATGTCACAACAAATGATTACACTTTTCAGTGGGTTTAATATTAAACATATCACAGCACATGATTACACTTTTAAGTGGGCTATAAAACATATCACACCACAAGATTACACTTTTCAGTGGGTTTAATATTAAACATGTCACATCAAAGGATTACACTTTTCAGTGGACTGTAAAACATATCACACCACAAGATTACACTTTTCAGTGGGTTTAATATTAAACATGTCACATCAAAGGATTACACTTTTCAGTGGACTGTAAAATATATCACACCACATGATTACACTTTTCAGTGGGCTATAAAACATAGCACACCACAAGATTACACTTTTCAGTGGGTTTAATATTAAACATGTCACATCAAAGGATTACACTTTTCAGTGGACTGTAAAATATATCACACCACATGATTACACTTTTCAGTGGGCTATAAAACATATCACACCACAAGATTACACTTTTCAGTGGGTTTAATATTAAACATGTCACATCAAAGGATTACACTTTTCAGTGGACTGTAAAATATATCACACCACATGATTACACTTTTCAGTGGGCTATAAAACATAGCACACCACAAGATTACACTTTTCAGTGGGTTTAATATTAAACATGTCAGATCAAAGCATTACACTTTTCAGTGGACTGTAAAACATATCACACCACAAGATTACACTTTTCAATGGGTTTAATATTAAACATATCACACCACATGATTACACTTTTCAGTGGGTTTAATATTAAACATATCACACCACAAGATTACACTTTTCAGTGAGTTTAATATTAAACATATCACACCACATGATTACACTTTTCAGTGGGTTTAATATTAAACATATCACACCACAAGATTACACTTTTCAGTGTGTTTAATATTAAACATGTCACACCACATGATTACACTTTTCAGTGGGTTTAATATTAAACATATCACACCACAAGATTACACTTTTCTGTGGGTTTAATATTAAACATATCACACCACATGATTACACTTTTCAGTGGGTTTAATATTAAACATATCGCACCACAAGATTACACTTTTCAGTGCGTTTAATATTAAACATATCACAACACAAGATTACACTTAACAGTGGGTTTAATATTAAACATATCACACCACATGATAACACTTTTCAGTGGGTTTAATATTAAACATGTCACATCAAATGATTACTTTTCAGTGGGTTATAAAACATATCACACCACATGATTACACTTTTCAATGGGTTATAAAACATATCACACCACATGATTACACTTTTCAGTGGGTTTAATATTAAACATGTCACATCAAATGATTACTTTTCAATGGGTTATAAAACATATCACACCACATGATTACACTTTTCAGTGGGTTATAAAACATATCACACCACACGATTACACTTTTCAGTGGGTTATAAAACATATCACACAACATGGTAACAGATTAATTACCTGGAGCTGCAATACTAGAAGCTGTTGGTTGACTTGGTACAGGTGTTGCCATAGCAGATCCTGGTGTTGATATGGATGATCCAGGACTTGGTCTAAAAGATAACCATTACATACAGATTGATTGATTATTTGTTGCTTTACATCCAATGTAAAATATTTCATGCATGTTCAGGATGAGACTATATACAAGAAGTACTACCATATTCTTTTATTAATGTATTCACTATTTATTTTCAAATTATTACAGCTACTATGTAGAATTCAAAATAAATTTCAAATTGTATGCTGCTTGTTAACACATTTTCAAATTGTGATAAATATGTGAGTTGTTTGAATGTACTTTATCTTATATATCATTTATATATGATATCTAATTTATTGCCGACACCAAAAAATGGAAATTATAATAAGTCTTTAAATATTCAGTCTCATTTCCGGTTGATTTATTTTATGTTCATTCTTTTAATAGCAAAATTTTATACTAAGTAGAGTGAAGAGTGTAAAACCCAGTTGTGTTATTAAAAGTAAGGTATGCACAGATGGACAGATAAATATAGGTTTTGTAATGAAAAGAAAAGGTCATATATAAATACCTTTGTGGTGTAGACATAGGAGATCCCTCTTTCTGAAATAACAAAACAAAAGTATACATTAAATATAAATAAAAATAAATAAACTAGAGAGAAGAGTTACAAAAATAAATTCTAATGAAGATGACTTTTTTATAATGATGTTTTTTTCCAGTTTTCTTTTAACCATCATCTCCTATTGTTCACATTTCATATCAACTTTGTACTGACTTAAAACAATAAAGTTATCACAAAATATGTATAATTTCATATTATTCTGAAACTATGCTGAGAAGCTTTACATTGTAACTAAGGCCACAACAATTTAATTTCTTGTTCTACGGATTTTTGGACTCAAAAGTATGGGGCGAGCAAGCGATTTGAAACTTTAATAAAAAAATATTCTATTTGCAAATTTTTGAGGCGAAGCTTAAAAAGTAAAGGCGAGCGATTATAATTTTTTTTTTGTAAACAATAAAAAGTAATTTTGACAATATAAAAACTTGATTTATCACTTGTACATTGACATTTCTTTAATTTCTGATGTATTTTTTCCCTGTTCACCAAGAAATAGTTAAATCTGGTCTATGTGTGTGTGACTGACAATGAAACAATTCTCCATTCAAGTCATAATCAGTTTGGGGGCAACCCCTTAATGTTATATATCCTTTTTACATGTTTTATGAGGGATCAATATAAAATATAATATATTTGTTTGTATAAAAGAGCTCATATTTTCTCAAAGTACTATATATCTATCTGGTATTAAATGGTCAAAACATGTCCAAGAATTTTGTAATATTCCTGGACTTTAACCATGTTAACACATTTACTTTAACAGTTTAATATTATTTAAAATAAGTGGACCCCTCTTTTAGAAAAAGTTGTTTAAAATATGATGCAACTCTCCTCTTTTTGAGTACAAAATTCTAAGTTTTCAAAGGTTTTGTATCGAAGAACTATACAAATCCTTGGTATTTCTATTTTCTTTTCTACATCAATAAAATGACCCCTTATCTTAGGGAGGGTTGTTCAACCTGATTATAACAAACACAGGTCAAAGTATGGCCTTTTACACAGGGCTTTGGTACCGTGAGACCAAACAGCAAGCTATAAAGGACCCCAAAATTATTAGCGTACACAATTCGAACAGGAAAACCAACGGTCTAATTTATATATATTTCCAAACAGGAAAATACCAAATTATGAACAACATCAACAAACGATAACTGCTGAACGACAGGCCCCTGAATCAATCAAGACAGGTGCATATAAACATGTTATGGCTATAGATAGTTTTGTTTCACCAGCATACAATATAATTGCAGTTGAAGACAAATCCTTCAGAAGATCTTCATACTTTATTCTAACAGTGAACTTGCTTTGATAGGGAATATAAGTAAGGGGGAAAGAAACCAATTGTTTGTTCTTTACAGGTATTTCTGCGCTGTTATAAATTTATATCGGAGCACTCCCTCTTTGGATAAATAAGTTTCATGCCGAAACAAATATTCTCTCAGATATTTACACCTTGTGGTGGGGTGATTTTATGTTTAAAGTCGTTATATACAGGTTAAACTGTGATTTTAAAACAAATGTTGATATCTTTTTATAATATTTACAAAAAGAATGGTGCGGGAAATGGACATGATTACATTTCCGGATGCGGGAAGCGGGAATATAAAAAAAATAAAAAAATTCTGTTTTGAAAAAAATAGGTGCTGGCGGGTCTGTCGAACAAGGAATCAAATTGGTGTGGCCTTATAACTAAATTATTAAGTTGTTTAATTTTACCATTCATGTTTTATATTTATTATGTACATACATATTGTTTAGTTGATTATTGTCTCTCATAAATCTGTACAGATTGGCGTATGTATACAAAATGTTTCTTTATAGTTACATATTGTGTAATTTTATCCATAAGGTGAGACGTAAATAAAATATTGAATTGAATTGAATTATCATCACGATTATATAAGATATTGGGGGTTTACCCAGATTATTATTTTAAAAATGTATAATGCAAAATTTGGTTATTATCTGATATAAGACTCAGATTCACTAGTACACATATCTTTGAAATCAACAGGACCCTAACCTAAGAGTTGTAAATATAGGTAACTTATACATGTACGGTGGACTTCTTGTTATACTGCATCAATTTTAAAGCCAAAAATTTGCAATATTTAACTTTAGTGATTTGAGAGTTAAATTAAGGCTATTATAGCATACTTACTTCTGCTGAACTACTAACATTCATAAATGCAGGAAGTGGTGTAGGTGGTGAGACACTACTACTGATGCTTGGTGTAGGTAGAGCTGGTGTGGAACTACCAGAAGCTATAAAATCATAAATTAATATTATTATACAAGTCAAATAAAATTTTCACAGATATACAATTTTTCAAACAAAATTTATAGCACCATGGGCCAGAAATATAAGAACATGCTTAGCCTGATAGGTCAAAACTCTGAAATTATAGGACGACCCTTTCAAAGGCTGTAAGGGCTTAGCACTCTGAAATTATAGGACAACCCTTTCAACGGCTGCAAGGACTTGTCACTCTGAAATTACAGGACAAGTCTGAGAGGTCAACACTCTGAAATTATAGGACAAGTCTGAGAGGTCAACTCTGAAATTATAGGACAATTCTGAGAGGTCAACACTCTGAAATTATAGGACAAGTCTGAGAGGTCAACACTCTGAAATTATAGGACAAGTCTGAGAGGTCAACACTCTGAAATTATAGGACAAGTCTGAGAGGTCAACACTCTGAAATTATAGGACAAGTCTGAGAGGTCAACACTCTGAAATTATAGGACAAGTCTGAGAGGTCAACACTCTGAAATTATAGGACAAGTCTGAGAGGTCAACACTCTGAAATTATAGGACAAGTCTGATAGGTCAACACTCTGAAATTATAGGACAGGTCTGAGAGGTCAACACTCTGAAATTATAGGACAACCCTTTCAACGGCTGTAAAGACTTGTCACTCTGAAATTACAGGACAAGTCTGATAGGTCAACACTCTGAAATTATAGGACAAGTCTGAGAGGTCAACACTCTGAAATTATAGGACAAGTCTGATAGGTCAACACTCTGAAATTATAGGACAAGTCTGAGAGGTCAACACTCTGAAATTATAGGACAAGTCTGAGAGGTCAACACTCTGAAATTATAGGACAAATCTGAGAGGTCAACACTCTGAAATTGTAGAACAAGTCTGATAGGTAAAAACTCTGAAATTATAGGACAATTAACACTCTGAAATTACAGGACAACCATTTCAATGGCTGTAAGGGCTTGAGAAGAACAATGAATCCTTTAAAAACATTCTTATACATATATATGAATTATTCATGAATACAATATTTTCATTTTAAAAACTTTCTACATACTAAAACCAATAACAGTTATAAAGAACTGGGTGCGTTTAACTACTCTGGATAATGTATTTTGATGAATACAAACTTTTGTGGAACAAAAAACAAAATCATAATTCCATAAATATTAGATTTCATGTTTTTGTCAATGTCTGAATGTAAGATTACAGAAAATTTGTAATTCTTATTGGAACATTTTAGTTCAAAGTTTACTGCTTCTAATCAACTTCAGAAAATTGGTATCCCAACAAATTAAAATAAATGATAATGAATATACAGAAAAGAAAATACCAAATTGTTGACATTTCTAACCGTTTAAGTCTGCTTCTTGCATTTGCCTTGCCATATCAGCTTCTTCTTTTGTTATAATTTCTGTCGATTCATCAGAAGATTCCTCCATCATTTTGTCAATCTATTTATTTATCTAAAATAATAGGAAAAAATATATAATAATAGAATAAGTAATCGCAGAATTGAAATAAATATGAAAACATTCAAAAAGTAAACAAACAACACAATAATTGATGGTTAATTATTAATGTTTTTCGATCTGAACAAGTTAAACATTATTTATCAAATGATGATTCGCCTTATTCCAAAAGTAATCTGAAGTCAAATTTCTAATGAAGTTTGCAACAATAACTACTCATTTAAATACATCATAAAATATTACAACATATAATGACATACAGTCTTGGTTAAAATTAGAGCTATTTAAACAATTAAACACAAGTTATTGACTGGTAACTACAAAATTGCTTATTTGGGCCCCTTTTTTTACCCCTAATTCCTAAAACTTTAGGACCATAACCCCAAAAATCAATCCCAATCTTCCTTTTGAGGTATTAATCCATCTTACTAAATTTCATAGAGATCCATTAACTTCAACTTAAGTTATTGTCCGGACACCAAAAGTGTCTTCCGACAATGCAGACGAAGTCATCATACCATAATACGCTTCCCAAAAAAAATTTGCAGTTGTATAAAAATTTGAGGGTTACTTAAAAATTTGGTTATGAAGATAATTTTATAAATCTATCAAACATTTTAAAACTGTCAACAGTAACCGCTTCTCCATTCGTCATTTATATACAGGCCAAGACTTTGAAGACTAGCTATAAGTCACATGATGTTTTAATATTAAAAGGGAAGTAACTGATATCACAATTAAACAGTGATTTCTCTAGAAATTTAAACGTTGAAGAATCAGTTCTGTACATTCTTGACATTAGTTTCCAATTTCTGTTACAGACAGTTGACTTGGTTTTATTGAAGGAAAACCATGTCATATGAATTGTGGTTTATCATGTTTATGACTTTATTTTTTTTAAAGGAAAATGTGTTAATTAGAAAGTTATTTTTTTATGATAACAAATTTTAAAAAGTCTCTCCATTTATAATAAATCAAAAAAATATACATTCCTTGAAATGTTTTCCTATATAAAATATATAACTCGTCTAAATATCAATCCAACAATGTTAGATCTGTAAATTTGCTTTCGCAAATTTTGGTTCTTCCCTCGCTGGGATTTGAACCCATGCTTCTGTGATATCGTGACACCAGATCTAATGTCC
Source organism: Mytilus trossulus (assembly GCF_036588685.1). Taxonomy (NCBI): domain Eukaryota; kingdom Metazoa; phylum Mollusca; class Bivalvia; order Mytilida; family Mytilidae; genus Mytilus; species Mytilus trossulus. The sequence continues at coordinate 3,438,368 of NC_086376.1, read as the reverse complement.
ATGTCAATTAAAAATGCTCACTTTAATTTTTACCTGAGGGGAAGTTCTCAAACCTGTTTCCCAACTTAGTTTATTTTGGCACCTTCTGGAGGAATGAAAAAAAGCGCACGCAAAATTCTGGTAATTTTTTATTTTTCTAAAAGATAAAACATACTTAAAATTCATTTATCTAGGGCATGCTATGCCTGCAATTTTTTTAAAGGTGCGTTGGTTTGTCTGTACTCAGAATAAATTTTGAGGTGAAAATATGGCCATTTTAGCCATAGGGTCCACATGAACCTTAAGCATAAAGACTAATGTATGAGAGTATATCATATGTATTGGCATGGGGAGATGATTTTACATTTTAGTTTACCAGGACCAACAGAAGTTTTACAAGTCTGGGCTGGTGGACATGTTGTAGAGTGCAAAGACTGTGAAGATCAGTTACAGATAATATTTATTTGTTGAGTGGTTATACTTTATTTGGCAAAGTAAGTTTAACTCAAACTTTGGTCATAAATAATCTGTGTATACTTTTCTGTGGATACATGTCAACTCGTACTTTCGGCAACTCATACTCAGCCAACTCGTACTTTCGGCAACTCCTACTTCTACCAACTCGTACTTCTACTAAGTCGTACCCTATATTTTTTTAGCATTATAATACAAGTTTTCTACGTTTATATCCGTAGATATGGATATTTTAACTCCCTGAAGTATCCCAATGCACCCTGAGGTAGATCCATATAGAATATGAAAAGGATATTTTTTAGTGAACATTGCGTTGAACATGTCTTAGTTTTTTCGTGTAAGTAGTAAATATTTATCTCTTCTTCCTGTTGTACTAGCTGATTATACAACTCTTTATAAATGCCTATAAGAATTAAAATGTATTGGTTTAATTTTTTATAATTATGATAGATAATTTTATTTCATAATTCAATTTACTTACAATTCTATGCAAAGGCACTTGACATCACGTATATTTAAACATTATTGATAATTTTTGAACCTATAAGAAATCACAAGTAATATGTGACACTTTAATAAACAAATTATGTATTGCAGTTCGCGTGCCGGTGATTCATTGATCATTGTTTCACACCTGAAGCATGTCAATTACCAGTAAATCGGCCCTTATTCACACACGAAGTGTGCCATTAATTAACCGTTATCAAAACAACTTCATGTCTGATCTAATCTTTCTGCATGTACGTTTGCACAATATTTTAAAATGTATATTTCATCACAATACTACTATCATTTATATACGTATTGACATCAATTATACAGTAGCACATTTGGCTTGTAAAAGTATAAAAGTTAAAACAAAAATTAAGCCAATATTTAGAAGAATTATGAGAGACGTATTAAAAAAAACCTACTAGTATCACTAATATTTACACACACATTGTAAGAGTTTTATCATAAAACATTTTTACAAGGCTTTGTTGCTATTAATAATAGTAATATGGGTTTCTCAAAACTTGTTTTTTTCAAGGTTTAAGCCATGCATTTTCTTTTTGGTGAGGATGGTGATTGTTTAAGTATAACTCAACAGTCTTTGATGTTCATAGTGCCGCACTTATACCGATTTTTTGTTTTCATTTACTTCTCTCTGTTTATTCGACTTTTAACAAATCCATTCTATTTTTGTAGGTATGTTATCCACTAATGACCACTGATTAGCATATTGTGTAGTCATAATTATTTTAATGTGCATATCAAATAAATTGCCGTCCAAACAATTTCAAACAATCGATTCTAAGGAATACTAATGATTATAACGATTAGCATTACATAAGCTTATTTAAAACAATTATAATTGCATTTTATTAACATTGAAAGTTGTTTTTTCATTTGTATTTTGCTATATAATGATATACGAAAGAAAGTTACAATAACTATGCATAAAAGATATAAACTAGATAAATAATATCAAATAAAACATGGTTACGAGTTGGTAAAAATAGTGTACGAGTTGGTTGAGTACGACTTGCCGAAAGTACGAGTTGTCGTGTACCCCTTTTCTGTGTAGCATCTGTTGCATTTTTGACAGTTGTCATTCCTCGTCAAGCCTTATTTTTGCTTTGCTCTACAAAATCGTGGATCAATCAATTTCGTGAAATTTATAATGTAATGTGTTAACCTGTGTAATTGCTTTTGTTTACAAACAAATTCTCAATTTGTCAGTGACATCACTAGCCACGTCTGAAATCAAGCTCGGATTTTCTCTAGATTTATCCTTTAAAGTTTAACTGGTTCTCTAGTGTTATCCATGAAAAGTGAACGGATCATTTCTAAACAGGGAACCAATCAAAAAACCTACTTTCTTTTTCTAAAAATAGATTTTTAACCGGAAACCGAAATCTGACTAAGATTGGCATCACTTCCTGTTACCTCTAGTAAATAAGGTTATTTGGTTTATGCAACCACCCAATTTGACGAAGAGATTTTATCATGTTTTTGTTGACACGCAAATGGATAAATGGTAGGCACTTTAGTTTTTCAAAATCTTACAGGGGATGCTTTGAATGATTAGGAAATACTCAAACTTTGACAAAGTCCCACATCAAAGACTCTTATACAAACTACATTTCTACGGTATACAAAATGAAACACTTAACTGGATCTCTGCCTTCTTATCAAACCGCACACAAACAGTTGTCCTGGATGGAGAGTCATCAGACATTGCTCCAGTTACTTCTGGTGTCCCACAGGGAACAGTTCTGGGTCCAGTTCTATTCCTGGTATATATTAACGACCTACCAGAATATTTGAAATCCAGTAAACTCAGACTGTTCGCAGACGACAGCATCATATACAAAAGCATCAAATCTAAAAAAGATTGTGATAGCCTTCAGGAAGATCTTGATGCTGCTGCAAAGTGGGAAGAAGACTGG